>NC_073249.2:88704469-89007500 GCF_029289425.2 Pan paniscus | reverse complement strand
CCAGGATCTTCCCCTGCCCCTGTAGGCGGGGTTTCTCAACTTTATCTGGAAGCAGAGATTCTGATCAGAAAGGCATTGGAAATACAGAAATTAGAGGCCTATAGGAATCAGAGAGGGCAGTATGAACAGTCCTGGAGACTTACCAAATACAAAAACCTGGAACGTGGCTGTCTGAACTTTTCCAAATATACTGGTGACCTCCAGGCAGTAGAGGCCACTGTCCTGCTGCTGAGCTGCCTTGATGAGAAGACTCAAGTTCTTGACTGTAAAACTGAATCTATCATTGGAAGTATTGGAAGGCAAAGAGCCATTCTCCCACTTCAATATGTGATGATATTCATTTTGTGAGGGCAGCCACATCTTCCATTCAATGTTGTCAACCTTCGTCTGTATGCTGTTTGGTTGTAACTGAAGAGGCACTCCCGAGATGCTAACCACATGGTCAGCTGATCCCTGGCATCCTAGGAAAGAGAACCCAAGCTGAAAGTAGCGGGAAGAGTGTCAGGCCTGAGCAATGTGGGCAGCTGGATGTGACTTCCCTTAAGCCAATGGGGTGGGGATGAGTATGAGGAGCCCAGAACCTAGGAGCACCTTAAAGCGTATCCCCTCCATCTGCCTCCCCTTGTCCCCAAGCTCTGTGTCCCTAGTCTGAGGGATCCCATAGACCAATAGCTAAAATCTTGAGTACTTACTATGTGACAGGCAGGTTTCACACTTTATACATTTTAACTATTTAAGTTAAAAGGTATGATGAGTTAAAAGAATGATGAGCCTGAAACCTAGTCAGTTTGGTGTTATGTTTTTGTTTTCTTTTGTTTTGTTTTCTAGAGACAGGGTCTCACTCTGTCACCCAGGCTGGAGTGCAGTGGCGCAATCACAGCTCACTGCAGCCTTGAACTCCTGGGCTTGAGGTGACCCTCCCACCTCAACCTCCCTAGTAGCTGGGAGTACAGGTGCTAGGGAGCTTATTTGTTTACTCTTTGTAAAGACAGCAGTTTGGCTTGAGAGGATAAATTCTTAACCATGATGCTATAAATACCACATCTAAGGTGACTCCCTCCAAGCAGTGCTGAGGCAACTACTAATGGCAAGTAGTGACTGTTGGAAATTCTGAATGGTCAGGCCCAGGAAGACTAACCGTCCAAGCTGAACTCATGGCCCCTCAACCATCCTCTCAGAGAGCTGAATACATAATCCTCTCTCGTGGCACTTGGTTCATTGGATTTTGGTCATTACTTATTGATGTTTGCCAGTTTTTCAGTGATCAGAAAGTCTCCACAAAAATTTCTCCCTAGAAAACAATTTTAAAAATAAAACTACACTTCCCAGGCAGATCCCAGCACTTCCCTCTCAAAGAATCAAGATGAAACCTAATGAATATGGGGCTGTGACAACCTAGAGCAATTCTGTGCAGTCAGTGTACAAAACTGGAAGTTCCTACAGCCATTTTTGGCAACAAAGCTATGTGGCATGGCCCAGCAGGTGCAGGAAATTAAAAAGTCTCTCTGGGTGAGTTGGGGAGGCTCAGGGAGGATTTGGAAGAGAAAATAGGAGATGGGGAGAGTTTTACAAGTGGCTCCGTTAAAATGGAGGCTATTAAGAAGAGAGCAATGGAGACAGAGGGGTTTTTATATGTCCAGTGCATTATGAATGCAGTCTCTCCAAGCCACAGCTTCACCCTGGCATTTTCTCAAGAGACTAAGTAAATAATTAAAGGACTTGTAATACTATTTGTTTGATGAAATATGTTTCTTTGATCTTGATGCTCCTAAGACTAAAACACATAGGTTCCCATTTATATTTATATGACTTGTACTGGCTCTGCCCATTAGCAAACCAAAAGCTTCTCAAAAGCAGAGACTGTGCTGTGCATCTCTGTGTCTCTGTCTCCTACGATCCTAGCACTATTTATAAGAACAAGTCAACCTACCAAATATTGCACAAAGACCCTGAGAACAAAGGTGAATGGAAAAAATCATTACTAAACCTACAAGGAGGACATATACTGTCTTCATCAATTATTCAGTCCTTACTGAGTCCCACTGTAATCCAGCCCCTGAAGAGGCAGGGCCTCTTCACGTATAAGGCATGATTCCTGACTCCAGAGAGTTTGTGATCTGGAAACAGAACACTTTCATTCTACAGCATCCCCTTAATTGTTGAGATAAAAAATCATCTAAGGAATTCTAATTATGTAATGAAAATCCAGGTTAAGACATGCTAACCAATCCTCCCACTAAAAATAGCTAGAAGAAAAATCAACAACATGTAGAAGCACATTGTTAAAGTTATCAGAGAGTTTATAAAGCAGTGAAAAATTATGGGGCCAATATCTGGAAGAAGGAAATTCAGAGAGGTGAGATCAGCATTTCTGACTGTTGTTCCCTGGAGGCATCTTCTGATTCCATAAATGGCAGCTGAAAGGCTGAGAAGCTGAGCAGAGCTCACAATAAAACTCAAGGAACTAAGAGAACATGAAGTTCAGGTCCCTGCTATTAGAAAGCGGGTATACCTAAAATCCATCAGTGTTGAGGTTGGTACCACAGAGGGCTATACCCAAAGAGTAAGAGTGAACGAGAAATGAACAGCCCTCACAGGAACTGAAGCTCAGTTTTGAATCATCACAACCCTGGATTGAACTAATGATCTGGAATCTCTAGTAGCCCTAACCTGGCTGCCAACTAGAGGCAAATATAAGTTATGACTAAAGGAAAATAACATCAACCAGAGCATTAAATTATTTCTAGAATGTTTCATACACAATATCCAAAATGAAGTATAAGAAAAGGAAACATCTCCAAAAACCAACAGAAGAATAGAGACAACAGAAACCAACAAACAGGGCATCTACATAATAGAGTTGTCAGTCATAAACTTTAAAGTAATCATGTCTAATATGTTCAAGGAAATAAAACATAAGTTTAAGAATTTCAGCAGAGAACTAGCGTGATAGAATGCAAAAATACCATGTCCTTGCAATATGACTTTACAGCTCCTTCTGTTATCAAGAAATGGGGTTCATTTCCCTGTCTCTTGGAACTGGGCTGGTCTTCACGATGAAACGCAGCAAAAATGATGTTCTGCCAGTTCTAAGCCTAGATCTGAAAAGGCATTGCACATTTCTACTTGTTCTCTTGGAACCTCATCTGGCTGACCTGTGAACAAGCCTAAAATAGCCTGCTGGAGAATAAGATATCACATGATACAGAGATAAACCAACACAGCTAAGGCCATTCTAAATCAGCCACCCCTGGCCTGGTGCGGTGGCTCATGCCCGTAATTCCAGCACTTTGGGAGGCCAAGGCGGGCAGATCACTCAAGGTCGGGAGTTCGAGACCACCCTGGCCAACATGGTAAAACCTCGTCTCTACTAACAATACAAAAATTAGCCAGGCTTGGTGGCACACGCTTGTAACCCCAGCTACTTGGGAGTCTGAGGCACGAGAACTGCTTGAACCCGGGAGATGGAGCTTGCAGTGAGCCGAGATATCATGCCACTGCACTCTAGCCTGCATGACAGAGCAAGACTTAATCTCAAAAAACAATAAAAAATACATAAATGAATCAGCCACCCGTGGCCAGTCTGGCAGCTGACCACACATGCATGACTGATGCAAGAGGAAACCAAAAGAACCACCTAGCTGAGCCCAGCCCAAATTGCCAACTAGCAGAATCACTAACTAAATAGGTAGTTGTTTTAAACTACTGGATTTTGGAGTAGGTCATTATGCAGCAATAGTTACCTGAAATTGGATTTTTTTTAGAGAATTCAATGAAAATTACAGAAATAAAATGTAAAATAACTGTAAAACAAACTCAATTGAAAGGTTAAAAAGGCCATTTAGATGCCATTGAAAAGAGAATTAGAAAACTGTTATAAAATATCCAGAGTGAAGTAAAGAAAAACAAAAGGATAAAAATACACAAGAAGGAGTGTAAGAGATATTTGAGATATAGCAAAAACAAAACAAAACCCCTAAAATAAGTGTAATTGGAAAGCAAGGAGACGGGAGAGGAAAGAGGAACTAAGCAAAAGAGATAACAGATAAGAATTTCCCAAAACTGACAAAAGCCATCAAGATAGATTTGTAAAATGTGTTACAAACCCCAAGCAAGATCAAAACAAACCAACAAGCTGGGCACGGTGGCTCACGCCTGTAATCCCAGCACTTTGGGAGGCCCAGGTGGATGGATCACCTGACGTCAGGAGTTTGAGACCAGCCTGGCCAATATGACAAAATCCCATCTCTGCTAAAAATGCAAAAATTAGCCAGGTATGGTGGTGCACACCTGTAAGCCCAGCTACTTGGGAGGCTGAGGCAGGAGAATCGCTTGAATCCAGGAGGTGGAGGTTGCAGTGAGCCAAGATCACGCCACTGCACTCCAACCTGGGCAACAAGAGTGAAACTCTGTCTCAAAAAAAAAAAAAGAAAAAAAACAAGCCAATGAACAAAAGACAACCTCTCAATACATCAAAAAAATTATGGAAACCAAAGATAAATAGAAAAATCGTAAAATAGCCAGAGTGGGGGAAAACTAAATTCCCTTCACAAAACAAACAACTTGGCTGACATTTCAGCAAAAATAATAAAAAGCAGATGATGGAATGGTATCTTTTTTTTTTTTCCATAGGTTATTGCGGTACAGGTGGTGTTTGGTTACAAGAGAAAGTTCATTAGAGGTGATTTGTGAGTCGGTGCACCCATCACCCGAGCAGTATACACTGCACTCTATTTATAGTCTTTTATCCCTCACTCCCCTCCCACTTTTCCTCCCAAGTCACCAAAGTCCACTGTATCATTCTTATGCCTTTGCGTCCTCGTAGCTTAACTCCCACGTATCAGTGAGAACATACGTTGTTTGGTTTTCCAAGGAATGATATATTTAAAGTGCTGAAAGAAAATAACTGCCTATCTAGAATTTCGGTACTTCAAAGATGAAAGCAGATGCAGTGGCTCATGCCTGTAATCCCCACACTTTGGGAGGCTGAAGCAGGTGAATCAGTTGAGGTCGGGAGTTGGAGACCAGGCTGGCCGACATGGCAAAACCCCATCTCGACTAAAAATACAAAAATTAGCTGAGCGTGGTGGCACGCGCCCGTAATCCCGGCTACTCAGGAGGCTGAGGCACGAGAATCACTTGAACCCAGGAAGTCAAGGCTGCAGCGAGCCAAGATGGTGCCACTCCCCTCCTGCCTGGGGGACAAAGTGAGACTGTCTCAAAAAATAGTAGTAATTTTTTAAATGAAGCTGAAATAAAGACATTTTTAGAAAAAATTAAAAACGGAAAGAATTTGTCACAAAAAGGCCTGCAGTAAAGGAAATACCAAAGGATGTTCTTTAGATATAAAGAAAATGGAAACTCAGGCACAAGAAGTGAAGAACAATAGAAACAGATGTAATTTGTGACAATAAAAGTGGGGGGATAGAGCTGTATAGGACTTTTCTATAGTATTGAGGCTGAATTGGCATCAATTCAAACTATATTGTTGGAGGTATTCATTGTAATACCTGTGGTAACCATTGAGAAAATAACAAAATGTACAGAAAAAAAAATGAGAAGGGAATCAAAAAGATGCAGCACAAAAATATCAATTAAATACAAAAAAAGGCAGTAACTGAGAAAATGAACAAAAAAGACATAAGATGTATAAAAAATATACAGAAATAGAAGGAAATGTCATCATTATAAAAGAACCAATTAAGTAGGAATAAACAATCATCTTCAGTTTCTATGCATATAACAAGTTTAAAATATATAAAATAAAATTTGATAGAACTAAAAGGAGAAGTAAATCCACAACTATAGTTGGAGAGTTTTATTACATCTGTCTCTCTAGCTGCTACAAGAAGCACACAAAAAAATCAATAAGGCTATAAGAATTTGAAGATCATTAAACCAATATATATATTAATTGTATATAAAACAATTCTCCTAACAATTGCAGAATACATATTCTTTTCAAGTGCACATGCAATATTTACCAAAGTATTATCATATGCTGTGCATTAAAACAAGTGTCAACAAAGTTCAAAGTATTGAAATCATACCAATTATGCCCTCTAAGCACAGTAGAATTAAACAAAAAATCAATAACAGAAAAATAACCAGAAAATCTCTGAATGTTTAAAACATAAGAAACATATTTCTAAAAACCCATGAGTCAAAGAATAAATCAAATGAAATTTGGGAAATATTTAGAGCTAAGTGATAATGAGTATCAAATGTGCAATATAGCTAAGGCAGTGTTTAGAGGGAAATTTATAACTTTAAATTTGTATATTGGAAAAGAAAGTTTGCAAGTCAATAATGCAAGATTCAATCTCAAGAAACCAAAGAAAAAGAAATAGTAATTCAAATAATGATGATGATGATGATGATGATAATCCAGAGAAAGGAGAAAGGAGAAAGTAAATGTAAGAGCTAACCTCAATAAAATAAAAAGCAAATACACAATAGAGAAAATTAGCAAAGCCAAAAGTAAATTCATTAAATAAAATTGTTAAAATGTATATACCTGGTGCTTTGGAGGTGCCTTCACCACCTAGAGTCTCTTGCTATCAACCGTAGTCAACCCCACCATGTTCATTAATATAGCAGTTGACCATGAACCCTTGGACCGTGTCTCCTTGGAGCTGTTTGCACATAAAGTTCCAAAGACAGCAGAAAACATTTGTGTTCTGAGCACTAGAGAGAAATGATTTGGTTACAAGAGCTCCTGCTCTCACAGGATTATTGCAGAACTTATGTGTCAGGATGTTGACATCACACACCATAATGGCACTGGTGGCAAGTTCATCTATGGGGTGAAATTTGATGGTGAGAACTTCATCCTGAAGCATACAGGTCTTGGCATCTTGTCCATGGCAAATGCTGGACCCAACACAAATAGTTTCCAGTTTTTCATCTACATTGCCGAGACTGAATGGATGGATGGCAAGCGTGTGGTATTTGGCAAGTTGAAAGGGGACATGAATATTGTAGACACCATGGAACCCTTTGGGTCCAGGAATGGCAAGACCAGCAAGAAGATTACCATTGCTGAGTGTAGACAACTCTAATCTGATATGAATCAAAAGACCCTCATTTCAGAGAAATTCCTGCCTCAGATTCTAGAGAAAGAAATGCTACACAGAGAGACCAAGAAGAATCTGAACAGACAGGCCTTGCTGGGTTTCTCCACTCAGCCTGTTAGTATGGAATCATACTCTTTTCGTCCAGTCACATTTCTACAAGGTTGTTGGTCATGCCTATGAAGTGAAGTCTCCATAAAAACCCAAGAGGACTGGGCTTGGAGAGCCTCCAGATAGCTGGAGATTCCTGGCAGGCAGTATGCCCAGGGAAGGCATGGAAGCTTCGTGTCCCTTCCCCCATACCTTGCCCTATGCCATCTCTTCATCTGTATCCTTTGTAATATCTCTTATAATAGAACAGCAAACATCATAAATGTTTCCCTGGTTTACGTGAGCCACTCCAGCAGATTAATTGAACCCAAGGAGGGGGTTGTGAGAACCCCAAGTGGAAGCTGGTTGGTCCGAAGTTCTGGAGGCCCAGACTTACAACTGGTGTGGTGGAGGGGTGGTGTTGGGGACTGAGCCCCCAGCCTCTGTGGTCTGACACTCTCTCCAGTTAGTGTCTGAACTGAATTGGAGAACACCCAGCTGGTGTCCACTGCAGAATACATTATTCAGTTTGCTGTGAGGAGAAATCCACCTCCCTGCATTTGGTCACAGAAGTCTTCTATGTTGATGATTGTTATTATTTTGATGTGGGAGCAGAGGAAAAACATGGTTGGAGAGGTTTGTTCAAAACAACAAACATTCACATTTGTACCCATCTCTTTCTTTTTTTTTTGTTTTTGTTTTACTTTAAGTTCTGGGATACGTATGCAGAACATGCAGATTTGTTACGTAGGTATACGTGTGCCATGGTGGTTTGCTGCACCTATCAACCCATCATCTAGGTTTTAAGCCCCACATGCATTAGGTATTTGTCCTAATGCCTCCCTCCCCTTGCCCCTCACCCACTAACAGGCCCTGGTGTGTGATATTCCCGTCCCTGTGCCCATATGTTCTCATTGTTCAACTCCCACTTTGAGTGAGAACACGTGGTGTTTGGTTTTCTGTTCCTGTGTTAGTTTGCTGAGAACGATGGCTTCCAGCTTCATCCATGTCCCTGCAAACTCAGGAACAGAAAAAGGATTCCATAATTACCTCTTTTAATCAACATTGTACTGGAGGTCATGGCTAGTTCAACAAAACAAGGAAAATAGTCAAAGGGAATAAAAATTAGAAATGAATATGTGAGGCTGGGCGCAGTGGCTCACGCCTGTAATCCCAGCACTTTGGGCAGCTCACCTGAGATCAGGAGTTCGAGACCAGCCTGGCCAACACAGTGAAACCCCATCTCTACTAAAAATACAAAAATTAGCCAGGCGGGTGGCAGTCACCTGAAATCCCAGCTGCTCGGGAGGCTGAGGCAGGAGAATCGCTTGAACCCGGGAAGCGGAGGCTGCAGTGAGCCAAGATGGCACCATTGCACTCCAGCCTGGGCAACAAGAGCAAAACTCCATCTCAAAAAAAAATGAATATGTGAAACTGTCATTATTCACAAACTATATACCTGTGTATATAGGAAACCAAGAGGACTATATGAAAAATTATTTGAGTGTAGAAGTCAATTTTGCAAAATTGCTAGATATAAGGTCAATATACAAAAATCATTTTTATTTCTATATATTAGTACAAACAGATAAAAATGAAATTTTGAAAACAATACTATTTACAGCAGCACAAAAAAGATAAAATATATAGAAATAATTTCAAGAAGAAATATTTAAGACCTATACACCTATTGCAACAAAAGATTGCTGAGAAAAAATCAAAGAGCTAAATAAACAGGAGACTATACCATGGTTTTTATTGGAAGACTTAATATTGCTAAGATGTCAATTCTTCCTAAATTAATTTATAGATTCAATAGAATTCCAATAAAAATTATTGCAGGTTATTTTTATAGAAATTAACAAGTTGATTCTAAAACTTATATGAAAATGTAAAAGACATAGAATAGCCAAGGCAATCTTGAAGAAGAACAAAGCTAGAAGGTTTTCACTACCTAATATCAAGATATATTGTAAAACTTCAGAAATTAAGATAGCATTCCAGTATTGCAAGGATTGAAAAGTAGTCGATGGAATATAATAGTCTAGAAATAGACCCTGTGTGTGGGAAAAACACTAACTGTTTTTCCTCTGGTTTCACACCACAACAATCAACACAGAAGACTTCTGTGACCAACGTGTGGGGAGTTTCCCACATGCCAAGCAAGCAATCAGCTCTTCAGTGGACACCAACTGGATGTCCTCTAATTCAGTTCAATTCTGACACTATCTACCTGTAGATATCCACCAGATGCCAACTGCAAGCTCCAGATTGTTTTACCTGCGCTTCTGACCAACTAGCTATAAACTGGGTTTCCCGTTATTCCCTCCTTGGGTTCAATTAATTTGCTAGATGGCTCACAGAACTCAGGGAAACACATTCACTGGATTATTATAAAGGTTATTACAAAGGGTACATATGAAGAGATGCATAGGACAAGGTGTGGGGGAAGGGATACAGAGTTTCCATGCCTTCCCAGGGCGTGCCACCCTCCAGGAACCTCCGCATGTTTAGCTCTCTGAACCTTGTTCTTTGGGTTTTTATGGAGGCCTCAATAAATGGGAATGATTGACCACTGGCCATCGGTGATCATCTTAACCTTCAATCCCTCTCCTTTTCCTGGAGGTTGGGGACGGGCTCAGAGTCCAATATTCCAACCCTGCGTTGGTCTTTCTGGTGACCGGCCCCTATCCCGAAGCTGCCTACAGGCTGCCAGCCATCGGTCACCTCATTAGCCTACAAAAAGACATCACTTCGGAATTTCTAAAAATTTTAGGAGTTGTATGCCAGGAAAGGAGGTTGAAAACCAAATATATATTTTACAATATCACACAAACCAACACATACTTGATCTTTTCAATAAATGGTGCTTGGTCATATTGATATCTATAAGGAAAAAAAACCTTGATATCTCCCTCATATCATATACAAAAATTAATTTAAAACAAATCATAAATTTAAATATGAAAGCTAAACCTATAAAGCTTCCAGGAAAAAGCACAAGAGAATATCTTCTACATCTTGAGATAGACATATGTTTCCTTTTTTATTTTTACATTTTAATCTATTTTTATGTTTATTTTGAGACCAGATTATGAGACTGGCTAATTTTTGCATTTTTGGTAGCGATAGAGTTTCACCATGTTGCCAAGGCTTGTCTTGAACTCCTGGGCTCAAGTGATCCACCCGCCTTGGCCTCCCAAAGCGCTGAGATTACAGGCATGAGCCACTGCACCCAGACAACAAATGTTTCTTTAACAGGACACACACACACAAAAATAAATCACTAACCATAAAAGAATATTGATAAATTGGACTTCACTAAAACTTAGAACTTCTGTTTGGTGAAAGACAACATTGAGAGAGTGAGAAAGCAAGCCAAAGACTGGGAGAAAATGTTTGCAATACATATATTTGAAAAAGGGCTCATATCCAGAGTATATAAAGAATTCCATCAATAATAGACTGATGACAATAATAGACTGGAAATCAATAATACACTGATGACAATAATGACAAAAAAAGCAACAGACTTGGGCAGGCACTTTAGGAAAGAGAATATCCAATAGCCAATAGGCATGCAAAAGGGTGCCCAACAACATTAGTTATCAGAGAATAATGAGATTTCACATTCCCACCAAAATAGCTAACATTTAAAGGTCTGAAGGCTGGGCGAAGCGGCTCAAGCCTGTAATCCCAGCACTTTGGGAGGCCGAGGCGGGTGGATCGCTTGAGGCCAGGAGTTCGAGGCCAGCCTGGCCAACATGGTGAAACCCCATCTCTACTAAAAATGCAAAAATTAGCAGAGCACGGTGGTGGCGCCTGTAATACCAGCTTCTTGGGAGTCTGAGGCAGGAGAATTGCTTGAACCCAGGAGGCAGAGGTTGCAGTGAGCCAAGATCACGCCACTGTACTCCAGCCTGGGTGACAGACTGAGACTTGGTCTCAAAAATAAATGTAAATAAATAAATGTGAAAATTCCAAGGGTTGACAGAGATGGGAGCAACTGAGATTCTCATTTATTGCTAGTGAGAGTGTAAATTGGTACCAGCACTTTGGAAAACTATTTTATGGTATCTTCTAAAACTAAACTTACATATACCCTTTGATCCAGAAGAATTTGTACACAAGAAAATCTGGGCCAGGCATGGTGGCTCATGCCTGTAATCCCAGCACTTTGGGAGGTCGAGGCAGGCGGATCACCTGAGGTCAGGAGTTTGAGACCAGCCTGGCCAACATGGTGAAACCCCATCTCAAAAAAAAGAAAAAAAATTAGCTGGGCGTGGCAGTGCACACCTGTAATCCCAGCTACTTGGAAGACTGAAGCAGGAGAATCACTTAAATCTGAGAGGCGGAGGTTGCAGTGAGCCAAGATCATGCCATTGCACTCCAGCCTGGGCAACAAGAGTGAAACTCCGTCTCAAAAAAAAAGAAAATCTGGTGTTTATATCCACTAAAAATATGTACAAGAGTGTTAATAATGGCTTTAGTCATAATAATTCAAAATGAGAAAAAACCCAAATGTCTATCATGATTAGATGAGCAAATAAATCATGTTATAGTCTTATAAGGAATATTACACAGCAATGAAAAAGAAAAGCTACTTTTCCTGGCAATAATGTGGATGGATCTCACCACAATGATGAGTATTAATGAAGCTAGACTCCAAAAAGTACATAGTGAATTATTTCACTGATATAAAGTTTAAAATCTGGAAAAACTAATATATGGTGAGAGAGGTTAGAATGTGATTACCCTTGCAGGAGGGGGGTTATCAACTTGAAGGGCCAAAAAGGAATGACTGGGTGCTAGAAATGTGTTACATCTTGATGTGGGTAGTTTTGATATGTACTTACACATATAAAAGTTCATCAAGCTGTTGATTTAAATTTTGTGCACACAGCTGTGAGTTGTATCTTGATAAAAAAGCAGAAAAAGAGTAATGACTACCTCTCACTCAACTGTTCTGACCATTAACTAAGATGTACTTTGATAAAAGCAAAATATGACTTGCCCATTGTGGAAACATTACCATAGCAAGTGAATTTGTAGATTTCCTCACTCATCTCAGCTAAACCCAACTCTTAGCTAAATATCAGAAAAGCCTGGGAGGCAGGGGTTGCAGTGAGCCATGACTGCACACTGCACCCCAGCCTGGGTGACAGAGCAAGACCCTGCCTAAAAATTAAAAAAAAAAAAGTGAAAAAGGAAGATAGACCTAAAACAGCCAACTGAAATGCAATATGGAATGTGCTATGGCGGTGTGCCCAGGGTGTGAGGCAAGCATAAGGAAAGCATGTTTTCCTCTGCCCTGCAGAGTTAGGAGTGGCTGCCCAGAGGCGGTGGGTGGGAGCTGCCATTGAAAGAAAAAGCCAAGGCCTGCCTGGTGTATGCAGAAAGGAACAGGGAAGGCGGGTATTATGGACACAGCAGTAGCATGGTTAAGGGAACACAAAACACACGTGTGGCTTATGGGTCTGGTAAAGATGGAGCAGGTTTGGAGAATGGGGTGATGGAACATGAGTTTAATTTTCAGGTGTTTTGTGGTGGTTTCACTTTATTTTTATCTTTTATAAAATTGTGAGAGGTAGCACAAGTAGTAAAAGGTACTTAAATATAAATATACGGTGTAATGAAAAATAATGTAAACTCCCATATAATCCACCAGTAGATCAGAATGTAGAGCGCTATGTAGAAGAAGGTTGTTCTCTGCTATTATAAAACTGAATAGGAATCACACAGGAAAATGGTTAAGGTATTGTCTAGACTTGTTTGTTTGTTTGTTTGTTTGTTTGTTTGTTTGTTTTAAGACGGAGTCTCGCTCTGTCACCCAGACTGGTGTGCAGTGGCATGATCTCGGCTCACTGCAATCTCTGCCTCCCAGGTTCAAGTGATTCTCCTGTCTCAGCCTCATGAGTAACTGGGACTACAGGTGCCTGCCACCACCCCCAGCTATTTTTTTTTTTTTTTTTTGTATTTTTAGTAGAGACAGGGTTTCGCCATATTGGCCAGGCTGGTCTTGAACTCCTGACCTCAAGTAATCCACCCGTCTCAGCCTCCCAAAGTTCTGGCGTGAGCCACCACTCCCAGCCATAGACTTCTAAATACTTAAAGAATGAAATGTGTGATCTACAGTCCTCATGCTATACTGCCTTTGGGGTCTTTTTAAAAATTATGCCGTTATATTTTATTTTTATGTAATATTATATTAGTTTATACATTTAAGACTGGTTTGTCTGCAAATAAAAAGGAGCTAGAGAGAACACCAGGTGTTGTTTTGATTTTTTGGTTTGATTTTTCAACTGGAAGGAAACTGTACTAAAGGTAGGAAGCCCACAGAAAAGGAGCAGCTGAAGAAAGATGAGGGATGTCTTCATAGACAGCAGGTCCCAGGTGACTTCTGAAAGAAACTCTGGTGCCCTGAGCGCACAGGGGAGTATTGGTCAAGGACAGGGCAAGAACACTCTTGCCCTCAGCAGAGGCAAATGTGGCCATTTACAGGAGTAGATGAAGTACATTGACACTGGAGACTTGTTGGCAAGGTTGGTGGAATCCCTAACTTGTGCTTCTGTTTTCTTAAAGAAGGAGGTTGTTGGTTTGTGGAGGCTGAGATAGTGGAACAGGGCCTTGAAAGAGATGACGAAGGTGTGGAATTCTCCCACCTTTTGGGTAACAGGAGAAGCTGTGGGCCAGAAATGAGGATTCCCAGGACACTGAGAGTCCAGCTGGGGTTGGAGATTACGAATCTGTAGCTGCTCTTTGTTGCTGAATTTTCTCCTGCAGCCCCCAACAGTCCAGTGTGGGAAGGAGGAAGGTGGTTGGAATGAGTTTCCATGGACGGCCTGGGAGGGGTGGGTGCCAGGGCAGGGGTGCAGAGCAGATACGGTGAAAAGGCAAGTAGACAAGTCACTATGTCCAGGGTATTGTGACTGATACAAAAAGACCTCAGTTTCTGTCCCAGAGGGGTACACACACCAGATAGAGGAGATGAAATGCTACTACAAAAACATAACTTCAACACAAGTTCTCACACATTTAGTGAGGCATAGAGGAGGACCCAACAAGTGAAAATTGTTTAGAGGAAAGAGGCCGCAGTCCAGGAAGGCCCCCGGGCCCCTGCCACTGCTGTTGCTACTGCTCAGCAGCTTTGGGGGCCACCTTCCTGTGGTTAAGAACGGATGAGGTGAATTAGTAACTCTGAAAGGGAGGGCAGAGGGCAGATGATTAACTCCACTGCAGCCTCAGGAAGAACAGAGGATGGTCAAGGAGACAAGTACAGAGGATGGTGAAGGAGACAATCTGATCCAGCAGTGAGTCCCGCTCAGCCCTGAGCCCATGTGCAGAGCTCTGAGTCAGCTCAGCTTCCTCCAACCTGGACCTGCCAGTCGGAGGAAGGTGTGGGGCCTGAGCACCTGGGAGAAGGAGCACGGGAGGGTCTCAGAGCAAGTGGAATTTCCACCAGCCAACAAATAGATGTTAAGGTTTTCTCAGCTGGGGCTTGTGCTACCAGGCTTGGGGTGAAGGCATCAAAAGATGTACCTGCTGGGGACTAAGTGAACAGAGTCCAGTGAGATTCCAAAAGTACTGGGGCAATCCAGCTCTAGTCAGGGCAAAATCATAAGATAGATAAAGTATCCTATAGGGCCCACATCCCATTTCTTTCTTCCTCTCTATTTAGCTTCATACTGACCATATTAACTCTCCTCCTCAGGCAATGCAACCCCCTTACCTCTGTCAAAACTCACCTAGCCCAAGTCCCACTCTTTGCATCAGTTAACCAAATCATCTCATATGTCATACTGTTTCTCCATGATAACAAGTGCATCTGCCTTTCCTGTTTCCCATCCAAACCCCATGCATCCCTGGCTTTTCTGAGCTGTTTCCTCTGCTTCAATTGTCCTTCTACTTTGTACCTACCTCCTAAACTCTTATTTATTCTTCAAGGCCAGTTCCCCAGTGTTCCTACCTAGAAGGAATCTTCATCTTCTTAGCTCCTTTTTTAATCTAAATGTATCTTGCCTGTTAATGACACATAGCATTTCCATCTTCCCTTATAGTTGTAATTATACATACCCATTTTCCTCTGTCTGCAAGATTCTTAAGGGTAGAATAGACATCTGTTTCATCTTTGTTTCCCCCACAAAACCTTGCATAGTTCTTGGAGCATAATAAGGGCTGGGGAAAGAGTTTATGAATAAGACCTCAAAAGCACAGGCAACAGAAGCAAAATAAACAAATGGTATTACAGCAAACTAAAAAAAAAATCGTGTACAGTAAAGGAAACAATTCACAGAGTGAAAAGGCAACCAATAGAATAGGAAAAAAAATTGCAAACTATGAATCCTACAGGCAACTAATATGCAGAATAGACAAGAAATTCAAACGTCACAACAGCAAAATGAACAACCCAAGCAAGGGCTTCATGAATCCGTTTAAATTAATTAATTCAACAATGCATCTCATATAACTCCTAAAAATGACTCTATTGTCAGAATTTCATGCAGGATACCAGAGAAATCACAGAGCGGTAATTCCCTTGCCTTTGGCCTCTTGCCAAGCTCCACATTTCCACAATTTAATTTTCCATCTGCAGACCTTCAGAACCAAAAGCCAGTGGCCCCAAAGCAGCATGGAACGCTCATGCACTATTTGGTTCAACCACTTTGGAAAACAGTTTGACAGCATCTGCTAGAGTTACGTACACATACTCCATGGTTCTGCCCCTAGAGATATACCCAACAGACATGCATGCACAAAAGGCTCATCACAGCATTATTATAATAGCAAAAACAAAACTGAAAACAACCCAAAGGTTCATCAATAATAGAAAAAGTGAATAAACTATGATATAGTCATGCAATAAAATACTATACAGCCATGAAAATGATCTGCTACAAATAATAACATACATAAATCTCATAAGATGTTGAGCAAAAGTAGTCAGACACAAGAGTGCATACCGTTTGATTCCATATATACGGACAAAACAAATCTGTGATGTTGGAAGTCAGAATTGTGGCTATATTTATGGAAGACAGAGGAAGTAATGAATGGGAGAGAACATGTGGTAGACACAAGAGTGTGTTCATTTAACAATAGCTCATTGAGATGTACATTTGTAATTTTGTGTACTTTTCTGTATGTTGCCCTTCAATAAGAGAGGTTTGTCTGTGAAGACAATGGCCTGGCTGGGCACAGTGGCCCACATCTGTAATCCCAGTACTTTGGGAGGCCAAGGCAAGAGGATTGCTTGAGCCCAGGAATTCAAGATCAGCCCAGGCAGCGTGGCAAAACCCCGTCTCTACACAAAAATTAAAAATAAGCCAAGTGTGGTGATACATGCCTGTAGTCCCAGCTACTAAGGAGGCTGAGGCAGAAGGATTGCTTGAGCCCAGGAGGTCAAGGCTACAGTGAGCTGTGATCACATCACTGCACTCCAGCCTGGGTGATAGAGCAAGACCCTGTCTCACAAAAAAATAAAAATAAATAAATAAAAATTAAAAATTAAAAAAAAAAAACAAGACATGCCCTGTCTCTCCTTGAAGTGATTTCAGTGGATTCCTTTCTGGATGGTGCTGCAGCCCAGGGTACATTGGATTCCAATCTCTTTTCTGTGTCCAGCTACTTTGCCATTCACCCTTTGTTGGAGGGGAGGTGCAATGAGGAAGAGAAGAGCAAAAACGACTCCAGCCCTTCTACAGCTTGCCTGGATCCCAGCCAAAGCAGTCGCAGTTAGACACCACTCCCTGAGAAGTGACAGTTCCAACACAATCTACGCAAACAGCTGGCAACCCTTGGAGCTAATCTATAAGGTGTCACCTGTGCCCTTTTATTGTCCAGCAGATCTCAACTCAGGCTGTAAAGCATCTCGGGATTCATAGCCTCCAGCCTGTGTGTTCTTTGGGGTTTCCTCAGAATGGACAACTGAAACCTGAATTTTGGGTCTAAAATGAAATTTAGGGCCCAGGCCTATTCCTTGGGCAATGATTTGAAGATCCCTCCTTCCCAATATGTCTAACCCAAAAAACATCCCAGGCTGCCCATTAAGATGCCTGAAAATAATTCACTTATTCACTCAACAAACATGTTTTGAACACCTACTGCATTGGCACTGCACCAGGCACTAATCACAACTGTAGTAACAGTGACTCAGGCAATCTAGCGCAAGCTCTCTGAACAAACAGGCCCTGGACTTACTTGCCACTGAATCCTCAACAGCCCTGGTTCAGAGCTACTCAAAATATATCCAGAGAAAGAATGGGAACAGAGAGGGGGCTGCTATTGTGAAAATAAGTATCTACTGAGGGTTGACTTGTGGCAGGTACTGCTATAGATGTTGAGGAGACAACGGTGAGCAAAACAGACAAAAGCCCTGGCCTCAAGGATCTTACAGTCTAGGGGGCTGAAGAGGAGACTGGGAGACAGAAAATGAAAAACATAAGTAAACAGGATGGAACATAAATGGAGATGAGGACTATGGAGAAAAATTAAGTGGAGAGAGAGCTAAAAGTTTGCAGAATGGCAGGCTGACATTTTCAGTGGGGAAGGCATCACTGAAAAGGAGGTATTTGAGCAAAACTCTGAGGGGTTGAGGGAAGAGGCCATGTAGCCAGCGAAGGAGCAGCATCCCAGGCAGAGAAAACTGTGGATACAACAGAGAGCGAGCTCCAGGACCAGCAGGCAGCATGGCTGAAATGCTGTGAGCAAGAGGAGAGACAAAGAGGAGTCGGTCTTGGAAGCCAGGTCACGCACCATGGTAAAATGCATGGCTTTTACTCTGCATGAAAGAAGAAGTCTTTGGAAGAATTTCGCAATGCTCAAGAGTAATATGCACATCTTACATAAATAGTACTCCTGTTAAATTATTCAGTAAACAAAGTGGTTTTTTAAATTTCACTGTCATCATATGACTCCTGATGGGATGCGCTGAGAAAGACACAGTATCACTTTTGTGGTATTCCTGTCAAAAATGCATATAATAGCTGCTGCCAATGGGCACAGAAAAAAATTTTTTTAAAGAAAAAATAATTTTAAAAATGCATATGATGGCTAGGCGTGATGGCTCACACCTGTAGTCCCACCACTTTGGGAGACTGAGGCAGGTGGATCGCCTGAGCCCGGGAGTTCAAGACCACCCTGGGCAACATGGGGAAACCCTGTATCTACAAAAAAAAAAAAAAATTAGCCAGGCATGGTGGCACAGACCTCTAGTTCCAGCTACCAGGGAGGCTGAGGTGGGAGGATGGCTTGAGCCTGCGAGGTCGAGGCTACAGTGAGCCGTGAGCATGCCACTGCACTCCAGTCTGGGTGACAGAACCAGATCCTCTCTTGAAAAATAATAATAGGCCGGGCACAGTGGCTCACACCTGGTATCCCAGCACTTTTGAGAGGCGGAGGTGGGCGGATCACTTGAGGTCAGGAGTTTAAGACCAGCCTGGCCAACATGGTGAAACCCTGTCTCCACCAAAATACAAAAATGTTTAGCCAGGCTTGGTGGCATGCATCTGTAGTCCCAGCTACTCGGGAGGCTGAGGCAGGACAATCACTTGAACCTGGGGGAGCGGAAGTTGCAGTGAGCCGAGATTGGACCACTGTACTCCAGCCCAGGCCACAGAGCGAGACTCCATCTCTAAAAAATAATAATAATGATGATATAAAATAAATAAAAATGCATATGATAACCTGAATCATATGAGGGAACATCAGACAAACCCAGATTAAGGAACCCTCTACAGAACAACTGGCTTGTCTTCTTCAAGAATGCAATATCATGAAAGATGAAGAAAGGTTAAAGTATGGTCATAGACTGAACATGAGAAACATAACAACTGAAGGTAATACATGATCTTGATTGCATCTTGGGTCAGCAAAAAAAAAAAAATAAAGCATATTCTTGGGACAATTGGTAATATGTGAATATGGACAGCATATTTGATGGTATTAATGTTAAATTTACTGAATTTGACAATTGTGCTGTAGTAACATGAGAATGTCTTTGTTCATAGGATATAAGTGCTAAAATATTTAGGAGTAAGGGGACATAATGTCACAACTTGTTCTCAAGTGGTTCAGCAAAAATTATTATACATGTGTACACACATATACATACAGCTAGAGAAAGAGAAATAAAGTAAATGTGATAAAATGTTAATTGGTGAATCTAGATGAAAGAAATTCAAGAATCGTTTGAACTATTCTTGCAGCTTCCCTGGAACTTCACAATTATTTCAAACTAAAAAGCTTAAAAATTAAAGAAATAGAGCAGCTTCAGTCAACTTATGCCAGGCCTGCCCTACAGACACAGGATGGAGGAGGAAGAAGCTCAGGAAGACCCAAGTCCATCCCTCCCTGTGCCTAACAAGTCACTCACCAGCTTCACCGTGCAAGGGCCGGCATAGCCAAGCCCAGCTATGGTGCTGAAGCCCTGGGAATGGGGGTGGAGGGAGCATTGCCCTCTGTCACACAGGCTCATGACCTCAGGGTCGTAACCGCAGCTTCTCTGTTACTCTTATCCCCACAGCCAGGCACCAATCCCATCAGTCCTCCTTCAGCTGTCTGAGCTGCATTCAAGGATCCTTAGACCAGGTTCCAACCTAGCTCTCCTGCCCAGAATCCTGGGCCACTAGGCCCCCCAACCCACCCACAAGAGCTGCAGGCTCCACTCCTCCCTCCCTGCTCCCTGTTCCTCATCATGCTCTGCCCTAGGCTGCCTGCATCCTTACAAATGTTGAGTCTACCTGCGCCTTGACTGTATCTTCCTGAAGGACACAAGAATGCTCAGGGACTCGGTAACTGAATTGAGTACCTGGGCATGGGACTTTATTGCATATGGGGCTTCTACCTGGCCCTGAACCCACACAACGCTATGCCTCAGTTTCCCCTCTTTGTGCCCAGAGTGTACCCTCCTCTAATTCCACGCTCTCCACCCCCGTGAAGCCCCTGCAGAGTCACTGATCTAAAATGCAGAACCCTGGCTGGGCATGGTGGTTCACACCTGTAATCCCAGCACTTTGGATGGGGGAGACCAAGGTGGGCAGATCACCTGAGGTCAGGAGTTCAAGACCAGCCTGGCCAACATGGTGAAACCTGGTCTCTACTAAAAATACAAAAATTAGCCAAGCATGGTGGCGCATGTCTGTAATTTCACCTACTCAGGAGGCTGAGGCATGAGAATCACTTGAACCCGGGAGGCAGAGTTTGTAGTGAGCCAAGATCACGCCACTGCACTCCAGCCTGGGTGACAGAAGGAGACTCTGTCTCAAAAAATAAATAAATAAATAAATAAAAATTAAAAATGAAATAAATAAATTAATTCAATTAAATTAAATGCGGGATCCAGGTTTCAGAGCATCCTGGACCCCAGAACTGGAGAAAGAGGGGAGCAGCCCTCAGCTGGGATCCCCAGGAGTAAATGTTAGATGGCTCCATGCCTGGCTGACAGCTTTAGGTTTGCTGTGGAGCTTCCTCATATTGTCTCCTTCTTCTGCCCCAACCCTACATGTCCCTAATAATTTCCAGGCTCCTGTGGCATCTGGATGGCTGAAGAAGCCGGGGAGATGAGGGACCATGCCTTCCAGCCTCTTCCTGGCTGCTGGCCTCGCCCTCCCCTCCTTGGGCTCAGCTTTCCTGCCTCAGGGGTCCATCCATCTGTCTCTGAGCTCGAGAACCACCCACTTCCTTGGGACTGCTTCTCTTCTCTCATGCCACAATTGGAGGATGCAATTTTCATCATCTTTACAGGCGGCTGGAAGGAGGCTTCTCTCTCCACTACATGGAAGGGTAAATTGAAGCCAGTGGGAAGGAATCTCCTCACCCAAGACTTCCTGGATTGCTGGTGGCAGGGCCAGATGCCCCTCTCACAGACCTCCCAGTGCACTGCCAGCCTGTCCTGTCTGATTTAGACTGTCAGAGCTGTCAGGAGCTGCTCGGAGTCAAGTTCCAGATGACTGTGTATGTGGCAGAAGCAGAGGCTCTGGCTCTGATCTCCCTGAGGGGCACAGCTCCTAGTCCATCCCTCGCCCCACGCCAGGTAGGACCTCCTTACCTTTGCCCTGATACACCTTGAGGAGCAGGAGGAGTATGAGGGTGACCACTTGCCCCAGCATTTCCACAGGACAGAGGGGCCAGGCCAGCCCCTCCACCCCACCAGACTCTCTGCCGTGCACGGGCTCAGCAGTCCCCAGTCAGCAAGAGAACGATGGGGAGCAGAACTGCCTTGCAACCTGTCCAGCCACAGTTTCCTCAATTAGAGGCTGTTAACGCCTGCTGTGAGCTGACAAGGCCGCTGAGAAAGCCCCAGCGCCTGGAGCTGGTCTGACAGTTCCCACAAGCCAAACTGGTGAAGCTTACCTCAAGTGGGAGGGTGCTTGAAGTTCACAGTGACTCACAAAGCCAGTTTCAAAATTGCATCCCGTTCTCTGCTTCAGCCCAAGAAGTGTTCCAATTCTCTGAATCCTATATGGAGAGACCCCCATGGGGGCCAAACAGCCAGTATCCCCGACTGTTCCATTCCAACAGACATTGTGGAGGTGGAGTGGAGAGGGGCTGGAGGAGGAGTGGGCTGAAACGTAGGGCCCTGGATAAGCGGCTAACAGTGTTGAAGGAAAGGAGGAGTAGCTGAGAGAACATAGGAAGAGACCTAAGGGCTGGAGGCACTAGAAAAATCTAGCAAGCCTGGGGATTCCATGCAAGTTGACACCAAAGTTTAAGCACATGTAAATTAAATTTGTTTCATAAGAATTTGTTTCACACGGGGCACAGTGGCTCACGCCTGTAATCCCAACACTTTGGGAGACTGAAGCAGGCAGATCACTTGAGATCAGGAGATGGAGACTAGCCTGGCCAATATGGTGAATCCCCACCTCTACTAAAAATAGAGAAATTAGCCAGACTGGGTGGCGTGCACCTGTAATCCAAGCTACTTGGGAGGCTGAGGCAGGGGAATCACTTGAGCCCAGGAGGTGGAGGTTGCGGTAAGCCAAGATCACGCCACTGCACTCCAGCCTAGGTGACAGAGCGACACTGTGTCTCAAAAAAAAAAAAAAAAATTTGTTTTGCTCCACATTTCCGATCTGTATGCCTAGATTCCCTCCCTTCCTCTTTTTCTACTTTTCTATAGTAGTCCTCTCTTCCCTCTTTTGTCTTCTCCCAGAAGTGACATGGGCCTATTTTTGCTGCCCTCCCATCCATGCTTGGACGCCACCCTCCAGGAAGGCCAGGCAGCTCTGGATCTGCTCAGGCCCCCATGGAGGGGTGGGGACAGCGGCATCCCCCCTCCCCTGGAACACTGTGCTTCAAGGCCAGGCCCCAGGGTTCATGCCTCTTTCTTTCTTCCTTCTGCTTTCCCCTTAATAAATACTTTCGGTTCCCTTCAAGTCCGCTCTTATTCTCTTTTTCCATCCTTTGGTCCATTTCCAGCCACCCTGTCTGAACTGGGCAGGGGGCAGCAGACTGACAGCTTCAGCTGCCAACAGAGGCAGCAGCGGGGCTCTGGACAGAGCGCTGGATTTAGAGTCAAAGACTTGGACTTGCAGCTCCCATTGAGCAACTTACAACCTATGTGATTCTGGCCTTGTTGCTGTCTGAGCCTGTAGGGTCAACAATACATCCTCCCCACCTTCACAAGGCAGTTTTCAGGATCAAATTAAAAATGATACTCCAGAATATGCACACAAAAAACACTGGACATAGATGAGGTTTTTGTGGTTTTGTTTTCATTTTTTTAAGCTCTGAATAGCTTTTTCCAGCGGGTCTAATGGTTATCATCTCTTCTCTCCTTTGTCTGCTCCCAAGGGGCAGCCCTCAACCCTGGGGAATTTCTTCAGAGTTGATCTGGCCATGTCCTTAAACTTGAGAAGTGGTGCACAAGACATGATATAACAAAGAAGGGTAAACTTCCTCACACGACAGGTGGAAAACAAGATACAGCTGTTGGAACCCACTAATGAATGTGAATTAGGAATCAGCCTCTCCAATCCTGACCCCAACACCAGCTCCATCCTTCCCACCAGGCATGTGGATGACCTATCATCCCCTGGAAACTGAACTCGGAGCAGCTGTACCACTTAGTGTGTGTCTGTCTTGTGGTCCCTGACAAACTCTATCACACAATATCTGCTGTTTGTAGGCTGATCGCAGTGGCTCATGCCTATAATCCCAGCACTTTGGGAGGCCAAGGCAGGCGGATTACTTGAGGTCAGGGGTTCGATATCAGCCTGGCCAACACAGTGAAACCTCATCTCTACTAAAAATACAAAAATTAGCCGGGTGTGGTGGCGTGTGCCTGTAATCCCAGCTACTCGGGAGGCTGAGGCAGGAGAATCCTTTGAACCTGGGAGGCAGAGGTTGCATGAGCCGAGATTGTGCCTCTGCACTCCAGCCTGGGAGACAGAGCAAGACTGTCTCAAAAAAAAAAAAAAAAAAATGCTGGGCGCAGTGGCTCACGCCTGTAATCCCAGCACTTTGGGAGGCCTAGGTGGGTGGATTACCTGAGGTTAGGAGTTTGAGACCAGCCTGGCTAACATGGTGAAACCCCGTTTTTACTAAAAATGCAAAAAATAAGCCAGGTGTGGGGTTGCATGCCTGTAATCCCAGCTACTCAGGAGGCTGAGGCAGGAGAATCATTTGAACCCAGGAAGAGGAGGTTGCAGTGAGCCGAAATCACGCCATTGCATTCCAGCTTGGGCAACAAGAGCAAAAACAAACAAACAAACAACAATAAAAAAAAAAAAACCTGCCATTTGTTCTACACACTGACCTCCCCAGCCCTGAGCTCTTCAACACAAAGTCTATGCTCTCCTTAGCTTAGTGTTTCCAAGCCTCACCCAGTGCCTGGTTCTTCAGAGTTGATTAGTAGATTGTCAAGTGCTGAAGGAATGAATGAATTCTCTAAGGAAGACATTTCTATTTCCCCTGAGATAGACTGGTTAGCTGAGTCACCATGGACCCTGCCCTCGTGGAGTTTTTATCTTGCCCTGCCTAATTTTTGTGCAGAGAGTCCTTCTGTGCAACTCAGCCACTTTAGCACGAGGACCCAAGACCTACAAAATCAATATAAACCAGAGACTCCCTTAGCTACATTTCCCATACATATTCACGAGATCTTTGTAAGTCTGGGACAGGGGACTCAGACAGGGGCATTTAAAGGTTAGCGGCCATCTGGGAATCAAAGGTTCATAAACCCCTGCCCAAACCATGCTTTCATCAAGTTTCGGTGAGTCAAGGTCATTCCAGTAAATCCCACTTCTGATGCCAACTACAAATTTCATGAGTCCCCAGAACCACCCATTTCTGAGACAAATTGCAAGTTTGAGGTCCCCAAGACAACCTTCAGGTTTGATAATTAACTAGAATGACTCACAAAACTCACTGAAAGCTGTTTTACAAATGTTTTACTCAAGCCTTCACAAAGAACCCAACTGATCTCATAGGTATAGCCAACCAATCTTGCAAGAATTCGACAAATAACTTCGTAATATTAGAGTTTATTAAAGCAAAAAAATACAGATGAAAATGAGCCAAGGGAAGAGGTACCTAAGGCAAGGTCCAGGAGAGTCCCAAACAAAGGAGTCAGTCACAGCACTTCCAGTTCTCCTCTCCCAGTGGAGCTGTGCAGACAGGGCCTACTTCTCCCAGAAATTATGTGTGACAATACACACAGAGAATATTGTTAAGCAGGGAAGCTCTTCCAAGTCTTGGTGTCCAGAATTTTTACTGGGGCTTGCTCACATAGACATGGCTGACCACCCATGTGGCTGACCATAGTCTCTGGCCCCTCCAGAAATTGAGTTGATGCTATGTGGCCAGAACTCCCACCATAAATCACATTATTAGCATTGACAATGCTAACAAGGTCCCCAGTAATGAAGATACTCTTATCAAGCAGGACATTTCAAAGCTTAGAGATTACCTCCCAGGAGCCAAGGGCAAAGGTTGGGCCTCTCTTTGAACAAGGTTAATCCTTTACTGCACCACTGGAAAGAAGTTGTTAAAGTTGTCAAAGATGAACCGTTCACAAAGAGCCCAACTGATCTTATAGGTATAGTCAACCAATCTTGCAAGAATTCAATAAATAACTTCTGTAACACCAGACACTAAATGAGAACTCATTGCCTTTATTTCTAACCATCTGAATATTGTCTGTGTTCCTGTTTGAATGAAACCATAACGACACTTTTAATAAGCACAATCTCTTTTTCTGTCTCTTTTTCTCAGAAGGGCTAGAAAATCGCTTTCCCTTCTATGTACATTTATCTTCTGTGGGCTTTCACTTGTTGGAAGAGAAGTAGCCAGTTATTGTTTATTTATTGGCTGTGATAACTTTCAGGTTCAGGTTAAAGGTAAGAGATGCAACAGTCTCATAAAGAAGATGGAAGACAGAGCCTCTCAAAACAATTTATGGGACATCAGATAACGCAGAGAACCCACATCCACAGGAGCAAAGGCTAAAGAGTGCAATCCATGTCTTAACTCATCTCAGAATTTCAACATAACAAGAAATTTGCCATTCCCAGATTCAGTGTGAGAAACAGCTCTGACGATGCAGAGAACCGCAGGCTATCTCTCTGACACTAGCAATGTGGTGTGGGAAATGGAATCAATCTCTGCTTCCCTGTGTTGGAACAAAATGTTTCTACATGAAAAAGGTACAAAAAAGTTTTCCCAAATTGCAAGGGAAATGCACCATAGAATAGCCTCCTATTTAGCCTCCTATTTAAAGATAATTAAATATAAATTTGTCTTATACATTTGTATCTTTTATTACATTGTATAAATCAGAATCTGATTTAGTATGAAATTATATTCTGAGATTTTTATGTTTGACATATTAGTAGACCAAGTGTTTTGCAATTAAAAAAAAAAAAATAATGACTTCTAAGTGCCCTACCATCTAGTTTGTGAATTTTATCTAGTTTGTGAATTACAAATACAGAAAATCAAAATTGGGGTTATAATGATAAAGTCATTTGTGCAAGCCAATGTTCTCTTTTAATTTTTTTGTGCTACGTTGACACCTAAAAAGAAATGAATGTGATCAAAGTTTAGTGGTGTAATCAGATAAAGTTATGATATGGTTTGGCTGTGTCCCCACCAAAATCTCAACTTGAAGTGTATCTCCCAGAATTCCCACGTGCTGTGGGAGGGACCCAGGGGGAGGTAACTGAATCATAGGGGAGGGTCTTTCCTGTGCTAGTCTCGTGATAGTGAATAAGACTCACGAGATCTGACAGGTTTATCAGGGTTTCCACTTTGCTCCTTCCTCATTT
Source organism: Pan paniscus (assembly GCF_029289425.2). Lineage (NCBI taxonomy): Eukaryota > Metazoa > Chordata > Mammalia > Primates > Hominidae > Pan > Pan paniscus. The sequence continues at coordinate 88,981,072 of NC_073249.2, read as the reverse complement.
TCTCTTGCTGCCACCATGTAAGAAGTACCTTTCACTTCCCACCATGATTGTGAGGCCTCCCCGGCCATGTGGAACTGTAAGTCCAATTAAACTTCTTTTTCTTCCCAGTCTTGGGTCTGTCTTTATCAGCAGAGTGAAAACAGACCAATACAACTTACAACCAAGTTGTTATTTTAGTGGTTTGAATATCCATAATTGACCATGAAATTGTTTTGACATGACAAAACTTTACTGTGGAGTATTTTATTCTACATCACATTGCTGTTTTATTCTATTTCACATTGCTGTTTATCCCTCATGTAGAATCCTCATCAGTGCTGAGAGTTTCCCTGATTCTATGTGTCACTGAATCTACCACACAGGTTGCATGGGCCCACACATTCACATATGAGATTATAGAAGATGAAGAACCTAAAACTGGCTTCCTGTTCTCTAAGAGTTCCTCTTCTTCTTCCCCTATCCGTGCCCTAACTGACCTCCCTACATGATTTTCATGTGAAGCTCTCTGGGTTTTTCTGGCATACCCTCTCTTGCTAAGAAGTTGCCTCTGGCCAGGCGCGATGACTCACACCCGTAATCTTAACATTTTGGGCGGCTGAGTTCAAGAATTTAATGGGCAAAAATAAAGAAGTCTGGTAACACCAAGTATTTGAGGGCATATGGATCAATTGGATCAATTATATACAGCTGATGGGAATGTAAATTGGTACAATTCTGTGGAAATAAATTGGTGTTATCTTGTAAAGTAAAATATTTATAAACTCTAATGATCCAGCAATATGACATCTAGTTATATACCTACATATAAGAGAAAGTTTAGCACATATATACCTGGAGACACATATGACAATGTGCATAGCAGCATTGTTTTTTATTGGAAAAAAAACTGGAAACAAAACAAATGGCAATGGGAGAGTGGAAAAACAAGACGTGATCTATTCATACAATGTAAATTCAATAGCATCAAAAATGAATGTGGGACAGCACAGGAGAACAGTAGTTACATAATGTCATAGGAAAAAATAAGCACCAGAAGACAATATACAATATGATAGTATTTTTATATAGTTTAAAAACAAAAAATTAAACATATTATTTGGGCATCTGCATGATGTGTGTGCATGATTGTTAAAAAGTAGCTTAAGCAATCAGATCTTAACTACAAATTGAGATAATGGCAACAACTAAGGAAGAAGGGAGGGATGGAGTGACATAGAGGAACACAGAGGTAGGTGTAGATTATTAATAATATTCTAGTTGTTGGGTTGTGTCATGATAAGCGTCCATTGCATTGTGAAACAAAGGAAGGTGGGAGAGAGGTGGACAGGGGTAGAAGGAGAGTGAGAGAGGGAGCTGACCTAGCTGCCATGCGTCTCTGGCTGCTTGTTACAACCACAAAGAAAGACCATACCACCTCATCATGAAACCTTTCAGGTAATCATTAGTGTTGTTCACTCTGATACAATTCTCCTCTTTTGGGGCAGCGTGGGGACATGGAAGGCTGCACTTCTCTTTGAAGTTAAACAGGACTATGTGTCTTGCTCTGGCCAAGCAATGTAAGCAGAAAGTGTCACTGTCAGGCTGAAGCTTTTAGGAGAAGCAAGACACCAGTCAACACACTCCTTTCTCCAGCTTCAGTAAATACCTAAAACACGTAGCATTGGCTTGGTAATAGGCTTACTGGTGATGAAGAAATTAATATTGAAGGTTGGAAAGATGGCACTCCATGTTATGTAAGAAGTGAAAATGTTAAGAGTGTTGCCTGTGGCCACTCAAGAAGTGTGTTATATACCTAGTGCCCTTGAGCTCTAAGGGAAGACATCAGGGAAACAGAATGCAACGCTGTGTGCCAGCTGCCTTTGGTAACATATTATGAAAGAGAGGCCCAAAGGAAAATCAGATGGTCTGTTTTGCAAGCAGCAATGAAAGAACTAACTGACTCCGTGTCTTCAACAGGTAAATGGTAAAGAAAGCTTTCATTAATAAATGATCTTCAATAAAGACACACACAAATACATACACGTGGCTGGGTGTGGAGGCTCACCCCTGTAATCCCAGCACTTTGGGAGGCTGAATCAGGTGGATTGCTTGAGTCCAAGAGTTCGAGACAAGCCTGGGCAATATAGTGAGACCACAACTCTACAAAAAAAAAAATTAATTAGCCAGGTATGGTGGCATGCCTGTGGTCTCAGCTACTTGAGAGGCTGAGGTAGAAGGATCTCTTGAGCCAGGGAGGTCAATGCTTCAGTGAGCCGTGCTCATGCCACTGCACGCCAGCCTGGGCAACAGAGTGAGATTCTGTCTCAAAAAGAGAAAAAAAATACACACACACACACACACACATGCACGCACACTATAAAAATCTTTCTCTCCATCCACCTCAGTCAAGAGCAAGTATTAAGTGCATTCATACGCTTGTACAACCATCACCATCATCCATCTGCAGAACTCTTCATCTTGTAAAACTGAAACTCTATCTATTAAACAATAATGGCCCATACCCCTTTCCCCACAGCCCCAGGAAACAATCATTCCATTTTTCTCTCTCTATAAATTTGACTATAGGTACTCACAAAGTGAAATCATGCAATATTTGTTTTTTTCTGACTGGCTTATTTCACTTATCATAATGCTCTCAAGATTCATCCATGTTGTAGCTTCAGTCAGAATTTTATTCCTTCTTAAGGTTGAATAATATCCCTGTCTATATCTATATCTATATATAGATATGTGTACATATATTTGTATATATATGTATGTATACATATATGTACATATATATGTATATATATACCACTTTTTGCTTCATCTGTCAATGGGCACTTGGGTTGTTTCTGCATTTTAGCTATTGTGAATAATGCTGCTATGAACATGGGTGAACAAATATCTCTTCCAGACCCTGCTTTCAATTCTTTTGGGTATACACCCAGAAGTGGAATTGCTGAATCATATGGTAATTCTATGTTTAATCTTTTTTTTTTTTTTGAGACAGAGTCTCGCTCTGTCCCCTAGGCTGGAGTACAATGGCACAATCTCAGCTCACTGCAACCTCCGCCTCCTGGGTTCAAGTGATTCTCCTGCCTCGGCCTCCTGAGTAGCTGGAATTACAGGCATGTGCCACCACACCCAGCTAATTTTCATATTTTTAGCAGAGACGGGGTTTCACTATGTTGGCCAGGCTGGTCTCAAATTCCAGACCTCAGGAGATCCGCCGACCTCAGCCTCCAAAAGTGCTGGGATCATAGACGTGAAGCACTGTGCCCAGCCTATGTTTAATCTTTTGAGGAACCTAATACTGTTTTCCACAGATGCTATACCATTTTACATTCTGATATGGTTTGGATCTGTGTCCCTGCCCAAATCTCATGTCCATTTTTAATCCCCAGTGTTGGATGTGGGGTCTGGTGGGAGGTGACTGGATCATGGGGATGAATTTCTCCCTTTGGTGCTGTTCTCATGATAGAGTTCTCACAAGATCTGGTTGTTTTAAAGTGTGTGGCACCTCCCCCTCTGCACCCATGCCCACCATGTAAGATGTGCCTGCTGCTCCTTTGCTTTCCACCATGATTGTAAGTTTTTTGAGGCCTCCCAGAAGCTGAGCAGAAGCCGCTATGCTTCCTGTAAAGCCTGTGGAAACATGAGCCAATTAAACCTCTTTTCCTTATAAATTACCCAGTTTTAGATATTTCTTTATAGCAATGTGAGAACAGACTAAAACACATTCCCACTGTCAGTGCATAAGAGTTTCCATTTCTCCACATCCTCACTAACACTTGTCATTTTCTGTTTTGTTTTGTTTATAGTAGCCATCCTAATGGGTGTAAGGTGGTATCTCATTGGGATTTTGGCTTGCATTTCTCTAATGATTAGGGATGCTGAGCATTTTTTCATATGCATATTAGGCATTTGTATATCTTGTTTGGAAAAAGGTCTATTCAAGTCCTTTGCCCATTTTTGAATTGGGTTGTTTGGTATTTTGTTGTTGAATTTTGGGAGTTATCTACATAGTCTGGATATTAATTCTTTATAAGATATATGATTTGAAAATATTTTCTCCCATCTGTGGGTTTTTACTTTGTTGATAGTGTGTTTAGGTGCACAACATTTTTAAATTTTCATAAAGCACAATTTGTTCATTTTTTTTCTTTTGTTGCCTATGCTTTGTTGTCATAGTCAAGAAATTATTGCCAAATCCAGTGCTGTGATGCTTCTGTCCTATTTTGATCTAAGAGTTTCATAGTTTAGGTCTTACATTTGAGTCATGGGTCTATTTGGAGTTAATTTTTTTTTTTTTTTTTTTTTTTTTGAGATGGAGTCTCACTCTGTCACCCAGGCTGGAGTGCAGTGGCGCAGTCTCGGCTCACTGCAACTTCTGCCTCCTGGGTTGAAGTGATTCTCCTGCCTCAGCCTCCTGAGTAGCTGGGATTACAGGCATGCGCCACCACACCTGGCTAATTTTTGTGTTTTTAGTAGAGACAGGGTTTCACCATGTTGGCCAGGCTGCTCTCAAACTCCTGATCTCATAATCCACCCGCCTCAGCCTCCCAAACTGCTGGGATTACAGGCATGAGCCACCACGCCCAGCCTCAACTTTTATTCTTTTACATGTGGATATTCAGTCTTCTCAGTATCATTTGTTGAAAACACTGCCCTTTCCCCATTGAATGGTCTTGGCAACCTTGTCAAATATCATTTGGCCATATATGCTAGGGTTTCTTTCTGGGCTCTCTATTCTATTGTATTAGTTTGTATGTCTGATCTTACGCCAGTAGCACACTGCTTTGTGTACTGTAACTTTGTAGCAAGTCTTGAAATCTGGATATCTGAGTCTTCAAGCTTAGTTCTTTTTCATGGTGGTTTTGGCTATTTGGAGTCTCTTGAGATTCCATATGAATTTTAAAATGGGTTTTTCTGTTTCTGCAAATAAATATCATTGGGATTTTGATAGATATTGCATTGAATCTATAAATCACTTTGGGTAGTATTGACATCTTAACAATATTAAGCCTTTCAATCCATAAACATGAGATGTCTTTCCATTTATTTAAGTCTCATTTAATGTCTTTCAGAAATGTTTTGCAAGGAGTCTTTCACTTCCTTGACTAAGTTAATTCCTAAGTGTGTTATTCTTTTTGGTGCTATTGTAACTGGAATTTTTAATTTTACTTTTCATATTGTTCATTGTTGCTGTATAGAAATGCAAATGGTTTTGTTTGTTGACTCTGTATTTTGCTACATTGGTGAATTTATTTATTAGTTCTAACAATATTCTGTGGAATCTTTAGGGTTTTTTTACATATAAAATCATATCATCCATTAACAGAGATAATTTTACTTATTCTTTTCAATTCAGATGACTTTCATTTGTTTTTCTTGACTTATTCCTCTGGCTAGAACTTCCAGTACTATGTCGAATAGAAGCAGCCAAAGTGGCCATTTTTGCCTTGTTCCTGACATAAAAGAAAATCTTTCACCATTAAGTATGATGTTTGCTGTGGGTTTTTCATCTATATCTTTTATTTTATTGCATTGTAGTTGTTTTCTTCTCTTCCTAGTTTGTTGAGTGTTTTATCATGAAAGAGTGCTGATTTCTGTCAAATGCTTTTTCTGCATCCAATGAGATGATCATATAGCTATTTTCCTTTATTCTGTCAATGTGATGTGTTACATTGATCAAGTCTCATATAATGAAACATCCTTGCTTTTCAGAAATAAATCCCACTTGGTCATGGTGTAAAATCATTTTAATATGTGGCAGGGTGCTGAGTGTGATGGCTCATTCCTTTAATCCACCACTTTGGGAGGCCAAGGCAGGCAGATTGCTTCAGCTCAGGAGTTCAAGACCAGCCTCGCCAACATGGTGAAACCCTGTCTCTACTAAAAATACAAATAAAAAAATAGTGATATGTATATATATACGTATATATATATATATATACGTATATATATTTGGTTTGCTAGTATTTTGTCAAAGCTTTTTGCATCAATGTTCACAAGGGATACTGATCTGTGGTTTTCTTTTCCTGTAGTGCCTTCACCTGGCTGTTATCAGGGTAAAGCTGGACTCACAGAATTAGGGAGTTTAGCCTTCTCCTCAGTTTTTTGGAAAAGTTTGAGAAGAATTGATGTTAGTTCTTTAAATGTTTCTTCACTGGTAGAATTCACCAGTGAACCATCAGGTCCAGAGCTTTTCTTTATCAAGAGATTTTTTATTACTGATTCAATCACCTTATTAGGTATACGTTTATTCAGATTTTCTATTTCTTCATGATTTAGTCTTGATAGGTTTTATGTTCCTAGGAATTTGTCCATTTTATCCAGGTTATATAATTTGTTGGTGTAAAATTGTTCATAAGCCTGGCATGGTAGTTCACGCCTGTAATCCCACCACTTTGGGAGGCCGAGGTGGGTGGATCACCAGAGGCCAGGAGCTCGAGACCAACCTGGCCAAGGTGGCAAAACCCAGTCTTACTAAAAATACAAAAACGAGCCAGGTGTGCTGGCATATGCCTGTAATCCCAGCTATTTGGAAGGCTGAGGCACAAGAATCGCTTGAACATGGGAGGCAGAGGTTGCAGTGAGCTGAGATCGCACTACTGCACTCCAGCCTGGGCAACAAAACAAGACCCTGTCTCAAAAAATAATAACAATAACTAATATATATCAAGCAGTAACTATAAGCCAGGCATTCCTTTAAAGGCTGTACGTTATTTCATTTAATTTTTATGAAAACCACATGTGAGGACTTTACTGCTCTTATCTGTAATTTACAGATAAGGAAACTGAGATTCTGATAGATGAAAATTTTTTGAAGGGTCAGATTCATTTAGACCTTTAACAACTTCACTCTCTGGATGTGGGGCACAATGAAAACAATGACGGGTGAAAACTTTCCCAGCTTAGAGATCTCTGTGGTCACGCCAAGGTGGCAGGGAGAATTAAGGGAAGGCCACCTTCTCTGAGAGGTCTTCACTAACATGCCTTTCTGGATTGGGGATCGCTCTCCTGTGTTTCCACAGCTCCCCAGGAAGCTCTCATGGGAGACTTTATCACCTTGCTCCTGAAGGGCCCCTGGGCTCCACCACCTGCAGCTTTAGAATTGGGTTCATCTGTCTTCTCTATCACTTCTCTATCACCGTATCCCCAGCACTTAGCCCAGGAACTAGTACACACTCAATGAATATTGTTGGAATTAATTCATAAAGGAATCTATAAAAGAGAAAAACTGTTCACCTCTCTCTCCCACCACTGTCTGTGCACTCCCAGCCAACAGTGTCTGGCACACAAAAGATGAGTTACATACAGGGGAACTCCAACCAGAGATAAAAACATACTCAGGTTTGTCTCCCCTAGTTGGAAGAAGGGCATCTGAGAGTGAAGAGGGACAGAGACGTCTGTGTTTCAGGATAGAGAATGGGGACAAGGGGTAAGAGAGAAGGCAGGAAAGAACAGATGACAGAAAACAAGTTATTAAAAAGATAGAAAGAACTAAAGAAAGAAAGGCTCTAGAGAGAATACTAACAATTTCTAACCCAGGTCCAAATAGATCTAGTTTAAACAACAAAGATAACCATCCCAGATATTTTTTTTTTTTTGAGATGGAGTCTAGCTCTATTGCCAGGCTGGAGTGCAGTGGTGTGATCTCGGCTCACTGCAACCTCCGCCTCCCAGGTTCAAGCGATTCTTCTGCCTCAGCCTCCTGAATGGCTGGGATTACAGGCATGTGCCCCCACACCCAGCTAACTTTTGTATTTTTAGTAGAGATGGGGTTTCACCAGGTTGGCCAGGATGGTCTTGACCTCCTGACCGTGGGATCTGCCCACCTCGGCCTCCCAAAGTGCTGGGATTATAGGCATGAGCCACTGCACCCCCGCCCCTCCCAAACAATTTCTAAGCAAACTTCTTCCCCTTCCTCTTTCCCTTCTTCTTCCCCTTCCTCTTTCCCTTCTTCCCCTTCCTCTTCTAATTCCTCTAAGGCCTAAGAACTTTAAACTTCATTTTCTAGCCAGTGAGAAGTAATTGACACTTAGAGTGGCGAAGAATTGGAAGGGCTTGTCATAATCCAATTTGCATTGTAGAGGAAACACAATATTATGCCTAATATTTAGCCATGGGTATGAACTGATGCCATCCCCATCCCATCTGTACCAATAACCCACTGGGGATGATTTGGCCACATGTCTCCTTCTGAATGAGCACCTGCAGATGGGAGCCCAGGAATGGTTAAGCCACTGCACAAGGAGAGTCACCATCATCACAACATGCCAGCCCATTCTTCCCTAAAGAGAGTGCCCAGTCACTAAGGTTAGAACGTACTAGATATAGATATTGGGTATATCTCCTTCTTCTTTGGGGCACCCCCCAAAAAATGGACGCTTTTCTCCTTTCGGGTCTTCAGGTTGAGGATACAAATTGATCAGTCCATGTGAGTGAGTTAGGAAGGGTTAGGATAAAATGTCTCCTTTCCCCTTGCCCTGTATGCCTCTGGCTATTTTAAGGGCTACCTGAAAGGGAAGTAGAGATGGCATGTTTCTCTATCAGGATTCCTGAGTCCTAACAGTCCAAGCACACACGCAGTTGAAGTACAGTCAACCAGAACAATACACATGCTTTCGAAATTTCCCATAGTGCTTCACCCCTGCAGGAAAGGAATTCACAGAAATACCAAGCCTTCAGTCAATATGATTTATTGTTTTCTCTTCTGCCATTAACATTCTAGCTACTGGGTAAGTTGTTCTCCATCCTTGGGATCTCATGGTTGGGAGGAGAGGTCTGGGTTCCCTCCCACAAAGCTCTCAACGATAGAATAGAAGCACAGCTGCCTCAGTTATCTCACGGCTGCTGCTGTAACCAACATGAGTTCCATATCCACTCCAATCAAAACCAGAAAAATCTCCACACTCCCGGGGACTGGCCTCTGGAAAGTATCCTCCTCCACCAATGCAGTGCTGGGAAACAAACAGAGGAAGAGGCAGTAATGAGAGATCAGCCAGTGAGGCCAATGCCATCTTAACAGCTGAATCCAGTGATTTCTTTGGTCCTCATCAGACTCTCCATTGACAGTGTTGATCTATCCTTTCCATAAAAACCTCTCTCTCTTCCTTAGCTCAAACCTATAATCCCAGCAGTTTGGGAGGCTGAAGAAGGTGGATCACTTGAGGCCAGGAGTTCGAGACCATCCTGGCCAACATGGTAAAACTCCATCTCCACAAAAAATACAAAAATTAGCTGGGTGCGGGCCAGGTGCAGTGGCTCACACCTGTAATCCCACCATTTTGGGAGGCCAAGGTGGGCGGATCACAAGGTCAGGAGATCGAGACCATCCTGGCTAACACAGTGAAGCCCCGTCTCTACTAAAAATACAAAAGAAAATTAGCCAGGTGTGGTGGCAGGTACCTGTAGTCCCAGCTACTCAGGAGGCTGAGGCAGGAGAATGACATCAACCTGGGAGGCAGAGCTTGCTGTGAGCTGAGATTGTGCCACTGCACTCCAGCCTGGGTGACAGAACGAGACTCCGTCTCAAAAAAAAAAAAAAAAAAAATTAGCAGGGCGGGATGGCAGGCAACTGTAGTCCAACTGCTCAGGAAGCTGAGGCAGGAGAATTGCTTGAACCTGGGAGGTGGAAGTTGCAATGAGCCTAGATCGCGTCATTGCACTGCAGCCTGGGCAACAGAGTAAGACGCTGTCTCAAAAGAAAAAAAAAAAAAACTCTCTTCTTTTAGCTTTAGTGACATTATTGTCTTGACTTCCTTTCAACTTTACTGAACATTCATGCTCAGAGCCCCTGCCTGTTCTCTTCTTTCATAAATCCTCTAAGTGCTGCTCCCTAGTGGAGGACCTATCTCCCTCTCCCTTATAAATCGCATGACTACTGTGGCCTCAATTACTAAAAATTCACTGATGGCCCCAAAATCTCCATCTCCTGTTGAGATGCTTCCTGTGCTGAAGACCTCAAAATCCAGCTTGGATCTCTACACAGGAACCTCAAGCTCCAAATGACCAAAACAGAGTTAAGTAAATCCCTCATTGACCCAGAACCTATTCATCATCCAGATGAGAACCATGTTATTCTAGACTTCCCTGCCCATCCTCTGTATTCAACTGGTGACATGGTTTGGACCTGGGTCCCCACAAAATCTCATGTTGAATTGTAATCCCCAGTGTTGGGGGTGGGGCCTTGTAGGAGGTGATTGGATCGTGGGGGTGGTTTCACATGAATGATTTTACCACCAGCCCCTTGATGCTGTCCTCATAATAGTGAGTGACTTCTCATGAGATCTGGACATTTAAAAGTGTGTAGCACCAGCCGGGCATGGAGGTTCATGCCTGTAATCCTAGCACTATGGGAGGCTGAGGCAGGCAGATCACTTGAGGTCAGGAGTTCGAGACCAGCCTGACCAACATGGAGAAACCCCATCTCTACTAAAACTACAAAATTAGCCCAGTGTGGTGGCTCATGCCTGTAAACCCAGCTACTTGGGAGGCTGAGGCAGGAGAATCACTTGAATCTGGGAGGCAGAGGTGGCGGTGAGCCTAGATCGTGCCATTGCACTTCAGCCTGGGCAACAAGAGTAAAACTCTGTCTCAAAAAAAAAAAAAAAAACAGTGTGTAGCACCTCCCCTGCTCTCGCTCCTGCTCCTGCCATGGGAGAAACCTCACTCCATCTTTGCCTTCTGCCATGATTGGAAGCTTCCTGAGGCTTCCCTAGAAGCAGAAGCCACTATACATACAGTACAGCCTGCAGAACCATGAGCCAATTAAACCTCATTTCTTTATAAATTTCCCAGTCTCAGATATTTCTTTTTCTTTCCTTTTTTTTTTTTTTTTTTTTTGAGACAGGGTCTCGCTCTGTCACCCAGGCTGGAGTGGAGTGCAGTGGTATGATCTTGGCTCACTGCAACCTCCACCTCCCAGGCTTAAGCAGATCCTCCCACCTCAGCCTCCCAAGTAGCTGAGAACACAGGCATGCGCCAGCACACTCGGCTAATTTTTGTATTTTTTGTAGAGACAAGGCTTCCTCACGTTTCCCAGGCTGGTCTCAAACTCCTGAACTCAAAAGATCCACCTGCCTTGCCTCCCAAAGTACTGGGATTACAGGTGTGAGCCACCATGTCTGGCCAATATTTCTTTATAGCAGTGAGAGAATGGATTAATACAACTGGTATTCCATTTCAAATCTTTGGAATTTATCAATCCCACCATTCAGGATTCCTGAGCCTTAACATTTCAACCACACAAGGGATGGCCAGAGTGAAGTTTCTAGAAGATGATGTCCAGGACTGTCCCAGCAACTCCCCAGTGCAGTGTGTATCTAGGCAAACCATGGCTAGGGTTGGGGAGGCCCAGGTTTTCTCTGAAATATAAACCTCAGATGAAGGAAAACACCTGTGTTTCTCAAGGACTCTCAGCTCTAAAGACTTCTACAGAATGTTTCAGCACACAAGCCTCACCCCAGCTCCAAGCGATTGAGTGTTTTCTCACAAAGGTTGAGCACCAAGCAATGGTTCTTTTGAAGCCTCACCCCTTGATTTTGGTCCTCAAAGGGACAGGATGTGTATCCCTGGACAAAGGGTCCCACAGCACTGGCCCTTGGAGCCCAGCAATGAGCAAGAGAAGGTCACACTCCCACACACATACACACACACCCCAGTTGCACCACAATCAACACATACACACATACCAACACACACTGACAAACTCAACCTTACTCACAGGTCCCTGTGGTCCCCACAGAGACTCACGTGCTCAGTGTTACATCCGGTGACCTTCATTCCAGCACACAAGGCGTTGGCTGCTCTCTCGTTATTAAATACCCTGAACTGAACAAATCCCGCAGTGAATTCCCCTGAAAACAAGAGGCAGAAAACAGCATTCAAGGAAGATGCTAGAAATCGCTTCCGTTAGGCCAGCCCCGAGATTCTCGATGCCAAAGCTAAGGCTACAGCCCAACACTCCAGCTGTACTGGTGGAGCCCAGCACCCCTGTGGCCAATGGCTGGTACATCCTGGCCTCAAGCTTAGCTAAGAGGGACCTTTTCCCAACCCCAGAGATGAAGAGCTGGTCCTCAGAGAGGGCTCCTCATCTGCTAGATGCTTGTGAAGAGAAATTCAACTCTGCAGGAAGATCACCACTGAACATTTCCAAAGACTGAGTTGCAGAAATTAACAGATGTATTCACTCTGTTCCTGTTTACATTTTTCTTTTCTCCTTTATTTTAAAATTTCAACTACCAAATGTAAATAATAACAGCTTTGAGTTCTATAATATATGCTCAGCCTCTGCGGAGCATGCTATGCTACCAACTTTGGCTTCACACAAAATAAACTCACAATAGAAAAAAAAAGTTCCACCATTTTTTGGCTGTTCTGTGCACATGGACCTGGCCTGGTCCTAACAAGCTCCTGCAGGGCTGAGAGTGGGTTGTTAGGAGTAAAGAGTCTGGAGTCTGCAGCCTGGCCGGGCGCAGTGGCTCACACCTGTAATCCCAACACTTTGGGAGGCCAAAGCGGGCAGATCGCCAAAGGTCAGGAGTTGGAGACCAGCCTGGCCAACATGGTGAAATGCTGTCTCTACTAAAAATACCAAAATTAGCCGGGCATGGTGGTGGGCACCTGTAATCCCAGCTACTTGAGCGGCTGAGACAGGAGAATCATTTGAACCTGGGAGGCACAAGTTGCAGTGAGCTGAGACTGCACCATTGCACTCCAGCCTGGGCAACAAGAGCAAAACTCCATCTCAAAAGTAAAAAAAAGTCTGGAGCCAAATTTCCTCACCCCAATTACTGACTCTTCCACATATGCCTTGTGATCTTCGCAAGTTTCTAAACCTCTCAGTGCTTCAGTTTCCTAAAATGAGGTTAATAAAGTTCAGATCTCAAAGGCAGCCATGCAAATCAAGTGGGGCAATATAGGGAACATTACAGAAGAGAACCAAGCTTCAGTCCGATGCATAACTGTTACCTAGCATAGTTGAATGTATTCCCTTTCCCACTAAGAGTTCAGAGGATCATTAAAGACTCACGCTGGCCATAGGGTGAGTAATAAGATGCTGTTTTCTGGGCATCGCCAAAATCATAGACCAAAGGGATCGCCGGGCCATTGTCAGTAATACACTGTCCTGCTCCATATTTCACTGGGAATTTCTACAAATAACAAAAAAAAGTCATGAAGTAAAGACGCTAGATTTGCCATTACCAGCATCTCCTGGGATGCTGCCATTCATAGAGGGGAAACAATGCTTTCTCAGTAACTGAGATTACTTCAAAACCAGTCAAAATAAGAATCTTTCCCTGGCATTGCTGCCAGTTACTCAGGAGTGTGCTTCTGTGGCAGCCTAGACCACTTCATTCTCTCTCTCCTTCTCCCCGACCGATCCACACTCTTCCTGCCCCAGCTGTCCTCTCCCATGGGTCTTTCTTTTTTTATTATTACTATTATACTCTAAATTTTAGGGTACATGTGCACAATGTGCAGGTTTGCTACATAGGTATACATCGGCCATGTTGGTTTGCTGCACCCATTAACTCGTCATTTACATTAGGTATTTCTCCTAATGCTATCCCTCCCCCGGCCCCCCCACCCCTCCCATAGGTCTTTTCTCTTGCCTGGCTCAGAATTCCTAAGAGAAGCAACAGAAGCCATCAGCAAATCTGGGTTAGAAGAACATGGGAGAGAGGCCCATTAAAAAATGACTCCTGCCCAACCTCTAACACTTGCTTCTCTGTACAGCCATGAAAACCAGTCCCAGCCAGCAGCCCTCTGTACCTGGTAGATGCCAAACAGATTATGTCCCAGTGTCTGGAGGAAGCCAGTGTCTGTGCGGTACCTCAGCATGGAGCTGTTTCTCCAATGCTGCATAGGGGACTTGTTGGGCACGTGCCAGATGCCCAGGTCCTTGGCCTGGATGTCGTAGTAGCCAGGGTTCTGGAAAGCAACAGACACTGAGCCTGACTGGGCCAGGAAGTCCCAGGAGACAGAAGGTCCACACATGCAACCTCAGCTGGACTGAGAGCTCTGGACTCCAGGTGAGCAAATGGCCAACCATACTCAGACACCCCACACCCAGCAGATGATCCCACCACACCCAGGGCCCTAACAGCCTTGTTAGGAGAAGTTGTGATTCAAAGTGTAAGTTGGCTGGGTGTGGTGGCTTATGCCTATAATCCCAGCACTTTGGGAGACCAAGGCGGGCAGATCACTTGAGGTCAGGAGTTCGAGACGAGCCTGGCCAACATGGTGAAACCCCATCTCTACTAAAAGTACAAAAGTTAGCCCACTGTGGTAGTGGGTGCTTGTAATCCCAGCTACTTTTGAGGCAGGGTATCACTTGAACCCAGGAGGCAGTGGTTGCTATGAGCCAAGATCACACCACTGCACTCCAACCTGGGCAACACAGTGAAGACTCCGTCTCAAGAAAAAAAAAAAAAAAGGCGCAAGTGTTTCTCTCTTCTTCTCCAGCCCTTCCCTACATCCCCACCTTCCAGCCCTCCCTCCTGCAGGCTTGTGGCCAGCCACACTCCACTCCTCACCCTCACCCGAGTGGGTGGGAAGTGGCACCAACCTTGTAGTCATCGCTCGTGGCCGCCTCTGCAGATCCAAAGGTGTTATAGTTGGCCCAGTTGCCGTCCCCCTCTGGGTAGTCTGCTTTGCTGCCCTGCTGACTGGACCAGCGATCGCCCACCGTGCACTTCCCATGCATGTCATTCTCATGCACGCTGGCCACCAGGGTCCAGCCGCCACCCCCAGAGGTCATGTCACAGAAGGTCTGGTAGATAACACCATTCTCAGTGCGGAGAAAATACAGGCCATCTGTAGAGAGAACCAGCCCAGAGCCTCCCTGTCTGAGAGCTGAGGGTTCATCTCAGCCCCATGACAAGAAAGGCCCTAGGAACCAGAGACATGGCCTAAAGGCTCCTGTCCTGAGTCACATCACTAAGTGCTCCCAGGGGTACTGGGGCCTCCCTGAGTTCAGAAGATCATGTTCCTGTAACTGAGGCAGAACATAGAATTGTATAAAATCCCAGTGACATTTTTCATAAAGTTAAACAATGAATTATCCTATGACCCAGCAATTCCACTGCAGGTCTATCCCCAAAAGAATTGAAAACAGGGCCTCAAGCTGATGCTTTTAAACCAGTGTTCATTGCAGCATTAGTCACAAGAGCCAAATAGAAGAAACAATTCAAATATTCACCAACAGGTGAATGAATAAACAAAACATGGTGTGTGTGCATATATGTATCTGCAGTGGATAAAAGGGAATGAAATATCCATGCTACAGCATGGACAAACCCTCAAAACACTGTGCTAAGTGAAATAAGCCAGACACCAAAGGACAAATACCATATGACTCCAATTACATGAGGTAACTACACTAGGCGAATTCATGGAGACAGAAAGTAGAATGCAGCTACCAGAGACTGAGGGAAGAGAGTTATTGCTTAATAACTCCATGTTATTTTTTGTTTTGGTTTGGTTTTGTTTTGTTTTGTTTTGAGTCTCACTCTGTTGCCCAGGCTGGAGTGAAGTGGCACTATCTTGGCCCACTGCAACCTCTGCCTCCTGAGTTCAAGCGATCCTCCCACCTCAGCCTCCCAAGTAGCTGGAATTACAAACATGTACTCCACACCCAATTGATCTTTGTATTTTAGTGGAGCCAGGGCCCCACCATGTTGGCCAAGCTGGTTTCAAACTCCTGGCCTCAACTGATCCACCCCTCTCAGCCTCCTAAAGTGCTGGGATTACAGGCCTGAGCCACCGCACCCGGCCCCTCCATGTTATTAAGTACAGAGTTTCTGTTTGGGGCACTGAAAAAGTTCTGCATATGGATAGCTGTGATGGTTGCACAACCTTGAAGGTAATTAATGCCACTGAATTGCACACTTAATGTTGCTTAAAATGGCAAATCTTATGTAAATTATAATATACATATACTTTACCATAATTTTTTAACTAAAAGACAAAAAGACTCCCAGAAGACACAATCCTGATACCCTGACTGAGCTCTGTTTGAATGTTTCATCACTCACCAAATGCACTAGGACATTCATCTTTGATTTCCTTGCAGCTTCTGGGCAGAGATGGAGACGAAGAACAGGTCCATTCCTTGAAGTAAGTATTAGCCTCATCTAGGGAATACACAGGGTTTATTCTCATTCCCGGTTTGACACAAAACCTACCCTCTCCTATCACCAGTCCCACACTCATTCCACCACTGTAGCAGAACCTCGCTGCCCGGGTGGTAAGGCCTGAGACAGCCAGTGTCATATCCACTCAGCCCATCAGTGTCACATCCACTCAGCCCATCGGCATCATATCCACTCAGCCCATCCGACCTGACAGCGAGCACAGGCTTAAAGTCTGCCTCCCGCCACAAGACCTGTCCTTGTGCTGGGTCCTGCCCTAAGCACTGAGTAATCAAAGACATTAAAGTTCCCCAGCAAGAGCTTGCCTCTAGAGGGAATTGCTAACAAGTCAACAGAAAATTGTATTGACAAGAATAAATGGTAGAAGAAAGGCAAACTCAAGAGAACAAAAGAAAGACTCTGAGGTAACAGTGGAAAATGGAAAGGCCAGAGAGCGAGCAGGGCAGTTGCCTGGGAGAAGAAGGCAAGAGGGGTTGTCTCATGTCTTAGTCACAGAAGACCTTCCAGTCCAGGTGACATCTTAGCTTATTCTGAGAGAAAAAACACGATTTATCAGTAGGAAGACAATCCAAGGCAGAGAAAACAGCATATCCAAAGGCCTAGAGAAAAAAAAAATACAGCGTAGTCCAGCTGTAGAACTACAAGCTGCTTAATATGGCTGAAACATGGGGTGTGAAGTAGGGAGTGGTGAGACTAATCTCTACTCCAAAAAGTCTGCAAACTATTCGAACAGTCTAGGGGAAAGCTTTGAGGTCAGAGGTGACTGACCTCAGTTTCCTCATACCTAAAACACAGTTAATAAACAGTGCTTTTGCAAAGATGAAGTAAGAAGATATTTCGAAACAGCCTTTTCTTTAAAAAAAAAATTTTTTTAGACAGTGAAGAAAAATACAAATTTTTAAATGTCATTGTTATTCTTGTTGTAGAGAGGAAAACTGTGGAGAGAACATTCTCCAGGCACAAAGCAGACCATGTAGTTCCCATGGAAATCCCATAGCCAAGGCCACAGGAGTGGGCAGTGGCTGGAAGGTGACACAGTTCTTGCCACAGCCCCCTCAGGGCCACACAAAAGCACAGAGCCTGGACCCAGGACATGCCTCAAGCAACACCCTCACTGCCACAGGCCAGATTCCGCCAGAGACCAGAAATCGGCACTCAGTCTACATGCAAACCAGCCTCTGTGCATCTCAAAGACATGCTCTGTGTCCTGGGAGAGACCAGGATCCCGGAAGTCATCCAGCTGAAGGAACTGCTGTCCCTAGCAGCGTGACTCACCTGTACTCCACCCTCTGGTGGTCGCTATGAGAAACAGCAGGAAGCTGAGTTGGTTCATTGTAATCTAAAGAAAGCAAGATGAAGGTCACCATCTTGGCCATCATTTTTCTCTACATCCCTGCCCCACCCCTGTCCAGTCCTACAAAGACTCCAAAACCCCTTGCCTTTTGTTTAAACTTCACACATCTCTGAGACCAAAAGCAGACCTAAGCTGAAAACAGGGTTCCCCCAACTCACAGACCTTGTCTGAGTCTCAGCTGCACTTTCCTTGGGTACAGAGAGCTCCTTCACTCCCTCCCTCCACTGCGCCCTGGAGCTCAACAGAGTGCAGCTTTCTCCAAAAACGCTCCTGATGTGGAATGAGGTGCTGAAAGCTTTATGGAGGAAGCCCAGTGGGGCCAACCCAGGTTTCCAGCCTCACCCTCCCCTGGCACAATGCCCAGTGCAGGGGAGGCTTCTGGTTATCTCAGGGGAGGTTATTTATACAGTGGAATTAACAGGTTCTAAAGAAAAAACCAATCCTAAGAATCACCTGCTAGCGTTGTTCCCGGATCTGGGGGTTTCATGGACCTGTGTCAAGTAGGAAGTAGACGAAGAGACTAACAAGAGTTGGTGCTGGTTTTGGGTTTTTGTGCCTTTCTTTCTTGCAAAATAAAAACTTTCTCTAAATTAAGCATCTGTTGGCTTGGCACGTTGGCTCAAATCCCAATACTTTGGGAGGCCAAGGCAGAAGGATCACTTGAACTCAGGAGTTTGAGACCAGCCTGGGCAACATAGGGCAACCTCTTCTCTACTAAAAATAAAAATAAAAAAATTAGCATGGCATGGTGGTACTTGCCTGTAGTTTCAGGTGGGGCTGAGGCAAGGCAAAAGGGTAACTTAAGTCCCAGAGATAGAGGATTCAGTGAAATATGACCGTGCCACTGTACTTCAGCTTAGGTATCTCAAAATAAATAAATAAATGAAATTAATCATTGGCCATAATTATCAATTCATAGAAATAGAAAAAGGAAATTTTAACAAAATGGGAAAGTGATCATTTCTGAATAAATTGGTAAAAAGGAATGGAGGGGAAAGAGATACAAAACACACAAAAAACGAATAAAAAAGTTTTTAAAAATATATAAATCTTTAGTTTGAATAATTTAGTTTCACACAAAGACTCACTACTCTGTCTTTAATTTTGTCATTTTGCCACAAACGAGGGAAAATTTGCTACAGACTTCATTTGAAACTGAATCAATACGAAACCTCTCTGATGCTTCGAACCTCCTGTCTTATTCCTGCTCCTATGTCATGAAGTTCTCAAATGCTACCCTGCAGCTATAATAGAATTACTCAGTTCTTCACCAGTGATATCATACATCTAATACATAATGTCATTATAGCATTAATAATACTGCAACCTTTTCTTACAAAGATTGTGAATATCTTTTTTGTTAAGCTAATATTTCCTATTTGTTGGTTCAAAGTACTGATTTGCAAAAAATACTCACATATTGATAGAAGAAAATAAAATAGCACCCAAGAAGAAAAACTACAAAAAAAGTTATACTTTTGTAAATTTAAAATCTATTAGAAGCTATTTGCTCTGTGTATCTGGAAAATAATTAATTAAATAAAATTAAATCTATTAGAAACTAAATTTACTCATCAGTATAGGTAACAAAATGAACATACTCAGCTTTCATATTTACAAACAACAACCTCTTAGAAATAGAGGTCTCAGCCAGGCGCTGTGGCTTACGCCTGTAATCCCAGCACTTTGAGGGGACGAGGGTGGCCAATCACTTGAGGTCAGGAGTTCAAGACCAGCCTGATCAACACGGTGAAACCGTGTCTCTACTAAAAATATAAAATTAGCTGGGCACGGTGGCAGGCACCTGTAATCCAAGCTACTCGGGAGGCTGAGGCAGGAGAATTGCTTGAACCCGGGAGGCAGAGGTTGCAGTGAGCTGAGATCGCACCATTGCACTCCAGCCTGGGCAACAAGAGTGAAATTCCATCTCAAAAAAAAAAAAAAAAATAGAGGTCTCTAAGTTTACAGTTCACAATAGTAAATACATGTATATAAAGTTAACACCAAGGGCCCAAGATCTAGAGAAAAAAATTAAACATCCCCTCAGTTGTTCATTACTGTGTGTAACTAACCACCTGAAAACTTTATGGCTTAATAAAACAGTAACGTATTTGCAAAAAAAGAAAATATATACTTATACTACTTTCTTTAGTTGATTCTAAGACACTTTTTTTGTATTTTGACATCTTTAATATCATTATGCATCTCATCCTTAATGGTACATGATGCCATCTAATAGACTGGGAAAACAGTACATCCATTTTAGGGACATTACCCCTTCTAACCATCATCATCCAATCAGTGATTGCGTCCCATTGATTCTACCCCTACTTCCTCTTGAATCTGTTCCCCACACAACTTCCTCCAAACCCCACTGTCCTGGACATTTATTTAGTTCAGTCTGGTTCCTTGTAGCTGTAACTAATAGAAACCCCATCTCAAAGTGGCTTTTCTACAAAGTAAATCTATTACCTCATGAAACAGAAAATCGAGAGAGAGGGCAAGATCCAGCCTTGCTTGACAGCAGCTTCTCTTTATTTTATTTTATTTATTTATTTATGTTGAGACAGGGTCTCACTCTGTTGCCCAGGCTGGATGGAGTGCAGTGACACAATCTCAGCTTACTGCAGCCTCAACCTTCCAGGCTCAGGTGATCCTCCCACCTCAGCCTCCCAAGTACCTGGGAATACAGGCACACACCACCACACCCTGCTAACTTTTGTATTTTTGGTAGAGATGAGTTCTCACCATGTTGGCCAGGCTGGTCTCGAACTCCTAGGCACAAACAATCCTGCCTCAGCCTCCCAAAGTGCTGAGAGTATAGGTACGTATGTGACAGTATAGATGTGCATGAAGATAGAAGAGTGTGGAAGAAAGCCCCTCACCACCAACTCACTCCAGCCCCACAACTACATCTCCAGTGACTTGGAGAAGGTTTGCTGTAAAATTACACATACAGAGAAAGATATAAGACATTAAATGTGCAGTTTAATAAATTACAAGAGAGGCAAATACCTGTGTAATTATCATCCTAGCTAAGAAATGAAACTTTAGCAGCACCCAGAAGCTTCCCATATGCTGCTTCCAGATAACAGACCTCTCCCTTCCCAAAGGTAATTACTGGCCTGACTGTGATGGAAATCAGCACTTCCTTGTGCCCATACCACATAGTTCCAAATATTTTAGATTGATAAAATGTCTTGATATCCAGTAGAGCAAGGCTTCTCACTTTGCTTTTCTTTTTTGGTTATTCTTGGTCGTTTGCCTCTACACATACACACACACACACACACACACACACACACACACACACACACACACACATACATGCACACACCCTTTAGGATTTTATTGGAATTACATTGAATCTATAGATCATTTAGAAATAATTTACGTCTTTAAAATATTGAGTGTGGCCTGTTTCTTCATTTATTTGTGTTTTTATTGCTTTTTCATATCTTATAGCTTCCTTATAGGGATTTTGTGTATGATTTGCTATTTGTTCCTTAGTATTTGACTTTTTTTTTCTTTTTTTAGACAGGGTCTCACTCTGTCACCCAGGCAAGTGATTCTCCCACCTCAGCCTCCTAAGTAGCTGAGAACACAGGTAAATATCACCACGGCCAACTAATTGTTTTATTTTTTGTAGAGATGGGATCTCACTATGTTGCCCTAGCTGGTCTCAAACTCCTGGGCTCAAGCAATCCTCATACCCTTGGCCTTCCAAAGTGTTGGGATTACAGGCGTGAGCCACCATGCTGGCAGTGTTTGACATTTTTGATGCTATTATAAATGCCATATTTTTGAAATTTTATTTTCTAATTGTTTGATGCTTATATATAGAAATACAACTGATTTCAAAAATATATATATATATATATATATATCTCAATGACAGCACAGGAAAGACAAAGTCTCAAAATAAATATAATTTTTCAGCTTGAATAAATTTAGTTTTATGAAAAATAATATTTTTTCTTACTTTTCTCATTTTGCTACAAACCAATGAAAACACTCTTTTGGTGGGGGGTCATTCTAGAGTAGCACTGGCCCCCAGACTACATTTTGGAATCACTGATCCAGGACAAACTTCCTCTGATGCTTCAATACCTGCTTTGCCATTTCTGTCCCAGTGTCACTCCTCAATTTCCTGAGCATAAATGTCACTCATGCCTCTTCTCCCTCAATAATGGGATGGATCACTTCCTGCCCGGTGTTGCCACATCCCTTATGCCCATTATTATCTTAACACGATAACATGACCTTTTCACAGTTTACATGTTTCTCACAGCAGTTCTTAAGAAAAGGTTTATGAGGCACCATACTTGTTAAGCTAATACTTTATTTGTGGAGAGAAAATATTGAACTATATATTTTCAGATATATTAACAAAAGGAAATAGACTGTATCTAGGTCCAAGACAAATATTCGATTTTTTTTTTATTTTTTATTTTTGAGACATGGTCTTGCTCTGTCACCCAGGCTGGGGTGCAGTGGTACAATCATGGCTAATTGCAGCCTTGACCTCCTGGGCTCAAGCGATACTCCCACCTCTGCCTCCTGAGTAGCTGAGACTACAGGCACATGCCACCACACCCAGATAATTTTCTAATTTTTTGTAGAGATGGGGTCTCACTATGTTCCCCAGGCTGGTCTCTAACTCCTGGGCTCAAGTGATTCTCCCACCTCATTCTCCCAAAGTGCTGGGATTATAGGTGTGAACCACTGTGCCCAGTCCAAATAAAATTTATGCTTCTTATAAAACTATGTCTAACACTTTCATATCTCTGATATTGAGTGCATCCTTCATTCAATGGCATATCATAGTTTGTATTTCATCTTGAGTGGTACATAAAACAACAGTGCATTTTATACCTTAGATTTGGTGAAAAAATGCTAGCTCTGACATTAGCATAGAGTTGGTACTCTGGAATGAGAACTTCCTGCAAGCCCATAGGCTTGAGCTCCAATCCAAGATCATGTACTAGACATGTGACATTGGGCAAACCACTTCATCCCTCTGGACTTCAGTTTTCATGCAGTAAAATGTGAATAACAAGGCCAGGTGCGGTGGCTCATGTCTGTAATCCCAGCACTTTGGGAGGCGAAGGCAGGCAAGTCACTTGAGGTCAGGAGTTCGAGACCAGCCTGGCCAACATGGTGAAACCCCATCTCTACCAAATAATATAAAAAGTAGGTGGCTGTGGTGGTGCGCAACTGTAATTCCAGCTACTCGGGAGGCTGAGGCAGGAGAATTGCTTGAACCCAGGAAGTGGAGGTTAGAGTGAGCTGAGATCTTGCCACTGCGATCCAGCCTGGACAATGCAGCAAGATTCCATCTCAAAAAATAAAAATAAAAATGTGAGTAACGAGCTGTACCTCACAGGACTGTTGTGAGGAGTGAAATGACAAGAGCAAAATGAGAATGTACATGAATATGTGAAAGGTGTGATTATCATTAAGAAAGATTATCTCAAAAACCTGGATTTCTCTTTACTACCACTGCCATCAGCAGCTCACCTCAGCTGGGAAGCCCCAAACTCAATCAACAGGTGTGTATAGAACCCATATTTTATTCTTCATGGATTTTTTACTTTCCTATTTGGCCTGTGCAAAAGCCCCCTTGCTTTACATAAGCCCTTCTGCTACATACTAAGGTATACTTACACACTGCATTGCTTATGAGAGGATTCAGAAGATATTTATTGAAAGACAGAATGATAAAATGTTTACAACTCCAAGAATAGACCTGAAGTGGATCTATAACCAGGGTCTGCTAGAGACTAAATGATTAAATGAAAGTGTTTGGTATTCTAGAAGACTGCTAGAACCAAATTTAAAAAACAAAATCCCAACATGCTTTCATGTTGAAAGCCCTCAACAAACTAGGCATTGAAGGAACATATTGCAAAATAATAACAGCCATATATGACAAACCCACAGCCAACATCATATGGAATGGGCAAAAGCTGGAAGCATTTCCCTTGACAATCAGAACAAGACAAGGATGCCCCTCCCACCACTCCTATTCAACATAGTGCTGGAAGTCATAGCCAGAGCAATCAGGCAAGACAAAGAAATAAAAGGCATCCAAGTAGGAAAAGAGGAAGTCAAACTGTCTCTGCAAATGATATAATTCTATATCTAGAAAACCCCACAGTCTCTGCCCAAAATCTCCTAGATCTCATAAGCAACTCCAGCAGTTTCAAGGTTCAAAATAAATATACAAAAATCAGTAACGTTTCTATACATCAACAACGTCCAAGCTAAGTGCCAAATCAAGAATGCAATCCCATTCACAATAAACACAAAAAGAATAAAATACCTAAGAATATAGCTAACCAGGGAGGTGAAAGATCTCTACAATGAGAATTACAAAGCACTGCTCAAAGAAATCAGAGACAATACAAACAAATGGAAAAACATTCCATGCTCATGGATAAGAAGAATCAATATTGTTAAAATGGCCATACTGCCCAAAGCAATTTACACAATCAATGCTATTCCTATCAAACTACTGATGACATTCTTGGCCGAGTGCAGTGGCTCACGCCTATAATCCCAGGACTTTGGGAGGCTGAGGTGGGCAGATCACCTGAGGTCAGGAGTTTGAGACCAGCCTGGGCAACATGGTAAAACCCCGTCTCTACCAAAAATACAAAACTTAGCTGCGTATGGTGGCGCATGCCTGTAATCCCAGCTGCTCAAGAGACTGAGGTAGGAGGATCGCTTGAGCCCAGGAGATGGAGGTTGCAGTGAGTCAAGATCACACCACTGCACTCCAGCCTGGGCAACAGAGGTAGATTCTATCTCAAAAAAATTAATTAATTAATTTAATTTAATTCATATGGAACCAAAAAAGAGCCCAAATAACCAAAGCAATTCTAAGCAAAAAAACAAAAAAAACAAAAAAAAAAAACAAAAAAAAACAAAGCTGGAGGCCTCACATTACCAGACTGCAAACTATACTGAAATGCTACAGTAACCAAAACCACAGGGTACTGGTACAGAAACAGACACATAGACAAATGGAACAGAATTGAAAGCCCAGAAGTAAAGCCACACACCTACAACCATCTAATCTTTGACAAAGTTGGCAAAAATCAACAAAGGGTAAAGGACTCCCTATTCAATAAATGGTGCTGGGATAACTAGATAGCCATATGCAAAAGATTGAAACTGGATGCCTTTCTCACACCATATACAAAAGTCTACTCTTAAAGATGGATTAAAGATTAAATGTAAAACCCAAAACTATAAAAACCTTAGAAGAAAACCTAAGAAATACCATTCTGGACATAAGCCTTGGCAAAGATTTCATGATGAAGACACCAAAAGCAATTGCAACAAAAACAAAAATTGACAAATGGGACCTAATTACAGTATTTAATAAACAGCTTCTGCCCAGCAAAAGAAACTATCAACAGAGTAAATAGACAACCCACAGAATTGGAGAAGATACTTGCAAGCTATGTATCTGACAGGGGTCTAATATCCAGAATCTCTAAGGAACATAAACAAATTTACAAGAAAAAAAAACCCTATTAAAAAGTGGGCAAAGGATATAAGCAGGCACTTTTCAAAAGAAGACATACATGTGGTCAACAAACATATGAAAAAGTGCTCAATATCACTAATCATTAAAGAAATGCAAATCAAAACTACGATGAGATACCATCTCACACCAGTCGGAATGAAGTCAAAAAATAATAGATGTGGTTGGGATTGTGGAGAAAAGGGAATGCTTATACGCTGCTGGTAGGAATGTAAATTAGTTCAGCCACTGTGGAAAGTGATTCGGCAATTTCTCAAAGAACTTAAAACTATCATTAGACCCAGCAATCCTATTATTGGGTACACAGCCAAAGGAAAATCCATGGTGCTACTAAAGACACATGCACACGTATGTTTATTGCAGCACTATTCACAATAGCAAAGACATAGAATTAACCTGAATGCCCATCAACAGTAGACCGGATAAAGAAAATGTGGCCCATACATACCATGGAATACTATGCAGCCTATAAAAAGGAACAAGATCCTTTGCAGCAACATAAATGGAACTGGAGGCCATTATCCTAAGCAAACTACGCTGGAACAGAAAACCAAATACCACATTTTCTCACTTATAAATGGGAGCTAAACATTAAGTATACATGGACACAAAGAAAGGAACAGATGCCAGGGCCTACTGGAGGGTGGAGGGTGGGAGAAGGGCAAGGATCAAAAAACTACCTATCTGGTACTTACTTATTACCTGGGTAATGAAATAATCTATACACCAAACCCCCACAACATGCAACTTGCCTACACATGAAATCTGCGCATGTACCCCTGAACCTAAAATAGAAATTAAAAAATAAAAATAAAAATAAAAACTAAAATTGGCTGAAAAAAAATAAAAATTAATTAATTAAATTAAAAATAAAAATTTCATTACTTCAGGATTTTTTTTTTTTTTTTTTTGAGACAGAGTTTTGCTCTGAGGCCCAGGATGGAGTGCAGTGGAGTGATCTCGGCTCACTGCAAGCTCCACCTCCTGGGTTCACACCATTCTCCTGCCTCAGCCTCCCAAGTACCTGGGAATACAGGTGCCCACCACCACACCCGGCTAATTTTTTGTATTTTTAGTAGAGACGGGGTTTCACCGTGTTAGCCAGGATGGTCTCGATCTCCTACTTCAGCATTTTTTAATTTTGTAATCCACATCACTTACAAGTTGAGACATTTCAAGTGGGTTATATGCTCCATTACAGTTTCACTTTGAATGAAGGGGCTCTCCCTTGGAAAGCAAGCATTCTGGCTACATCTGTCCCCTGTTCAAAATCCTCTCAGGGCATCTTCCTGTTTTAATTCCCAATTAATGGTAGAATAGTGAGATGGCACATGTTCTATGTTCACTATTCATTTGCAGTTTTCCCAGAGCCACAGATCCTTTATCTGGAGATACTATTAATTAGAAGAATCACTTTCTTCATGGAAAAGCCTGCACCCTTCTCTTTTGCGGGCTGAGTAGAGTGGACCTTTGTGCCTTTTCTGGCTACCCCACACCAGAACACCATTCTTCTTTTGGAGGAATCTCTCTCAAGCCCTGTATCATGTAAGACTTGGAGGGAGGCAGAGCCCCACATCTAGCTAAGGAAGCTGAAAGTCCTGATTCTCCTTCGTACCCCTCTGGACAGTCCATGATGCAGGCTGATGACCTAGGCTTTGTCAGTTGGTGTTGCAGCCCAGAATTCTAAATCTTGAGACAGAGAAGCAAAGTCAGAGAGTCAGTTTGGTAATGACCACAGTAGTGGCAGCATCAGCAGCCCAGAGCAGCCTCAGAGAGCCTGACAGACACGGAGCCAGCAGCAGCATCCTGACAAGACTGGAGCTGTGACCAACCACAGTTGTGTTCCCTGAAGTTCTCCCTCCTTTGAGTTCCAGCCCATTTTCCAAGCCTAGGATGCCATGCCAGCCTTCCCACTTTCCACTGATTCTAGAATAGTTCTGAGATTCTAAAATAAATTCCTTTCTGCCTCAGTGAAGTGTGTGTGTGTGTGTGTGTGTGAGAGAGAGAGAGAGAGACCTAAAATTCCTGACCACAAGAAAAAATAATCTCAAAGGAACCCCATATTGACAATATTTCCAGTCAAAATTTTATGAAAAACTAGACAAAAGTATGAAGCAATTGTACTTTGTTATACATCTTAATCTTCTGCCAAAGTGAATATCATTATTTTGTTGTTGTTGTTCTTGAGACAGAGCCTCACTCTGTTGCCCAGGCTGGAGTGCAGTAGTGCGATCACGGTTCACTGCAGCCTCAACCTCCTGGGCTCAAGCGATCCTCTCACCTCAACCTTCCAAGTAGCTGGGACTACAGGCACATACCACCACACCTGGCTAGTGTTTTTAGGTTTTTGTAGAGATGAGGTCTCACTATATTGCCCAGGCTTGTCTCGAACTCCTGGGCTCAAGCAATCCTCCCACTTGATCCCCGAAAGTGCTAGGATTACAGATATGAGCCACCACACCAGCCAATATCATAATTGTATTCTTATTTCTTATTTTAGAAAAAGAAGAAATACAGTCATTTCCTCTTATCTTCAGGGTATATGTTCCAAGACCCCAATGGATACCCAAAACCAATGATAGTACCAACCCTATATGTAGTGTGTTTTTCCTATACACACGTACCAGTGATAAAGTTTAATTTATAAATTAGGCACAGAGGCCAGGCACAGTAGCTCTACACCTGAAATCCCAGCACTTTGAGAGGCCAAGGCGGGCAGATTGCTTGAGCCCAGGAGCTCAAGACCAACCTGAGCAACACAGCCAGAACTCGTTGCTACAAAAACTAAACAAAATTAGCCTGACATGCTGGCTTGCACCTGCAGTCCCAGCTACTCAGGAGGCTGAGGCAGGAGGATTGCCTGAGCCCAGTAGGTAAAGGTTGCAGTGAGCCGAAATCACACCACTGCACTTCAGCCAGGACAACAGAGCGAGACTCTGTATCAAAAAAGTAATAAAAATAAAAATAAATTAGGCACAGTAAGAGATTATTAGCAAAAACTAATAATAAAATAGAACAATTATACCAATATATTGTAACAAAAGTTATATAAATGTGGTTTCTCTCTCTCTCTCTCTCTCTCAAATTACCTTATTGCACTGTGCTCACCTATTTTCGGACTATGGTTGACCTCAGGTAATTGCAATTGTAGAAAACAAGGCCAGGCATGGTGGCTCACGCCTATAATCCCAGCATTCTGGGAAGCCAAGAGTGGCAGATCACTTGAGGTCAGGAGTTCAAGATCAGCCTGGCCAACATGGTGAAAGCCCATCTCTACCAGAAATACAAAAATTAGCTGGGGATTGTGGTGGTTGCCTGTAGTCCCAGCTACTTGGGAGGCTGAGGCAGGAGAATGACTTGAGCCCAAGAGGCGGAGGTTTCAGTGAGCCGAGATCATACCATTGCACTCCAGTCTGGGGAACAGAGCGAGACTCCGTCTCAAAAAAAAAAAAAAAACAAGAAAAGAAAGAAATTATAGAAAACAAAACTGTAAGTAAGGAGGTACTATTTGTATAAACAAACCTGTGGATGCACAAAAAGTTGCTGATGATGCTCAAATGACATTGCTAAGTCAATCTTTTTGTGCTACTGACACCATTGTCAGGGAGAACAGCTTTAAAAAAAGAAAATCAAAGAAGAATTTGAAACTCCAGTTACTGTCCCAAGACTTCTCTGTATAATGCACACACCTTTTCTCCTGAAGCAGGCTGCCCTCTTTCTTCCAGTATAGAGCATGTGCTAGGTAAGGTCCTATATCAATTACCAGGGGTGGGACAAGCCAACATTGTCTGTCCCCTAGATGCTCTGAGAAGGACAAAACAGCAGCAACATATATTCCTGCCAGAGATGTTTAGCCTGGAACTAATAACCTGAAGGAAGCAGCCAGACAAACCCAAATTAAGGAACATTCTGCAAAATAGTTGACCCCCTGGATCCTTCAAAAATGATAATATCATTAAAGATCAAAAATAACTCAGTTACTAGTCTAGATTAAAGGAGCCTAGGTACACATGACAAATAAGTGCAGTGCATAATCCCTTGTCGGATTCTGGATCAAACAAAAAGCTATAAAGAACATTATTGGAATAATTAGTGAAATTTAATATGAGCTACTGTTAAGCACTAGTATTTTATTAATGTAAAATGCCCTTAGTTATATTTGCATTGTGTAGGAGATTAATATTGAAATAATTAAAGGTAAAGTATCATAGGGCAGGCACAGTGGCTCACACCTGTAATCCCAACACTTTGGGAAGCCAAGGTGGGCGGATCACCTGAGGTCAGGAATTCGAGACCAGCCTGGCCAATATGGTGAAACCCTGTCTCTACTAAAATTACAAAAAATTAGTCAAGCATGGTGGCAGGTGTCTGTAATCCCAGCTACTTGGGAGACTGAAGTGGAAGAATTGCTTGAACTCGCGAGGCAGAGTTACAGTGAGCCAAGATGGTGCCACTGCACTCCAGCCTGGGCAACAAAGCAAGACTCCGTCTCAGAAAAAAAAAAAAAGTGTCACACTTGCAACTCATTTCTAAATTCTTCAACAAACCATAGTGAGAGAGAAAACAAATGTAGCAAAATGTCTAGATGAAGGAGTTCATTGCCAATCTTTTGCACCTTGTTTCATATTTCTGCTCTTAACAAATTACCAGAACAACACAAATTTATTGTCTTAAAGTTTCAGAAGTCAGAAATTCAAAATGAGCCTTTTGGAGCTGAAAGGTGTTGGCAGAGCTGTGTTTCTTCTCAGGGCTCAGGGAAGAATGTTTCCTTTTCCAGATTCAAACACCACCCATACTCCTTAGCTCGTGGCTCCTTCCTCTATCTTCAGAACACATCACTCTAACCTCTGCTCTGATCATCGCATTTCCTTTTCTGTACCCTCTGCTTGCCTTCTGTACCCTTGTCTGACCCTTTACCTGCCTTTAAAGGACTCATGTGATTATATTGGGCCCAACTGGATAATCCAGGACACTCCTCTCATCTCAAAATCCTTAACTTAATCACATCTGCAAAGTCCCTTTTGCCATCTAAGATAACATATCCACAGGTTCCAGAAATTAGAATGTGGACATCTTTGGGGGACCATTATTCTGCCTTCCATACCCTTTACTGTAGATTTGAACATTTTCAAAATAAAGAGGAAGAAAAATAAGGAAAATGTCTAGAAAATTAGAGCAATCAAAATGAATGTAGGCCTGTAACTCTTTGTGAAGCTTTGCGAAGGCCCTTCTCAGGAGCTAACCTTGGAGTCCAGGAAGCCTCGCAGGGGAACCAAAGGCTAAACAGAGGTTCACAGAGGACTCCTGAAATCAGGAATACATCCTCCAGTCATGCAGTCCAGCACGGTTAATGAAAGAAAAAGCACAACTCTTCCTTCAAAAGCCCACTGCTGAGCCAGGTATGGTGGCTCAGAACTGTAATCCCAGCTACTCTGAAGGCTGAGGTGGGAAGATTGCTTGAGCCCAGGAGTTTGAGTCAACCTGGGCAAAATAGCAAGACCCCATCTCAATTTTTTTAATAAAATTGAAAAAACCTTTTTTTGAGATGGAGTCTCACTCTGCTGCCCAGGCTGAAGTGCAGTGATGCGATATCAGCTCTCTGCAACCTGCACCTCCCAGGTTCAAGTGATTCTCCTGCCTCAGTCTCCCAAGCAGCTGAGATTACAGGTGCGCACCACCACACCCAGTTAATTTTTGTATTTTTTTTAGTAGAGATGGGGATTCACCATGTTGGCCAGGCTGGTCTTGAACACCTGACCTCAGGTGATCCACCCGCTTCAGCCTCCCAAAGTGCTGGGATTACAGGTGTGAGCCCGTGGAGAAAAGAAAGAGAGATCAGATTGTTACTGTGTCTGTGTAGAAAGAAGTAGACATAAGAGACTCCATTTTGTTCTGTACTAAGAAAAATTATTCTGCCTTAAAATGCTGTTAATCTGTAACCTTACCCCCAAGCCTGTGCTCCCTGAAACATGTGCTTTGTCAACTCAAGGTTAAATGTATTAAGGGCGGTGCAAGATGTGCTTTGTTAAACAGATGCTTGAAGGCAGCATGCTCGTTAAGAGTCATCACCACTCCCTAATCTCAAGTACCCAAGGACACAAACACTGCGGAAGGCCGCAAGGGCCTCTGCCTAGGAAAGCCAGGTATTGTCCAAAGTTTCTCCCCATGTGATAGTCTGAAATATGGCCTCGTAAGAAAGGAAAGACCTGACCGTCCCCTGCCTGACACCCGTAAAGGGTCTGTGCTGAGGAGGATTAGTAAAAGAGGAAAGAACGCCTCCTTGCAGTTGAGACAAGAGGAAGGCATCTGTCTCCTGCCTGTCCCTAGGCAATGGAATGTCTCGGTGTAAAACCCTATTGTATATTCCATCTACTAAGATAAAGGAAAACCACCTTAAGGCTGGAGGTAGGACATGCAGGCAGCAATACTGCTCTTTAAGGCATTGAGATGTTTATGTG
This sequence comes from Pan paniscus, assembly GCF_029289425.2. NCBI lineage: Eukaryota > Metazoa > Chordata > Mammalia > Primates > Hominidae > Pan > Pan paniscus. Next base: position 88,949,560 of record NC_073249.2, on the reverse strand, counting down.
TATACATATCTAAAGCACAACACTTAATTCTTTACCTTCTCTATGATGCAGAGACCTTGTTCACGTGTTTATCTGCTGACCTGCTCTCCACTATTATCCTGTGACCCTGCCACATCCCCCTCTCCGAGAAACACCCAAGAATGATGAATAAATACTAAAGGAACTCAGAAGCTGGCAGGATCCTCCGTAATGCTGAACACCAGTCCCCTAGGCCCCCTTTTTCCTTTCTCTATACTTTGTCTCTGTGTCTCCTTCTTTTCAAAGTCTCTCATTCCACCTAACGAGAAACACCCACAGGTGTGGAGAGGCAACCCACCCCTTCATGAGCCACTGTGCCCAGCCTGAATTAAATTTTTTAAAGTTTAATTGAGCAATGGACAGTTCCCGAAACTGGCAGCCCCCCAAGCCAGAGTAGGTTCAGAGACTCCAGCGCAGCCACGTGGTGGAAGATTTACTGACGGAAAAGGAACGTGACATACAGAAAATGGAATTGAGGTACAGAAACAGCTGCATTGGTTATAGCTTGGCGTTTGCCTTATTTGAACACGGTTTGAACATTTAGCCACATTTGGTGGTCAAAATTTGGTGATTGGCACAAGAGTAGACCACAGTTTGTTCACATTTCCACTTAGGCTATAGTTCATGATGAAACCTTTAAGCCAAACTGAAAATATGTAACGAAGCCACTTTAGGCTAAACTTGATTTAACAATTCCCCCCTTTTGGTCATCCTCTCAATTTTGAGAATTTACTGAAACTTTAGTCATTGATGTCACAATCACCGTCGTAAAAGTACTTATTTGGTCTTGAAACCCACTGGGAAATGGTAGAACAGTGGGTTTTTGCAAGGTGAGAACAAGGACTTTGGGTTGTTTTTTTAAGGGTAGAGGGTACTTCCTTATGCTGGGACGTCCTGTTTACAGGAGAAAAAACAAAACCTGGTCTGTTCTAGGATCTATGTGTTTCCTTAAAATCTTAATTTGATTATGTCACATTTAGAACAAGTGACTCCATTTTGGTTTGGTCTGTTCTGTTTGGGCCTAGTGCATGAGCTCAGTCCAAAACAATGGCCTTCCATAATTTTGTTTAAAAATTTCCCCATTTGGTCCTCACTTAGGTGAGATGGTGACCAAAACTTAGTCTAACTCTCAGTTGCCATCATTTTGGATTCCAGTACCAGCATGTCATTCACAGGTTACAGTGCCCTCATGGTCACACATTTCTTTTCTTTTCTTTTTTTTTTTTTTTTTTAGACAGGGTCTTACTCTGTCACCTAGGCTGGAGTGCAGTGGAGCAATCTCGGCTCATTTCAACCTCCACCTCCTGGGCTCAAGTGATCCTCCCACTTCTGCCTCCTGAGTAGCTGGCACTACAGATGTGCACCACCATACCCAGCTAATTTTTGTACTTTTTGTAGAGACGGGGTTTCGCCATGTTGCCCAGGCTGGTCTTGAACTCCTAGACTCAAGGCATCTGCCCGCCTTGGCCTCCAAAAGTGCTGGGATTACAAGTATGAGCCACCATGCCTGGCCTATGGTCACACATTTCTTTCAGCCCTTGTCATTCCAGTTGAAGCAAGACCATTTGACATTTTAGTGATGGCTGCATGCAAACATTTAAAACTTTTGAGAGAATACAGCGCACCAAGGAGACTACTATTATGACAATCATGAGGATAATACCAAGAGTTTGGCATATATTCTTTACTCAGGGTCCCCATAAACCAACTCCTAAAATCAAATAGATTTAAAAAAACGAGCTAGATATACAGTCTACTTGCTTAACCAAGCAGTCTCTTCATTAATCCCCTACAACTGAATCGCTGTCATACCCAAGACAAGATATTTCTCATTAGGCTACAAAGTGTCAGCAGTTGCACAGGTATTTCTCTGTTTAGCCAGTAAGTAATCTAAAGCAATTCTATTATTTAGCATAACTTTCACGAATAATTTAAAGTCTGTTGTGTAATCATATCTGTTACAGTAGAATCTGCTGTAGAGCCTATCATGAGGGATACATTTCTAATCAATGCCTCTTTTACTCCAAACCATGGAAAAATGGACCTAACGAATGATGCCCTTCTAGAAGAGTGAAGACCTCCTGGCAATGTTCTCTTTAAGCCATCATGTAAGTTAAGAGGGGTGAACCAATGTTCTGTTTCTGAATGATTATGAAGTAACATATGTACCATTAAAATTTCTCACCTACATTGAGCCTTCATCTCCCATCTATCAAGGTATAATATCATCCATGTATAAGGCTCACTACAAAATCCTTCACAGATAAAAGTATACTAACAGATCCTCTTTTTTTTGTTGGGGAGGGGGACAGAGTCTTGCTCTGTCACCATTCCAGACTGGAACCCAATGGCATGATCTCAGCTCACTACAACCTCTGCCTCCCAGGTTCAAGTGATTCTCCTGCCTCAGCCTCCTGAGTAGCTGCAACTACAGGCATGTGTCACCACACCTGGCTAGTTTTTGTATTTTTAGTAGAGATGGGGTTTCACCATGTTGGTAAGGCTAGTCTTGAACTCCTGACCTCAAGTGATCTGCCCTCCTTGGCCTCCCAAAGTGCTGGGATTACAGGCATGAGCCACCATGCCCAGCCGCTCTTTTCATTTCTGTTGTTCATAGAGGCATAAGCAAGGAAAAAAATATTCAAAGAGTCTCATGATAGTAGAGACGTCTGGATCCATGGCCTTAGGAAAAAGCTGTTCACATCAAGGATGTCATCTTCTTCTGGGGAGAAACTTCCCTGATTGGCTTTACCTTAAGTGTTCCAATGGCTCTACAAGAGTGTGGAGGGACCTGTCTCAGTTGTGAGATTGTGAACCTGAGATTCGAAGTCCCAAAGTTTTGCTGCAGTGTGGATGACAAGGGCAGTCTTTCTCTGATATTCTCAGAAGATCCAATCTTTGGGTTTTAGATTGTGAAGGGGTTGATTGTCCTCATAAAAAGCTTTCTTTACCTGTGGCATAATAATCTACTGTTATAACATCAGCCCTCTTCCATGGGAAAGCTCTTATACAACCAGGAAACATGTGTTGAAAATGACAATTGAATGAATTCTCTCTATAAATGTTTAAATGGCCCATCAGGTTGCAGAATGTACTTGAAGTTTTGATTGTCTTCCTGGGATGTGGGTTTGACAAACCAAACATTGGTCATAAACTATTTTAGCAATTTAGAAGTCACCACACCAATATGTATTTAATTTGGATCATTTTATCTTTTCCATAATGAGTCATAGAATGAAGAGCTTTTAATAACAAAAGCTTTAAGGACTCAGAAAGGACAAGGCAGACGTCCCAGTTCTCCATGAGTCCATGCTTAACTGGACTTATATCTTCTTGAATACTAGTTGTTTCTCCAATTTAGGGACATAGCACTGATAACTGATGGGTTATCATAAGTAATTTGACTTAGACCATGGAATTCATTCAAATTGTATATTTAAACAATTTCAGTATTGGCTGATCCAGCATGAAAATCTGACAAAGTATTCTCTTGGTTTTCAAATAATTTTTGTTCTACTTGGATTAGCAGTTTTATAAACCAGTCAGTCTTTTTATTAAATTTCCAGGAATTCTTATTCAGTCCAAATGATATGATTCTAAAGTCATCAGAAACCTGAATTCAAAAGTGCTTTTCAGGGTCCTTTTCATCCTAAAAGACACTATATTCTAGGATTTTGCCTGCTTATGAAGCTTTCAGAAACTGCATCAGAATTAAGTAATTAACTATGGAAATTACTTTAAATTGTCATAAAGACAAAATTGACAAGGAAATTTCTGTGGCCTACAATATCTTAATATAATAACCATAATTATTATTGATAGCATATACTCAGACATATTAGAATTTTAGAAATCCCGTATGATTTGGGAACATGTATTAATAAATTCACTAAAATATAAGCTGAAGAAAGATAGACATTATTTCTTGTTTTAACAATGCTTCCCATGTAACTTGTCAAATAATTCTGTTTTCCTCTTTTTTGGATGCTTCAGGGGTACTCTGTAGCATCCCAAAGTTAGAGGTTAAAAAAGACTTAATTTTGAAGCTAAAATTTGATTTTGGGAAGCCTGTCAAACATGTTAAAGTTTTAAAAGACTTAATGTTATAAAATAGAATTACAGGTCTGCATTTGCCCATTTTCACACTGCTGATAAAGACATACCCGACACTGGGCAATTTACAGAGGAAAGAGGGTTAATGGAGAACTCACAGTTCCAAGTGGCTGAGGAAGCCTCACAATCATGGCAGAAGGCAAAGAGGAGCAAGTCATATTTTACATGGGTGGCAGCAGGCAAAGACAGAGAACTTGTGCAGGCTAGCTCCCATTTTTTTTTGTTTTGTTTTGTTTTGGGGTTTTTTTGTTGTTGTTGTTGTTGGTTTGTTTTTTGTGTGGTTTTTGTTTTGTTTTGTTTTGTTTTTGAGACAGAGTCTTGCTCTCTTGCCCAGGCTAGAGTGCAGTGGCACAATCTCAGCTCACTGCAACCTCCGCCTCCCAGGTTCAAGTGATTTTCCTGCCTCAGCCTCCCGAGTAGCTGGGGTTACAGGTGCCCTCCACTGCACCCGTCCAATTTTTGTATTTTTAGTAGAGATGGGGTTTTACCATCTTGGCTAGGCTGGTCTCATACTCCTGACCTCATCATCCACCCACCTCAGTCTCCCAAAATGCTGGGATTAAACTTCCATTTTTAAAGCCAACAGATGTCATGAGACTTATTCACTACCACAAGAACAGCACAGAAAAGAGCAACCCCCATGATTCAATTACCTCCTGTCAAGTCCCTCCCACCACACGTGGGAATTATGGGAGCCACAAGATGAGATTTGGGTGGGGACACAGAACCAAACCATATCAAGCTCACTATAAGTCATTCATTTAGCCAAAATGATAACTCAACAATTTTTAAAAGGCAAAAACCTCTACTCATTGACAGAGGGAAGACTTAGTTTCCCAAACTCTGTCTGTTGTCTTTCCCTTCCCTTTCCTATAGTTTATTCAAAAGACAAACAAAAATCTTTCATAGCCAGCCGTGGTGTCTCATTCCTGTAATCCCAGCAATTTGGGAGGCTGAGGTGGGTGGATTGCCTGAGCTAAGGAGTTCAAGACCAGCCTAGGCAACATGGTGAAACCCCATCTGTACTAAGATACAAAAATTAGCTGAATGTGCACACACCTGTAATCCCAGCTTCTCGGGAGGCTGAGGCAGGATAATTGCTTGAACCTGGGAGGCAGAGATTGCAGTGAGCCAAGATTGTGCCACTGCACTCCAGCCTGGGTGACAAAGAAAGACTCCATCTCCAAAAAAAAAAAAAAAAAACCTTCATTATTCTTTCATATACATAAATATCTTACTCAAGAGAAAGCCAAGTTTCTTTTCTTTCTTTAATTTTTTATTTTAAATTCTGGGATACATGTGTTGAACATGCAGATTTGTTACATAGGTATACATGTGCCATGGTGGTTTGCTTCACCTATCAACCCGTCATGTAGGTTTTAAGCCATGCATGCATTAGGTATTTGTCCTAATGTTCTCCCTCCCCTTTTCCCCCACCCACCAACAGACCCAGTGTGTGATGTTCCCCTCTCTGTGTCCATGTGTTCTCATTGTTCAGCTCCCACTTATGAGTAAGAACATGCAGTGTTTTGTTTTCTGTTCCTCGTTAGTTTGCTGAGGATGATGGTTTCCAGCTTCATCCATGTCCCTGCAAAAGATACAAGCTCATTCTTTTTTGTGGCTGCATAGTATTCCATGGTGTATATGTGCCACATTTTCTTTATCTAGTCTATCATTGATGGGCATTTGGGTTAGTTCTAAGTCTTTGCTATTGTAAACAGTGCTGCAATAAACATAAGTGTGCATGTGTGAGAAAGCCAAATTTCACCCTTGCATTTGTGTACTATTAATGTCAACATCAATTTTTAATAAAACCTTATAGGCAAATCTATCTAATCCTAATCAGTTTCACCATAAGGTAAGAGTCTCATAAGCCTCTTAAAACCCTTTACAAATTTTTGTTAAAGAGCAGATCAGTTCTCTAAGAAAACCCTGTTGTGCTTATTCCAATGTTCAATTTATGGAAAAATCAAATAATACCCCTTTAAATTTAGCTGATATGTTCCCACACAGAATTTCTTTTACAATATTAATGTTCTATAAACCTTCCACAACTTGCTCAAACTTTCAGCCTTATCCTATCTAACTTAAAACAATCCTTTAATCCTTTAATTTAGGCACACACAAAAACCCACATTCCTTTGCCTTCTTATAATCTTTTGCCAAAATCACATTTTGCTTTCCTCACACACCTTGCATTTAAAACTGTTTTTTCAGTAGTCTCAATTACATGGTACAATGTTAACTCTTAGCAATTTTTATTTTTGATGAAAAACCTGGTAAGTGATTTTAATTATGTACTAGGTGTGGAGCCTAGGACACCAGAAAGAAATGCAGATAAAGTCTGATTTATTCCAGCATAGCCAGGAGGCATGGCTAACTCCACATGTCCCCAGGGCTTACCTAGAATGTAATGGCTCCAAAACAAGTAAGTTGAACAATTTTCGAAAGACAAAGCAGTTTATTACCTTAAAGCATTTAGCAAACCTAATATCTGACATGCCTAGTTTAGACCAAATAGCTTCATTTTACCAATAATCTTTAAAACTCTTCATTTCTCAAAGTCACATTAACTAAAAGGCATTAATTACAGTTTTTATTTTTGATATGGTTCAGCTGTGTCCCCACCCAAATCTCATCTTGAATTGTAGCTCCCATAATTCCCATGTGCTGTGGGAGGGACTAGGTGGGAAATAATTGAATCACAGAGGTGGTTTCCCCCATAATGTTCTCATGGTAGTGAATATATCTCATGAGATCTGATGGTTTTATGAGGGAAAACCCCTTTGATTTTGTCCTTGTCCACCACCATGTAAGACATGCCTTTCACCTTCTGCCATGATTATGAGGCCTCCCCAGCCATGCGGAACTGTGAGTCCATTAAACCTCTTTTTCTTTACAAATTACCCAGTCTTGGGTATGTCTTTATCAGCAATGTAAAAGCGAACTAATACAGTAAATTGGACCAGGAGTGGGCACTGCTGTAAAGATACCCAAAAATATGGAAATGACTTTGGAACTGGATAGCAGGCAGAGGTTGGAACAGTTTGGAGGGCTCAGAAGAAGACAGGAAAATGTGAGAAAGTTTGGAACTTCCTAGAGACTTGTTGAATGGCTTTGACCAAAATGCTGATAATGACATGCATGCACAGTGAAACCCAGGCTGAGGTGATCTCAGATGGAGATGAGGAACTTGTTGGCAACTAGAGTAAAGGTGACTCTTGTTATGTTTAGCAAAGAGACTGGCAGCATTTTGTCCCTGCCCTACAGATTTGTGGAACTTTGAACTTGAGGGAGATGATTTAGGGTATCTGGTGGAAGAAATTTCTAAGCAGTGAAGCATTCAAGAAGTAACTTGGGTGCTGTTAAAAGCATTCAATTTTAAAAGGGAAACAGAGCCTAAAAGTTCAGAAAATTTGCAGCCCAATGATGTAATGGAAAAGAAAAACCTGGCCAGGCATGATGGCTCATGCCTGTAATCCTAATACTTTGGGAGGCTGAGGTGGACTGATTGCCTGAGCTCAGGAGTTTGAGACCAGCCTGGGCAACACGGTGAAACCTCATCTCTACTAAAATACAAAACAAATTAGCCAGTTGTGGCGGCATGCACCTGCAGTCCCAGCTACTTGGGGGGCTGAGGCAGGAGAATTGCTTGAATCCAGGAGGCAGAGGTTGCAGTGAGCCAAGATTGTGCCACTGCACTCCAGCCTGGGTGAGAAGAGTGAGAATCCATCTCAAAAAAAAAAGGAAAGAAAAACCCATTTTCTGAGGAGAAATTCAAGTCAGCTGCAGAAATTGGCCTAAGTAATCAGGAGCCAAATGTTAATCACCAAGACAATCGGGAAAATGTCTCCAGGGCATGTCAGAGGCCTTGAAGAAGCCCCTCCCATCACAGGCCCTAAGGCCTAGGAGGAAACAATGGTTTGTGGGCAGGACACAGGGGCCCCATGCTCTGTGCAGTCTAGGGACTTGGTGCCCTGCATCCCAGCCACTCTAGCCATGGTTAAAGGTGCCAAGGTACAGCTCAGGCCATGGTTTCAGAGGGTGCAAGCCTCAATCCTTGGCAACTTCCATGTGGTGTTGAGCCTGCAGGTGCACAGAAGTCAAGAACTGAGGTTTGGGAACCTCCATCTAGATTTCAGAGGATGTAAAAAAACACCTGGATGTTCAGGCAAAAGTTTGCTGCCAGGGTGGGGTCCTTATGGAGCATCTCTGCTAGGGAAGGGAAATGTGGGGTTGAAGCCCCCACACAGAGTCCCCACTGTGGCACTGCCTCGTGGAGCTGTGAGAAGACAGCCACCATCCTCCAGACCCCAGAATGGTAGATCCACCAACAGCTTTCACCATCCACCTGGAAAAGCCAAAGGCACTCAACACCAGCCTGTGAAAACAGCCAGGAAGTGGGCTGTACCCTGTAAATCCACAAGGGCATAGCTGCCCAAGACCATAGGAACTCACCTCTTGCATCAGTGTGACCTGGATTTGAGACACAAAATCAAAGGAGATCATTTGGCGCTTTAAGATTTGACTGCCCTGCCAGATTTTGGAATTGCATGGGGCCTTCAGCCCCTTAGTTTTAGCCAATTTCTCCCATGTGGAATGGGTGTACTTATCCAATGCCTGTACCCCCATTGTAGCTAGGAAGTAACTAACTTGGTTTTGATTTTACTGGCTCATAGGTGGAAGGGACATGCCTTGTCTCAGATGAGACTTTGGGCTGTGGACTTTTGAGTTAATGCTGAAATGACTTAAGACTTTGGGGAACTGTTGGGAAGGCATGATTGGTTTTGAAATGTGATGACATGAGATTTGGGAGGGGCCAGAGGTGGAATGATATGGCTTGGCTGTGTCCCTACCCAAATCTCATTTGAATTGTAGCTCCCATAATTCACATGTATTGTGGGAGGGACTCAGTGGGAGATAATTGAATTACGGGGGCAGTTTCCCCCACACTGTTCTCATGGTAGTGAATATATCTCACAAGATCTGATGGTTGTATAACAGGAAACCCTATGACTTCATTCTAATTCTCTCTTGCCCACTACCATGTAAGATGTGCCTTTCACCTTCTGCCACGATTGTGAGGCCTCCCCAGCCATGTGAAACTGTGAGTCTTTTTCTTTATAATTTTTTTTTTGAGACAAAGTCTCATCTCTGTCACCCAGGCTGGAATGCAGTGGCACAATTATGGCTCACCTCCACCTCCTGGATTCAAGTAATTCTCCTGTCTCAGCCTCCTGAGTAGCTGGGATTACAGGCATGCACCACCATGCCCAGCTAATTTTTGTATTTTCAGAAGAGACGGAGCTTCACCATGTTGGCCAGGCTGGTTTCAAACTCCTGACCTCAGGTAATCCACCTGCCTCGGCCTCCCAAAGTGCTAGGATTACAGTCATGAGCCACCGTGCCTGGCCTTTCTTTATAAGTTATCCAGTCTCAGATATGTCTTTATCAGCAGCATGAAAATGAACTAAAACAATTTTTCTGACAAAATATTTGATTTAAATGCTTATTATTATTAAGCCAATTAATCAGAACTTTCTCATATAAACATCACACACAACACATAAATATATAGACAGAAGAAGGTCCAGTAGTTGTAAGATTTTTCATTTGCCAGTTTTTAAGATTCTTAATTGGATTACTGGATTCAGGGTGGAGTCCTTTGAGGAACAGGGCTAGGAAAACATGCAGTTTCTAGGGCCTAATAAGCAGGCACAGCTGGAAAGCAAACAGATCTCCAAAAATTCAGGGTCCCATTTTTATACTGGATTCTGGATCCCCAAAAGAGAAATGCTGTGGAACAAGACAGTGCAATGATTTTACTGTACATTTCATTGCAAAGCAACCCAAACTCAATCAACCCAGTTTTGATCAGTCCATCCTCCATGGGAATCTTATCTCTCAGTGGGCAGGTAGGAGGACACCCAGCTAGATGTGGAGCCTAGGACACCAAGCTCCTAGGCTAGTGTATCTTGATATACTAGGATATCCAAAAGTACATTTAGCCTTAGATTTTGAGAGGAATGGTATGCTTTGGCCGTGTCCCCACCCAAATATCATCTTGAATTCCCACATGTTGTGGGAGGGACCTGGTGGGAGGTAATTGAATCATGGGGACAGGTCTTTCCCATGCTGTTCTCATGATAGTGAATAAGTCTCATGAGATCTGATGGTTTGATAAGGGGAAAGCTGTTTTGCTTGGCTCTCATTCTGTCTTTGCCTGCTGCCATCCACACAAGATGTGACTTGTTTCTCCTTGCCTTCCACCGTGATTGTGAGGCCTCCCCAGCCATGTGGAACTGTAAGTCCAAAAACCTCTTTCTTTTGTAAATTGCCCAGTCTCAGTTATGTCTTTATCAGCAGCACAAAAATGGACAAATACAAGGGATTTATCTACTTTCAGTTCCTGGGGTTTCATGAGGAAAAAAGGTTTTTCCCAAAATGGGGTCTGTGGCACTTCTTCTGATTTTCCCAAGGAGTCTGGGCTGTTAGAAATTATCTTAGGTCTTCACATCTGTAATCCCAGCACTTTGGGAGGCTGAGGTGGGCAGATCACAAAGCCAGGAGTTCAAGATCAATGTGGCCAACATGGTGAAACCCCTTTCTCTACTAAAAATACAAAAATTAGCTGGGTGTGATGGTGCATGCCTATAGTCCCAGCTACTCAGGGGGCTGAGGCACGAGAATCACTTGAACCCAGGTGGCAAAGGTTGTAGTGAACTGAGATTGTGCCACTGCACTCCAGCCTGGGCGACAGAGTGAGACTCCATCTCAAAAAAAACAAAAAAAAAAGAAAAAAGTAATTATCTTAAGTCTGGCCGGACATGGTGGTACATGCCTGTAATCCCAGCACTTTGACAGACTGAGGCAGGTGGATCACCTGAGGTCAGGAGTTCAAGACCAGCCTTACCAACATAGTGAAACCCCGTCTCTACTAAATACAAAAATTAGCCAGGCACGGTAGCGCATGCATGTAATCCCAGCTACTTGGGAGGCTGAGGCACGAGAATCACTTGAACCTCAGAGGTGGAGGTGGCAGTGAGCCAAGATCATGCCATTGCACTCCAGCCTGGGCAACAAGAGTGAAACTGCTTCTCACAAAAAAAAAAAAAAAAAAAGAAATTATCTTAGGTCCTCTCGTGTGTGCATCAAGAGTGGCAAGAAGACAAAATGAAGAAAATCAATTCAGTTGACTGAAAAGATAAAAATATTTTTTTCCTAGAAAAACAAGACCCAGAAAGAGAAAAAAAAAAAAACACATAAAGATCTTGTCAATATACCTATAGCTTGAATATCTGCTTTTAATTAAGTTGACTTTGAACCAAATATCTTATTACAAGACTCTAGCCAAAACAAGCAGCAAATATTTCTTACCTTTGAACTTTACCAAAGGCAACCTCCCAAGTGCTCAGAGAAAGGAAAATTCAAGACAGGAAGTCAGAAGTTGTTCATGTAGGGAAAGAGAATCAATAAATGGCAAAAGTCACACAGATATCAAACCAGAAAGTGTTACAACAGTGGGTAGCTAATTAGGTATGAGCAGGGCAGGAGAGGGCTCCCCACACACAGACACACACACACACACGCACTAGGAGTGTTGGGCGACAATCAGGTGATGGTCAGGCGGTTGTTAACTGTTTCCTTAAAGTAGTAATCATTCACAGGTGGTGCCAGGGAACAGCAGTCTCCTAATAGATACAAAACACCTGAAACTGATCAGCAGCTTCCCAATAAGATCTCAGGAGTTGGGAGAAGTAACACAATATCCTGGAAGGATGCCAACGTATAAAACCCCGAGTCAAGAGGTCAAGCTGTGCACTTGGTCTCTCGAGTCACCCACTTGGCTTGTATTTCCAAGTGTACATTCCTTACTGCTCTAAAGCTTTTTATAAACTTTCCCTCATGTGCTAAAACTTGCCTCAGTCTCTCCTTCTGCCTTATGCCCCTCAGTTGATTTTTTTCTTCCCAGGAGGCAAGAACTGAGGTTGCTGCAGACCCATGTGGATAACTACCACTGGTAAAAAAAGTACTCATTCCCTAAGTCGGGAATTGAACCCTGGCCACCACTGTGAAAAGACAGAGTCTTATCCACTAAGCCACAGCATTGGGCAGTTTCTGCTGCTCTTCCCAGAAGTAGCCTAGAGAGGTCAATTTTGAACTTCAAATGGCTTTTAAATGTTCAAAATAATTTTCAGAGCTGTCACATGAACTCCGAAATTCCTGTTCCCTGGATGATGGAGACCAAGACAAAGTATCGCTCTATGGTTACAAGGTCAATCTCCCAATGACATTAAACAAGAAGATAGAGAAACCTCATCCAGCTTTTTTGTTTCAGGGATCTTCAGCAAAGTTTGTAACTAACCAGTTTGCCAGAATGGCTTGAACAGTGAGCTTATGGGGGTCCTAGGCCCACATTCTATTTTATTGTACCCCTTTTTATGACAGAACAATGCAGAAGGATGAATTCATAGCACAAAGTACACCAGATTTGCTACAGCTTAAGACCAGCCTCACGAATCCTTTTACTCATTAATTAAAACTTTGCGGTCAGCCGTGGTGGCTCATGCCTGTAATCCCAGCACTTTGGGAGACCGAGGTGGGCGGATCACCTGAGGTCAGGAGTTCAAGACCAGCCTGACCAACATGGAGAAACCCCCTCTCTACTAAAAATTCAAAATTAGCCAGCCATGGTGGCACACACCTGTAATCCCAGCTACTCAGGAAGGCTGAGGCAGGAAAATCGCTTGAACCCGGGAGAATTGCTTGAAGCCAGGAGAATCACTTGAACCTGGGAGGCAGAGGTTGCAGTAAGCCAAGATCACGCCATTGCACTCCAGCCTGGGCAACAAGAGAGAAACTCCGTATCAAACAAACAAAAAAAAAAGTCTTTCATGCTGGGCACGGTGGCTCACACCTGTAACCCCAGCACTTTGGGAGGCTGAGGCGGGCAGATTACCTGAGATCAGGAGTTTGAGACCAGCCTGGCCAAAATGATGAAACCCCATCTCTACTAAAAATACAAAAATTAGCTGCATGTGGTGGCACGCACCTGTAATCCCAGCTACTCAAGAAGCTGAGGCAGGAGAATCCCTTGAGTCTGGGAGGTGGGTTCACTGCAAGCCACTGGAGTGGACGCCACTGCACTCCAGCCTGGTGACAGAGCCAGACAAGAAAAGCAAAGGGGTGGAACACAAAAATCCATGCAAATTTCCAAAAGCCAAATTTTACACCCCCTGCAATATTGCCATTTACTACCTGTTTCTTTCTGACCCAGTCAGATGTAAGAGACCTGTAACTAGATCAAGCCAGTTAATCAGTTAATTACTGAATCCAATCTGGTCCTGGACCCAGTCTGGTTTCTGTCAGGACTTTCAAACCAAGTTTGGATCAGAAATTTGCTCAGAGAAACTCAGAGAGCTCAAAACACAAATCTATGGCGCTTCGGAATCCGAGAGAGAACTTACCCATGATCCCTGCTTGGTCACTCAGCACTCCTGGGGGTTGTGAGAAGCTCTACTTCAGATCCCACTTCTGACACCATCTGAAAAACTTCAGCCAAATTAAATTTAAAAGAGTTTAATTGAGCAGTGAATGATTGATGAATTGGGCAGCCTTCTGAGCCAGGGTAGACTCAGAGACTCCAACAGGGCTATATGGTGGAAAATTTATGGACAGAAAAAGGAAAGTGATGTATGGAAAATGAAAGTGAGATGCAGAAACAGCTGCATTGGTTATAGCTTGGCATTTGCCTAATTTGAACATTTAGCCACATTTGACTGACCAAAACTTGGTGATTGGCACAAGAGTAGACTACAGTTTGTTTATACTTCCATTTAGGCCATAGTTCGTGATGTACAGAGAAACCTTTAGGCCAAACTTAAAATATGTAAGGAGGCAGCTGTAGGCTAAACTTGATTTAACAATGTAGAAAATTTAAGATTACATCACACAAACAGAAAGAAGGGCCTGGGCACCTGTAGTCCCAACACTCTGGTAGGCCAAGGCAGGAGGATTGCTTGAGCCCAGGAGTATGAGACCAGTCTGGGAAACATAGGGAGACCCCATCTCTACAAAAAAAATTTTTTTAAATAAAATTTTAGGCCAGGTGCAGTGACACTGAGGTGGACGGATAACCTGAGGTCAGAAGTTTGAGACCCGCCTGGCCAATATGGTGAAACCCCATCTCTACTAAAAACACAAAAATTAGCTGGGTGTGGTGGCAGGCACCTGTAATCCCAGCTACTTGGGAGGCCAAGGCAGGAGAATTGCTTGAACCCAGGAGGCAGAGGTTTGCAGTGAGCTGAGATCATGCCATTGCACTCCAGCCTGGGCAACAGAGGGAGACTCCATCTTAAAAATAAATAAATAAGGCTGGGCACAGTGGCTCACACCTGTAATCCCAGCAGTTTGGGTGGCAGAGGCAGGCGGCTCACCAGGTCAGGAGTTTGAGATTAGCCGGCCAATATGGTGAAACCCTGTCTCTACTAAAAATACAAGCCAGGCGCGGTGGCTCATGCCTATAATCCCAGCACTTTGGGAGACTGAGGCAGGCGGATCACGAGGTCAGGAGATCGAGACCATCCTGGCTAACATGGTGAAACCCCGTCTCTACCAAAAATACAGAAAATTAGCCAGGCATGGTGGCGGGTGCCTGTAGTCCCCGCTACTCAGGAGGCTGAGGCAGGAGAATGGCATGAACCCGGGAGGCAGAGCTTGCAGTGAGCCGAGATCGCGCCACTGCATTCCAGCCTGGGCAACAGAGTGAGACTCCGTCTCAAAAAAAAAAAAAAAAAATACAAAAATTAGCTGGGCACAGTGGCGGGTGCCTGTAGTCCCAGCTACTCAGGAGGCTGAGGCAGGAGAATCGCTTGAACCTGGGAGGCTGAGGTTGCAGTGAGCCGAGATCACGCCACTGCACTCCAGCCTGGTTGACAGAGCGAGGCTCCATCTCAAAATTAATTAATTAATTAATTAATTAAAATAAATTTTAAGAAAAGAGAAAGAAAGTTTAATAATGATTTGAAGGGTTATATATCAGATATCGCTTAAGGCCAGGCACAGTGGCTCACGCCTGTAATCCCAGCACTTTGGGAGGCCAAGGCAGGTGGATCACCTGGGGTCAGGAACTCGAGACCAGCCTGACCAACATGGTGAAACCCCGTCTCTACTAAATACAAAAAATTAGCCAGGTGTGGTGGTGCATGCCTGTAATCCCAGCTACTCAGGAGGCTGAGGCAGGAGAAGCGCTTGTACCCAGGAGGTGGAGGTTGCAGTGAACCAAGATTGTGACACTGCACTTCAGCCTGGATGACAGGAGTGAAACTCTCTCAAAAAGGAAAAAAAAAAGGTATCAGCCGGGCGCGGTGACTCACGCCTGTAATCCCAACACTTTGGGAGACCGAGGCAGGTGGATCACGAAGTCAGGAGATTGAGACCATCCTGGCTAACACGGTGAAACCTGTCTCTACTAAAAATACAAAAACTTAGCCAGGTGCGGTGGCGGGCGCTTGTAGTCCCAGCTACTCCTCGGGAGGCTGAGGCAGGAGAATGGCATGAACCCGAGAGGCAGAGCTTGCAGTGAGTTGAGTCGAGATCATGCCACTGCACTCCAGCCTGGGTGACAGAGCGAGACTCTGTCCAAAAAAAAAAAAAGCTATCACTTAAAAATAGCAGCAAGTGAATGAGTAAGTCAGCCTCACCTTCAAAATAATCTAACCTGACCACCATTCACACCCCTACTGCTTTCATCCTCATCTAAGCCACTAGTATCCCTGGCTGGCTGCAAGTCTCCTCATTGGTCTCTCTGCTTCTGCTCTTGGCAGTCTTCAATATATCCTCAACACAGCCAAAGTCATCCTGTTAAATCAGGTTACCCTCCTACTCAGACCTCTCTGAAGGCTTCTAGTCTTGCCCAGAAGGCCCACAATATCCTACACAATCTGCTCCCATCTTACCTTTGTGCTGTCATGACCTGCTGCTTTCCTCCATACTTATGCAGCTTCTGCTAGCCAAATCTCGTTGCAGCTCCCTGAACACAGTGAAGATACTCCCATCTCAATACCTTGGCAGTTGCTATTCCCTCTGCCCGGTACTTCATGGCTCAATCCCTCACCTTCTTCAGATCCTTCCTCAATGTCACCTTCTCACTGAAGTCTTCTCTAAAGATCTATTAAAATTGTAAACCACCACCACCCCCAATATATCTATGTCGCTACTCAACTTTCTTTTTCTCCATAGCACTTTTCAAACTTAACATTCTAGTCTGGGTGTGGTGGCTCATGCCTGTAATCCCAGCACTTTGGGAGGCTGAAGTGGGGGGATCATTTGAGCCCAGGAGTTCAAGAACAGCTGGGCAACATAAGGAGACCTAGTTTAAAAAAATAAAAATAAATAAAAAAATAAAAACTTGACATTCTATTATTTATTTTTATAGCATATTGTATATTTCCTGGTACTAGGGTACAATCTCCAGAAAGGCAGAAATGTTTACCTGACTTGTTGCTATATCCCCAGCATCTAGAATATGTTCTGGCACATAATAGGCTCGCAATTAATGCTTTTAAAAGAAATAAACACACAAATTTGTGATTAGAAAACATTCATGAGGCCTGCTGTTAGTTCTAGAGCAGCCACTAAAAGGATAGAAAAAAAGCTTACAATTTTAAAACTAGTAGAGAGAAAAAAACAATGACACAATTGTATTAGTTTCCTAGGGTTGCCATAAAAAATTGTCACAACTGAGGTGGCTTTTTAAGAAATTACTCTGTTTCAGAGGTCAGAAGTCCAAAATTAAGGCATCAGCAGGACTGTGCTCTGTCCGAAGACTCTGCAGGAGGATCTTCTCTTGTCTCATCCAGCTTCAGGTGGAAAGCAATCCTTGGGTTTTTTGTTTGTTTGCTTTTGGTTTTGATAGAAATGGGGTTTCACTATATTTTTTGCCCAGGCTGGTCTCAAACTCCTGGGCTCAAGCAATCATCCCACCTCAGCCTCCCAAAGTACTGGGATTATAGGTATGAGGCACCACGCCTGGCCAATCCTTGGTATTTATTGATTTGTGGCCACATAACTCCCTTCTCTGCCTCCGTCTTCATACAGCTGCCTTCCCTCTGTGTGTGTTTCTGTATCTGTGTCTCTTCTCTTCTTATAAGGATATTAGTTATATTGGAATTAGGGCCCACCCTAATCCACTATAACTGCATTTTAAATAGTTGTGTCTGCAAAAATCTCATTTCCAAATAAGGTCACATTCACAGGTACCTTGGATTAGGACTTTAACATACCACTTTAGAGAACACAGTTCAACTCACAATAGCAATCATCAGTCTTGGTCTTGAATTATGTCTATATTCATACAGAATGTTCAGCAATGCTATGATCTGAACATTTATGTCCTCTCAAATTCATATGTAGGTTTGTTAATATCCTGTTTAGAATTGTTGCATATACAGTCATGAGGGTGGTTGGCTTATAATTATCTTTTCTTGTGATACTCGTGAGATTTTCATATCAAGGTTATGCTGGGTACAGTGTTAGAGGAGCAGCCCACAAGACCACCCTCACTTCTGACACCGATTGCAAGGTTGGGGTCCCCCAATATCCTCCTCATCTCTGACATTGTCAGCTTGGGGGGTCCCCAAGACCACCCTTGAGTTTAATAATTCACAAGAAAAACTCACAGTGCTCATGGAAAGTTCGGTTTATTGCAGCTAAGAATACAGGTTAAAATCAGCCAAGGGAAGGGGTACATAGGGCAGAGTTCAGGAAAGTTCTAAACACAGAACTCCCAGTTGTCCTTTCCATGAGTTGTGGACAGTGTTAATTTCCTGATATCCAGTATGTGATAATACTCGCAGAATATTGTCAACCAGGGAAGCTTACTCAGGCCAGTTTATTAGGCTCAATCACGTAAATCTGGTCAGCTGCCCTCAGTCTCCTAGCCCTTGCAAAGTTTGAGCTGATACCACTGTTCTGGTGTGGGGTTTTCATGAGGTTGCAGTCACGTGGTGGCTGGGGTTGGGATAATCTTTAAGACTCTTTCTCTAACATGTCCGATCCCTGGGTGGGCAGACTGAAACAGCTACAGGAAGAAGCATATATGGCTTCTTGGGCATCTTTCTACTTCTATATGATCTTTTCACATGGTCTCTCCAGCATAGCAGCTTCAGGATAGTGGACTTCTCACTTAATAAATCAGGATCCGAAGGCACAAGTCCTAAGAAAGAGAAAGCCAGGAAGAAGCTGTATCATTTTTTAGGATGCAATCTCAGAGGTCACACTTCTGCCATATTCTTTTCATGAAAACTTAGTCACTAAGCCCGCCCAAATTTGGTGGAGTGGGGGGAATTACCAAAGAATTGGCAGACTATATGCAGAATATGCCATATCAGTGAATTTTCTATGTCAGAATGATCTTTCCAAGGTGAAAAACAATACTGGATCAGGGTTGGTCTCTGGATTTTGAAAGCAACACATATAACATGTGAGCCTGCTGCTTTCATCTAGGCCAATTTTAAGTGGGGCACAAAGCAAGAAAAGCCTCCATGGCAAGTCTAGGCTTTGATGAAAATTTTCCTTCCACGTGGACCTTATGGTTGAGCATACCATATAAGATTGCTAGTTGGCAAAGGTATTTTAGCTCTCCCTTTCCCCTCCCCCTCCCCCTCCCCCTCTCCCTCTCCCGCTCCCTCTCCTTCTCCCGCTTTCCGCTCAGTCTCCCTCTCCCTCTGTCCTCCCGCTTTCCACGGTCTCCCTCTGTTGCCAAAGCTGGACTGTACCGCCATGATCTCCGCTCGCTGCAACCTCCCTGCCTTTTTCTCCTGCCTCAGCCTGCCTAGTGCCTGGGATTGCGGGCGCACGCCTCCACGCCTGACTGGTTTTTGTATTTTTTGTTGGAGAAGGGGTTTCACCCTGTTGGACGGGCTGGTCTCCAGCTCCTGACCGCGAGTTATCTGCCCGCCTCGGCCTCCCGAGGTGCCAGGATTGCAGACGGAGTCTCGCTCACTCAGTGCTCAATGTTGCCCAGGCTGGAGTGCAGTGGCGTGATCTCGGCTCGCTACAACCTCCACCTCCCAGCCGCCTGCCTCAGCCTCCCAAAGTGCCGAGATTGCAGCCTCTGCCCGGCCGCCACCCCATCTGAGAGGTGAGGAGCGTCTCTGCCTGGCCGCCCATCGTCTGGGATGTGAGGAGCCCCTCTGCCCGGCTGCCCAGTCTGGGAAGTGAGGAGCGTCTCTGCCCGGCCGTCATCCCGTCTAGGAAGTGAGGAGCGTCTCTGCCCGGCCGCCCATCGTCTGGGATGTGGGGAGCGCCTCTGCCCCGCCACCCCATCTGGGATGTGAGGAGCGCCTCTGCCCGGCCACGACCCCGTCTGGGAACGGAGGAGCCTCTCTGCCCGGCTGCCACCCCGTCTGGGAGGTGAGGAGCGTCTCTGCCCGGCCGCCCCATCTGAGAGGTGAGGAGCCCCTCCGCCCGGCAGCCGCCCCGTCTGGGAAGTGAGAAGCCCCCTCCGCGTGGCAACCGCCCCATCTGGGAAGTGAGGAGCATCTCTGCCCGGCAGCCGCCCCATCTGGGAGGTGGGGGGCAGCCCCGGCCTGGCCAGCCGCCCCATCCGGGGGGTGGGGGTCGTCTCCGCCCAGCCGCCACCCCGTCTGGGAGGTGGGGGGCGCCTCTGCCCGGCCGCCCCGTCTGGGAAGTGAGGAGCCCCTCTGCCCGGCAGCCACCCCGTCTGGGAGGTGTGCCCAATAGCTCATTGAGAGCAGGCCATGATGATGATGGCGGTTTTGTCGAATAGAGAGGGGGGAAATGTGGGGAGAGGAGAGAGAGATCAGATTGTTACCGTGTCTGTGTGGAGGGAGGTGGACGTGGGAGACTCCGGTTTGTTCTGTACTAAGAAAAATTCTTCTGCCTTGGGATGCTGTTAATCTATAACCTTACCCCCAACCCCGTGCTGTCTGAAACATGTGCTGTGTCAACTCAGGGTTAAATGGATTAAGGGCGGTGCAAGATGTGCTTTGTTAAACAGATGCTTGAAGGCAGCATGCTCCTTAAGAGTCATCACCACTCCCTAATCTCAAGTACCCAGGGACACAAACACTGCGGAAGGCCGCAGGGTCCTCTGCCTAGGAAAACCAGAGACCTTTGTTCACATGTTTATCTGCTGACCTTCCCTCCACTATTGTCCTATGACCCTGCCAAATCCCCCTCTCCGAGAAACACCCAAGAATGATCAATAAATACTAAAAAAAAAAATTAAAAAAAAAAAATACCACAGGGAAAAGTTATTGTATGGAGTCTCTGACAAGCCCCAATAGGAGAACCACACCACTCACCTCTAGGGTTGTAGAGTAAGACTGTTTGGTCTTCTGCCAATTATTCTCCATTTGAACAGCTCCTGCCTTGCTGCTGGGTGCTGGAGAGGCTAAATGCATGACTAAGGAGCATCAAGTGGCTACCAAACCCAAACTCCCCATCAAGCACTGGGTACGAACTGTGAGTAAAAACTTCCTGGCCAGGCGCGGTGGCTTATGCCTGTAATCCCAGCACTTTGGGAGGCCAAGGTGGGTGGATCACCTGAGGTCAGGAGTTCGAGACCAGCCATGGTCAACATGGTGAAACCCCTTCTCTACTAAAAATACAAAAAATTAGCCAGGCGTGGTGGCGGCGCATGCCTATAATCCCAGAATCCCAGCTACTCAGGAGGCTGAGGCAGGAGAATCACTTGAGCCTGGGAGGCAGAGGTTAGAGCAAAGTTCCATTTCTAAAAAAAAAAAGAAAAAACTTCCTTCATGACAGTCATTTTTGTGTCTGTATGCCTTACCATACCCAAAACAAATTCCAGGTACCCTTAAAACACAATGTGACCAGCAGACTTCCTCCCCTCAAAGAAGGTGATCAAAACAAGAGCTGCATTTATATATATATATTATATATATGTATTTATATATGTATATTTATAGATACTATATTTATATATAATATAATATATAATAATATAAATATATATTTACATTATTATATGTTTATATATACATTTATATAATATATATAATATTTATATATTATATATATTTTTATATACATTTATATATATAATATTTATATATATTATATATATTTATATATGTACATATATATTGTATATATATGCTATATATATATGTATTTTTTTTTTTTTTTTGTAGAGACTGGATTTTGCCACGTCGCTGGTGCTGGTCTTGAACTTCCTGGACTCAAGCAATCCACCTGCCTCAGCCTCCCAAAGTGCTAGGATTGGCCAGGCACAGGGGCTAACACCTATAATCCCAGCACTTTGGGAGGCCGAGGCTGGGGGATAACTTAAGGTCAGGAGTTCAAGACCAGTCTGGCCAACATAGCAAAACCCTGTATCTACTAAAAATACAAAAACTAGTCGAGCGTGGTGGCAGGCACCTATAATCCCAGCTACACGGGAGGCTGAAGCAGGAGGATCGCTTGAACCCAGGAGGCAGAGATTGCAGTGAGACAAGATGGCACCACTGCACTCTAGCCCGGACAATAGAGTGAGACTCCATATCAAAACAAAACAAAACAAAAAAAATGATTCTTCCTGCAGCACGTATGTGCTGTCGCTACAGAGCAGCGCCATGGCAGACTCAGAAGCACTGAGCTTCGAACACATAGGGCCTCGATCCCTGGCTCCTGCAGGCTGTCAACAACTTGGGCTGCTCGTGACCTACGTTGATCCAGGAAAAGGCTATCCCGTTGGCCCTAGAGGGGAAGGACCTCCTGGCTCAGGCTGGCAGGGGCTCCAGGAAGACAGCTGCTTATGCTATTCTGATGCTGCAGCTGTTGCTCCACAGGACGGCGACAGGTCCAGTAGTAGAACATGCAGTGAGAGGCCTTGTTCTTGCTCCTACCAAAGAGCTGGCACAGCAGGCACAGTCCATGATTCAGTGGCTAGCTACCTACTGTGCTCGGGATGTCCGAGTGGCCAATGCCTCAGCTGCTGAAGACTCAGCCTTTCAGAGAGCTGTGCTGATGGAGAAGCCAGATGTGGTAGTGGGGACCCCATCTCGCATATTAAGCCACTTGCAGCAAGACAGCTTGAAACTCCATGACTCCCTGGAGCTTCTGGTGGTGGACAAGGCTGATCTTTTTTCCTTGGCATTGAGGAAGAACTCAAGAGTCTCCTCTGTCACGTGCCCCAGATTTACCAGGCTTTTCTCGTGTCAGCTACTGTTTTTTAGTTCCTTCTTCTTCCTCTTCCTCTTTTCTTCTTCTTCTTCTTCTTCTTTTTTATTATTTTTTTTTATTATTGATCATTCTTGGGTGTTTCTCGGAGAGGGGGATTTGGCAGGGTCATAGGACAATAGTGGAGGGAAGGTCAGCAGGTAAACAAGTGAACAAAGGTCTCTGGCTTTCCTAGGCAGAGGACCCTGCGGCCTTCCGCAGTGTTTGTGTCCCTGGGTACTTGAGATTAGGGAGTGGTGATGACTCTTAAGGAGCATGCTGCCTTCAAGCATCTGTTTAACAAAGCACATCTTGCACCGCCCTTAATCCATTTAACCCTGAGTGGACACAGCACATATTTCAGAGAGCACAGGGTTGGGGGAAAGGTCATAGATCAACGGCATCCCAAGGCAGAAGAATTTTTCTTAGTACACAACAAAATGAAGTCTCCCATGTCTACTTCTTTCTACACAGACACAGCAACAATCTGATTTCTCTATCTTTTCCCCACCTTTCCCCCTTTTCTATTCCACAAAACCGCCATCGTCATCATGGCCCGTTCTCAATGAGCTGTTGGGTACACCTCCCAGACGGGGTGGTGGCCAGGCAGAGGGGCTCCTCACTTCCCAGAAGGGGCGGCCGGGTGGAGGCGCCCCCCACCTCCCTCTCAGAGGGGGCGGCTGGCCAGGCGGGGTCTGGCCCCCCACCTCCCTCCCGGACGGGGCGGCTGGCCGGGCGGGTGCTGACCCCCACCTCCCTCCCGGCCGGGGAGGCTGGCCGGGTGGGGGCTGCCCCCCACCTCCCTCCCAGACAGGGTGGCTGCCAGGTGGAGACGCTCCTCACTTCCCAGATGGGGTGGATGCCGGGCGGACAGGCTCCTCACTTCTCAGACGGGGCGGCTGCCGGGCGGAGGGGCTCCTCACTTCTCAGACGGGGTGGCTGCCGGGTGGAGGGGCTCCTCACTTCTCAGATGGGGCGGCTGCTGGGCAGAGGGGCTCCTCACTTCTCAGACGGGGCGGCCGGGCAGAGACGCTCCTCACTTCTTAGACGGGATGGCGGCTGGGAAGAGGCGCTCCTCACTTCCCAGACTGGGCAGCCGGGCAGAGGGGCTCCTCACATCCCAGACGATGGGCGGCCAGGCAGAGACGCTCCTCACTTCCCAGATGGGGTGGCGGCCGGGCAGAGGCTGTAATCTCGGCACTTTGGGAGGCCAAGGCAGGCGGCTGGGAGGTGGAGGTTGTAGCGAGCCGAGATCACGCCACTGCCCTCCAGCCTGGGCAACATTGAGCACTGAGTGAGCGAGACTCCATCTGCAATCCCGGCACCTCGGGAGGCCGAGGCTGGCAGATCACTCGCGGTTAGGAGCTGGAGACCAGCCCGGCCAACACAGCGAAACCCCGTCTCCACCAAAAAAATACGAAAACCAGTCAGGCATGGCGGCGCGCGCCTGCAATCGCAGGCACTTGGCAGGCTGAGGCAGGAGAATCAGGCAGGGAGGTTGCTGTGAGCCGAGATGGCAGCAGTACAGTCCAGCTTCGGCTCGGCATCAGAGGGAGACCATGGAAAGAGAGGGAGAGGGAGACCGTGGGGAGAGGGACAGGGAGAGGGAGAGGGAGAGGACTCTTCTTCTTTTTTAAGACAGAGTCTCACTCTGTCACCCAGGTTGGAGCGCAGTGGCATGATCTCGGCTCACTGCAATCTCCGCCTCCCGGGTTCAAGCAATTCTCCTGCCTCAGCCTCCCTAGTAGCTGGGATTACAGGCACGCACCACCATGCCCAGCGAATTTTTATATTTTTAGTAGAGACGGGGTTTCACCACGTTGGCCAGGATGGTCTCAATCTCCTGACCTCGTGATCCACCAGCCTCTGCCTCCCAAAGTGCTTGGATTACAGGCATGAGCCACAGCACCCGGCCATGTCGGATAGTTTTAAAGAGGATGTACAAGCACTCAAAGAGCTGGTATTACATAACCTGGTTGCCCTTAAGCTACAGGAGTCCCAGCTGCCTGGGCCAGACCAGTTACAGCAGTTTCAGGTGGTCTGTGAGACTGAGGAAGAAAAATTCCTGCTGCTGTATGCCCTGCTCAAGCTGTATGCCCTGCTCAAGCTGTCATTGATTCGGAGTAAGTCTCTGCTGTTTGTCAACACTCTGGAGTGGAGTTACTGGCTACACCTGTTTCTGGAGCAGTTCAGCATCCCCACCTGTGTGCTCAATGGAGAACTTCCCCTGCTCTCCAGGTGCCACATCATCTCACAGTTCAACCAAGGCTTCTAGGACTGTGTCATAGCAACTGATGCTGAAGTCCTGGGGGCCCCAGTCAAGGGCAAGCATCAGGGCAAGGGGCCAAAGGGGACAAGGCCTCTAATATGGAGGCAGGTGTGGCCCGGGGCATAGACTTCCACTATGTGTCTGCTGTGCTCAACTTTGATCTTCCCCCCACCCCCGAGGCCTACATCCATCAAACCGGCAGGACAGCGCACTACAACCCAGGCATAGTCTTAACATTTGTGTTGCCCAGGGAACAGTCCCACTTGGGCAAGATTGAGGACCTTCTCAGTGAAGAGAACAAGGGCCCCATCCTGCTCCCCTACCAGTTCCGGATGGAGAAGATTGAGGGCTTCCGCTATCGCTGCAGGGATGCCATGTGCTCAGTGGCTAAACAGGCCATTCGAGAGGTGAGATTGAAGGAGATCGAGGAGGAGCTTCTGCACTCTAAGAAGCTCAAGATGTACTTTGAAGACAACCCTAGGGACCTCCAGGTGCTGCAGCATGACCTGCCATTGCACCCCGCAGTGGTGAAGCCCCACCTGGGCCATGTTCCTGACTACCTGGTTCCTACTGCTCTCCATGGCCTGGTGCACCCTCACAAGAGGCGGAAGAAGCTGTCTTCCTCTCATAGGAAAGCCAAGAGAGCAAAGTCCCAGAACCCACTGCACAGTTTCAAGCACAAAGGAAACAAATTCAGACCTGCAGCAAAGTCCTCCTGAGGCTGTTTGGGCCTCTCTGGAGCTGAGCACATGGTGGAGAAGGCTTCCACCCTGCACGGACAGGCGAGGCTGAGGCTCTGGTGCTCGCTATACAGCCTGAACAGCGAGCTGGGCCCTTCAGCTCCTTGGCACTGCTAGGCTGGTATCTTGCCCCTTGACAACATTATAAAAATTTTAGCTGCCCCCTGCCCCAAAAAAACAAAAGAAAAAAAGTGCTAGGATTACAGGCATGAGCCACTGCATCCAGCTTAAAAGCTTTTAAATATTTAGTATTTTTTTATATTATACTTTAAGTTCTAGGGTACATGTGCACAACATGCAGGTTTGTTACATATGTATACATGTGCCATGTTGGTTTGCTGCACCCATTAACTCATCATTTACATTAGGTGTCTCTCCTAATGCTATCCCTCCCCCCTCCCCCCAGCCCATGACAGGCCCTGGTGTGTGATGTTCCCA
The DNA here is from genome assembly GCF_029289425.2 of Pan paniscus. Taxonomy (NCBI): domain Eukaryota; kingdom Metazoa; phylum Chordata; class Mammalia; order Primates; family Hominidae; genus Pan; species Pan paniscus. Next base: position 88,923,775 of record NC_073249.2, on the reverse strand, counting down.
ACCCTGTGTCCAAGTGATCTCATTGTTCAGTTCCCACCTATGAGTGAGAACATGTGGTGTTTAGTTTTCTGTCCTTGTGATAGTTTGCTCAGAATGATGGTTTCTAGCTTCATCCGTGTCCCTACAAAAGACATGAACTCATCCTTTTGTATGGCTGCATAGTATTCCATGGTGTATACATGCCACATTTTCTTAATCCAGTTTATCATTGGTGGACATTTGGGTTGGTTCCAAGTCTTTGCTATTGTGAATAGTGCCACAGTAAACATATGTGTGCATGTGTCTTTATAGTAGCATGATTTACAATCCTTTGGGTATATATCAAGTAATGGGATCGCTGGGTCAAATGGTATTTCTAGTTCTAGATCCTTGAGGAATTGCCACACTGTCTTCCACAATGTTTGAACTAGTTTACAGTCCCACCAACAGTGTAAAAGTGTTCCTATTTCTCCACATCCTCTGCAGCACCTGTTCTTTCTTGACTTTTTAATGATAGCCATTCTAACAGGTGTGAGGTGGTATCTCACTGTGGTTTTCATTTGCATTTCTCTGATGACCAGTGATGATGAGCATTTTTTCATGTGTCTGTTGGCTGCATAAATGTCTTCTTTTGAGAAGTGTCTGTTCATATCCTTTGCCCACTTTTTGATGGGGTTGTTTGATTTTTTCTTGTAAATTTGTTTAAGTTCTTTGTAGATTCTGGATATTAGCCCTTTGTCAGATGGGTAGCTTGCAAAAATTTTCTCCCATTCTGTAGGTTGCCTGTTCACTCTGATGGTAGTTTCTTTTCCTGTGCAGAAGCTCTTTAGTTTAATTGGATCCCATTTGTCAATTTTGGCTTTTGTTGCCATTGCTTTTGGTGTTTTAGTCATTAAGTCCTTGCTCATGCCTATGTCCTGAACGGTATTGCCTAGGTTTTCTTCTAGGGCTTTTATGGTTTTAGGTCTAACATTTAAGTCTTTAATCCATCTTAAATTAATTTTTGTACAAGGTGTCAGGAAGGGATCCAGTTTCAGCTTTCTACATATGGTTAGCCATATGTAGAAATGGCCATCTACAAGTGGCCAGCACCATTTATTAAACAGGGAATCCTTTCCCCATTTGTTATTTTTGTCAGGTTTGTCAAAGATCAGATGGTTGTAGATGTGTGATGTTATTTCTGAGGGCTCTGTTCTGTTCCATTGGTCTATATCTCTGTTTTGGTACAAGTACCTTGCTGTTTTGGTTACTGTAGCCTTGTAGTATAGTTTGAAGTCAGGTAGTGTGATACCTCCAGCTTTGTTCTTTTTGTTTAGGATTGTCTTGGCAATGCGGGCTTTTTTTTGGTTCCATATGAACTTTAAAGTAGTTTTTCTAATTCTGTGAAGAAAGTCTTTGGTAGCTTGATGGGGATGGCATTGAATCTATAAATAACCTTGGGCAGTATGGCCATGTTCACGATATTGATTCTTCCTATCCATGAGCATGGAATGTTCTTCCATTTGTTTGTGTCCTCTTTTATTTCATTGAGCAGTGGTTTGTAGTTCCCCTTGAAGAGGTCCTTCACATCCCTTATAAGTTGGACTCCTAGGTATTTTATTCTCTTTGTAGCAATTGTGAATGGGAGTTCACTCATAATTTGGCTCTCTGTTTATCTGTTATTGGTGTATAGGAATGCTTGTGATTTTTGCACATTGATGTTGTATCCTGAGACTTTGCTGAAGTTGCTTATCAGCTTAAGGAGATTTTGGGCTGAGATGATGGGGTTTTCTAAGTATACAATCATGTCATCTGTAAACAGGGACAATTTGACTTCCTCTTTTCCTAATTGAATACCTTTTATTTCTTTCTCCTGCCTGATTGCCCTGCCCAGAACTTCCAACACTATGTTGAATAGGAGTGGTGAGAGAGGGCATCCCTGTCTTGTGCCAGTTTTCAAAGGGAATGCTTCCAGTTTTTGCCCATTCAGTATGATATTGGCTGTGGGTTTGTCATAAGTAGCTCTTACTATTTTGAGATATGTCCCATCAATACCTAGTTGATTGAGAGTTTTTAGCATGAAGGCTGTTGAATTTTGTCAAAGGCCTTTTCTGCATCTATTGAGATAATCATGTGGTTTTTGTCTTTGGTTCTGTTTTTGTGATGGATTTCGTTTATTGATTCATGCATGTTGAACCAGCCTTGCATCCCAGGGATAATGCCAACTTAATCTTGATGGATAAGGTTTTTGATGTGCTGCTGGATTCGGTTTGCCAGTATTTTAGTGAGGATTTCTGCATCAATGTTCATCAGGGATATTGGTCTAAAATTCTCTTTTTTTGTTGTGTCTCTGCCAGGCTTTGGTATCAGGATGATCCTGGCCTCATAAAATGAGTTAGGGAGGATTCCCTGCTTTTCATTTATTGGAATAGTTTCAGAAGGAATGGTACCAGCTCCTCTTTGTACCTCTGGTAGAATTCAGCTGTGAATTTGCCTGGTCCTGGACTTTTTTTGGTTGGTAGGCTATTAATTATTGTCTCAATTTCAGAGCCTGTTATTGGTCTATTCAGAGATTCAACTTCTTCCTGGTTTAGTCTTGGGAGGGTGTATGTGTCCAGAAATTTATCCATTTCTTCTAGATTTTCTAGTTTATTTGCATAGAGGTGTTTATAGTATTCTCTGATGGTAGTTTGTATTTCTGTGGGATCAGTGGTGATATCCCCTTTATCATGTTTTATTGCATCTATTTGATTCTTCTCTCTTTTCTTCTTTATTAGTCTTGCTAGTGGTCTATCAGTTTTGTTGATCTTTTCAAAAAACCAGCTCCTGGATTCATTGATGTTTTCAAGGGTTTTTTGTGTCTCCATCTACTTCAGTTCTGCTCTGAGCTTAGTTATTTATTGCCTTCTGCTAGCTTTTGAATTTGTTTGCTCTTGCTTCTCTAGTTCTTTTAATTGTGATGTTAGGGTGTCAATTTTAGATCTTTCCTGCTTTCTTTTGTGGGCATTTAGTGCTATACATTTCCCTCCACACATTGCCTTTAAATGTGTCCCAGAGATTCTGGTATGTTGTGTCTTTGTTCTCATTGGTTTCAAAGAACATCTTTATTTCTGCCTTCGTTATGTACCCAGTAGTCTTTCAGGAGCAGGTTGTTCAGTTTCCATGTAGTTGTGCAGTTTTCAGTGAGTTTCTTAGTCCTGAGTTCTAATTTGATTGCACTGTGGTCTGAGAGACAGTTTGTTATGATTTCTGTTCTTTTACATTTGCTGAGGAGTGCTTTACTTCCAACTATGTGGTCAATTTTGGAATAAGTGCAATGTGGAACTGAGAAGAATGTATATTCTGTTGATTTGGGATGGAGAGTTCTGTAGATGTCTATTAAGTCAGCTTGGTGCAGAGCTGAATTCAAGTCCTAGATATCCTTGTTAACCTTCTGTCTCGTTGATCTGTCTAATATTGACAGTGGGGTGTTAAAGTCTCCCATTATTATTGTGTGGGAGTCTAAGTCTCTTTGTAGGTCTCTGAGGATTTGCTTTGTGAATTTGGGTGCTCCTGTATTGGGTGCATGTATATTTAGGATAGTTAGCTCTTCTTGTTGAATTGATCCCTTTACCTTTATGTAATGGCCTTCTTTGTCTCTTTTGATCTTTGTTGGTTTAAAGTCTGTTTTATCAGAGACTAGGATAGCAACCCCTGCTTTTTTTTGCTTTCCATTTGCTTGGTAGATCTTCCTCCATCCCTTTATTTTGAGCCTATGTGCATCTCTGCATGTGAGATGGGTCTCCTGAATACAGCACACTGATGGGTCTTGACTCTTTATCCAATTTGCCAGTCTGTGTCTTTTAATTGGAGCATTTAGCCCATTTAAATTTAAGGTTAATATTGTTAATATTTACATTTAAGTTTAATTATGTGTGAATTTGATCCTGTCATTATGATGTTAGTTGGTTATTTTGCTTGTTAGTTGATGCAGTTTCTTCCTAGCATCGCTGGTCTTTACAATTTGGCATGTTTTTGCAGTGCCTGGTACTGGTTGTTCCTGTCCATGTTTAGTGCTTCCTTCAGGAGCTCTTGTAAGGCAGGCCTGGTGGTGACAAAATCTCTCAGCATTTGCTTGTCTGTAAAGGATTTTATTTCTCCTTCACTTATGAAGCTTAGTTTGGCTGGATATGAAATTCTGGGTTGAAAATTCTTTTCTTTAAGAATGTTGAATATTGGCCCCCACTCTCTTCTGGCTTATAGAGTTTCTTCTGAGAGATATGCTGTTAGTCTGATGAGCTTCCCTTTGTGGGTAACCTGACCTCTCTCTCTGGCTGCCCTTAACATTTTTTCCTTCATTTCAACTTTGGTGAATCTGACAATTATGTGTCAGATTCACCAAGATACTACACTTCTCGAGGAGTATCTTTGTGGTGTTCTCTATATTTCCTGAATTTGAATGTTGGCCTGCCTTGCTAGGTTGGGGAAGTTCTCCTGGATAATATCCTGAAGCATGTTTTCCAACTTGGTTCCATTCTCCCCATCACTTTCAGATACACCAATCAAACATAGATTTGGTCTTTTCACATAGTCTCATATTTCTCGGAGGCGTTGTTCATTTCTTTTTACTCTTTTTTCTCTAAACTTCTCTTCTCAGTTCATTTCATTAATTTGATCTTCAATCACTGATACCCTTTCTTCCGCTTGATTGAATTGGCTACTGAAGCTTGTACTGAAACTTGTACATGCGTCGCATAGTTCTTGTGCCATGGTTTTCAGCTCCAACGGGTCATTTAAGGTCTTCTCTACACTGTTGATTCTAATTAGCCATTCGCCTAATCCTTTTTCAAGGTTTTTAGCTTCCTTGTGATGTGTTTGAACATCCTCCTTTAGCTCAGAGAAGTTTGTTATTACTGACCTTCTGAAGCCTACTTCTGTCAACTTGTCAAAATCATTCTTCATCCAGCTTTGTTCCATTGCTGGCAAGGAACTGCAATCCTTTGGAGGAGAACAGGCGCTCTGGTTTTTAGAATTTTCAGCTTTTCTGCTCTGGTTTCTCCCCATCTTTGTGGTTTTATCTACCTTTGGTCTTTGATGATGGTGAAGTACAGATAGGGTTTTGGCATGGATGTCTTTTTTGTTGATGTTGATGCTATTCCTTTCTGTTTGTTAGTTTTCCTTCTAACAGTCAAGTCCCTCAGCTGCAGGTCTGTTGGAGTTTGCTGGAGGTCCACTCTAGACCTGTTTGCCTGGGTATCGCCAGCAGAGGCTGCAGAATAGCAAATATCGCAGAACAGCAAACATAGCTGCCTGATCCTTCCTCTGGAAGCTTCGTCTCAGAGGGGCACCCAGCTGTATGAGGTGTCAGTTGGCCCCTACTGGGAGATGTCTCCCAGTTAGGCTACGTAGGGGTCAGGGACCCACTTGAGGGGGCAGTCTGTCCATTTTCAGAGCTCAAACACTGTGCCGGGAGAACCACTGATCTCTTCAGAGCTGTCAGACAGGGATGTTTAAGTCTGCAGAAGTTTCTGCTGCCTTTTGTTCAGTTATGCCCTGCCCCTAGAGGTGGAGTCTACAGAGGCAGGCAGGCCTCCTTGAGCTGCGGTGGGCTCCACCCAGTTCGAGCTTCCAGGCCACTTTGTTTACCTACTCAAGCCTCAGCAATGGCAGACGTCCCCTCCCCCAGCCAAGCTGCCACCTCGCAGCTCAATCTCGGACTGCCGTGCTAGCAGTGAGCAAGGCTCTGTGGGCATGAGACCCACTGAGCCAGGTGCAGGATATAATCTCCTGGTGTGCCATTTGCTAAGACCATTGGAAAAGCACAGTATTTGGGTGACAGTGTCCTGATTTTCCAGCTACAGTCTGTCACAGCTTCCCTTGGCTAGGAAAGGGAAATCCCCCAACCCCTTGTGCTTTCCAGGTGAGGCGATGCCCCACCCTGCTTCAGCTCACCCTCCGTGGGCTGCACCCACTGTCCAACCAGTCCCAATGTGATGAACCAGGTACCTCAGTTGGAAATGCAGAAATCATCCGTCTTCTGCATTGATCACATTGGGAGCTGCAGACCAGAGCTGTTCCTATTTGGCCATCTTGGAACCCTTCCCAATATTTAGTATATTAAATATTTAGTTTCTTGTTAGCTGGTCTTCAGTTGACTTGGTTCTCTATCTAGTTACAGCCATGGTGCATGTTGCATGCAGTCGTCTATACATTATTTAAACGGGCTTAAATATTAAATGTGTTACCCACCAATAATAAAATAGACCCTTATGAAAACTATAAAAACAAAACACACAAAAAAAGCCATTGGGTACATTTGTTCAAATCTTTTTTTTTTTTTCGAGATGGAATTTCACTATTTGTTGCCCTGGCTGGAGTGCAGTGGCACAATCTCAGCTCACTGCAACCTCCGCCTCTCAGGTTCAAGCAATTCTCCTGTCTCAGCCTCCCCAGTAGCTGGAATTACAGGCACCTGCCATCACACCCAGCTAATTTTTAATATTTTTAGTAGAGATGGGGTTTCACCAGTTGGCCAGGCTGGTCTCGAACTCCTGACCTCAGGTGATCTGCCCCCCTTGGCCTCCCAAAGTACTGGGATTACAGGCGTGAGCCACCATGCCTGGCCTTAAATCTCTTTTTTTAAAATGCTCTTGGGCTTGGCACAGTGGCTCAGCCCTGTAATCCCAGCACTTTGGGAGGCTAGGCGGGCAAATCACGAGGTCAGGAGATCAAGACCATCCTGGCTAACACAGTGAAACCCTGTCTCTACCAAAAATACAAAAAAATTAGCCAGGCATGGTCGTGGGTGCCTGTAGTCCCAGCTACTTGGGAGGCTGAGGCAGGGGAATGGCATGAACCTGGGAGGCGGAGGTTGCAGTGAGCCAAGATCTTGCCACTGTACTCCAGCCTGAGCGACAGAGCAAGACTCCATCTCAAAAAAAAAAAAAAAAAAAAAAAAAGTTCTTTATTGCCTTCAGCTGTCAGGGCTTCATGACTTCCATTCTATAGAATTTAAACAAAATCCTCTGTTTCTCAATGGTAGCACAGCTGGCATTTGAGATCAGACCATTCTTTGTCATGGAGCAGGGATGTCCTGTGCAGTGTAAGGTGTTTCACAGCATCTCCAGCCTCTATTCACTAGATGTCAGTAGCGCTCCTGCCAGGCCTTCCACCACCACTGGTTACGGTGTCTCCAGACATTGCCAAATGTTCCCTAGATGTAGGGTTGCCAGGTAAAATATTGCATGGGACAAACATACTAAAAATATTATCGATTGTTTATCTGAAATGCAAATTTAAGTTGGCCTTCCATATCTTTATTTGCTAAATCTGGCAACCCTATCTGAGAGGTGAAAAACCCTATCTGAGAGGTAAAATCACCACTACACCTCCTACCTCCCATCCCATTTGAGAACCAATGCTCTAGTCCATAGGGAGCAATGGAGAAAAAGTGTGGTAATGGGTTTGGGAAATGTTATGATTAGATTTGCATTTGGAGCAAAGCACTTTTTGTTTGTTTGTTTTGTGTTGTGTTGTTTTGTTTGAGACGCAGTCTCACTCTGTTGCCCAGGCTGGAGTGCAGTGGCACGATCTCAGCTCACTGCAACCTCCGCCTCCCGGGTTCAAGTGATTCTCCTACCTCAGCCCCCCGAGTAGCTGGGATGACAGGCACCCACCACCACACCCGGCTAATTTTTGTAGTTTTAGTACAGACGGGGTTTCACCATGTTGGCCAGGATGTTCTTGATCTCTTGACCTGGTGATCCACCTGCCTCGACCTCCCAAAGTGCTGGGATTACAGGCATGAGCCACCACGCCCAACCTGGAGCAAAAAAACTATAAGACGTCCAAGCCCTCTTCACCAGCCAGGACTGCTGTAGTCAACATCCTGTTTGAGACCTGATTGGAATGCCTGGCTTTTTTTTTTTTTGAGATGTAGTCTCGCTCTGTCACCCAGGCTGGAGTGCAGTGGTGCAATCTTGGCTCACTGCAACCCCCACCTCCTGGGTTCAAGCGATTCTCCTGCCTCAGCCTCCTGAGTACCTGGGACTACAGGTGCACACCACCACACCTGGCTAATTTTTGTATTTGTAGTAGAGATGGAGTTTCACCATATTGGCTAGTCTGGTCTCAAACTCCTGACCTCGTGATTCGCCTGCCTCGGCCTCCCAAAGTGCTGGGATTACAGGTGTGAGCCACCACACCTGGCCATCTCTCCTTTTTAGTAAGCAACTGGAGTTGGGATTCCAGATGTGGCCAGGCACATGCACCTCTGGAGAGACTACCCTGTCTGCTAAAGCTGGAAGAATAAAAGAAATGGGTGATTGTGCTATCTCCTGTTTCTCTTCTTTAATATGTTTATATTGAAGGCTTTATTTAATTAGCTAATAAAGGTGCATTAGGAAGAATTAACATGAAATATTTTCTCTTGTCCTTAAATCCAGTTCAGGGATCTCCTAAAAACAGGAACATACTTGTGTTCTGGGACAGATGAGACTTGAAATTCCAAACCCAGAATGTCTTTGTCTTTATTTTTCTTTTCTTTTTTTTTTTTTTTTGGATAGAGTTTTGCTCTGTCACCCAGGGTGGAGTGCAATGGTGAGATCTTGGCTCACTGCAACCTCTGCCTCCCTGGCTCAAGCCAACCTTCCACCTCAGCCTCCTGAGGAGCTGGGACTACAGGCATGCATTACTTCCTAGCTAATTTTTGTACTTCTTGTAAAGATGAAGTTTTGCCATGTTGCCCAAGCTGGTCTCAAACTCCTGACCTCAGGCAATCCACCTGCCTCGGCCTCCCAAAGTGCTGGGATTACAGGCATGAGCCACCAACCCTGGCCCAGAATGTCTTTTTATTTTTCAATTTTTTTATATATCTTTTTGCTAATCTTCTCTGTATTGTTCCAATTTTAGTATATGTGTTGCTGAAGTGAACATTTATTTTTATTCAATGGGTTCTTCCTAGCCACTGTGCAAGCCCAGAATATCTGAGGTGGAATTCACCAGAACCATAGGTATTCTTTTAAAATATCCCTCAACACATCAGCCAATTTATAAAAAGAATTCAAAGAAACATAGAGTTGCAAATTGATGTAATTTAGTCTCCTCTCCTCCTTGTTAGAATTCCAGTTTTTCCGTCTCCAAATAGCAGGGGTTGGAAGATGGGTTCTCGCCCTGACACCGCAGAGCTCTGTCTCATCTATAGAACAAGAGTACAGCCGCCTCCGTTATCTCCCGACTGCAGCTGCTCTTAACATGAGTTCCATATCCATCCCAGTCAAAGGCGGAGAAGTCCCCACACTGACGGGGTTTGCCCTGTGGGAAGAACCCTCCTCCACCGATGCAGTGCTGGGAAACAGAAAGAAGAAACACTGTGAGGGATTTGATTTGCTGCTGACACCAGTGAGCGCAAGGCTGGTCTCGAACTCCAGACCTCAAGTTATCCGCCTGCCTCGGCCTCCCAAAGTGCTAGGATTACAGGTGTGAGCTACCGCACCTGGCCCTATGCATGTATTTTAAAGTAGTAATGCATGCAGGAACATACACAAACACGCACTAATGGACAGTCTGAGGAGCACAGAGCCAGTAGAGAAACTTGTCAAGGAAAAGGGCATAAAGACATATACTCTAGTCCACCCCCACTGCCCACGTGGTCGTCATCCTCCGAATTCTAATCTGCGAGTCCCTCCATGAGAGAATAGCTGCCTCATCTTAGCTGGAAAATGAAAAAGCTGAAAGCTGGGGCAGGGAAGATGGAACCGTGAGTTCAGACTGTCAGTTGGGGAGGGAAGGGGGCCCTAAGTGAATGCCCTTGTTCTTGATGGCTCTGACGCTCTCTTCCTCCAACCCCTAGGCACAGGATGTCCCTCAAATACAATCTTCCACCACTACAACTGTGGTGCTGTCTCCTACAAGACTGGAAAAACAATAAAAATATAAAGCTTCTAAAAGTTAAGATTAATATTCGAGAATATTTTCACGACCTCAGTGTAAGGAGGTACATCTTAAAGAAAACATAAAAAGTACTAACCATAAATGAAAAGTTTGATAAACTGAATTCCATTAAAATAAATTATACTCAGCCGGGCACGGTGACTCATGCCTGTAATCCCAGCACTTTGGGATGCCAAAGTGGGCAGATTGCCTGAGGTCAGGAGTTTGAGAACATGGAGAAACCCATCTCTACTAAACCCATCTCTACTAAAAATACAAAAAAATTAGCCGGGTGTGGCAGTGCATTCCTGTAATCCCAGCTACTCAGGAGGCTGAGGCAGGAGAAACACTTGAACCCAGGAGGCAGAGGTTGCAGTGAGCAGAGATCCTGCCATTGCACTCTAGCCCAGGCAACAAGAGTGAAACTCCATCTCAAAAAAAAAATAAATAAATACATAAGATTTAAAAGACAAATAAATTATACTCAACTTCTGGCATCTACTACTCCAAACTTTGTACCACTTAATTTTTATTAAAAATATGGACTCTTCAGGCTGGGCGTGGTGGCTCACGCCAGTAATCCCAGCACTTTGGGAGGCCGAGACGGGCGGATCACGAGGTCAGGAGATCAAGACCATCCTGGCTAACATAGTGAAACCCCGTCTCTACTAAAAAACAAAAAAAATTAGTGGGGCGTGGTGGTGGGCCCCTGTAGTCCCAGCTACTCGGGAGGCTGAGGCAGGAGAATGGCGTGAACCCGGGAGGTGGAGCTTGCAGTAAGCTGAGATCGCGCCACTGCACTCCAGCCTGGGTGACAGAGCGAGACTCTGTCTCAAAGAAAAAAAAGAAAGAAAGAAAGAAAAGGACTCTTCAAAGAAAAAAAAAGAAATAAAAAATAAATTATATTCATAAGACATCATCAGGAGAGTAATGAGAGTAAACAGAATGAGAGTAAGCGAGTAACCACAGAGACACACATTGATACACCCCACACAGGTACACACATGTGCATACCCATGCACACACATGGTGAAGGGGGCCAGCCCCTCCACATCTGTGGGTATTTCTCGTCAGGTGGGATGAGAGACTGAGAAAAGAAATAAGACACAGAGACAAAGTATAGAGAAAGAACAGTGGGACCAGGGGACCAGCACTCAGTATACGGAGGACCTGCTCCGGTGCCAGCCTCTGAGTTCCCTCAGTATTTATTGATCATTATTTTTACTATCTTAGTGAGGGGAGTGTAGCAGGGCAACAGGTAGGGAGAAGGTCAGCAGGGAAACATGTGAGCAAAGGAATCTGTATCATGAATAAGTTCAAGGAAAGGTACTGTCTATCTAGCACATGCACATAGGCTAGATTTATGTTTCTCTTTACCCAAACATCTCAGTGTAGCAAAGAGTATCAGGGCAGTATTGCTGCCAGCATATCTCGCCTCCAGCCACAGGGCGGTTTTCTCCTATCTCAGAATAGAATGAATGGGAGTGGTCAGCTTTACACCCAGACATTCCAGTCCCAGGGATGAGCAGGAGACAGAAGCCTTCCTCTTCCCTCAACTGCAAAGAGGCCTTCCTCTTTCACTACTCCTCCTCAGCACAGACCCTTTACGGGTGTCAGGCTGGGGGATGGTAAGGTCTTTCCTTTCCCATGAGGCCGTATCTCAGGCTGTCTCAGTGGGGGAAAACCTTGGACAATACCCAGGCTTTCTTGGGCAGAGGTCCCTGCGGCTTTCCGCAGTGCATTGTGTCCCTGGTTTATCAAGAATGGAGAATGGCGATGACTTTTACCAAGCATACTGCCTGCAAACATATTGTTAACAAGGCACATCCTGCACAGCCCTAAATCCATTAAACTTTGATTCATTACAGCACATGTTTCTGTGAGCACAGATTTGGAGCTAAAGTTACAGGTTAACAGCATCTCAAAGCAGAAACAATTTTTCTTAGTACAGATTAAAATGGAGTTTCTTATGTCTTCCTTTTCTACATAGACACAGTAACAATCTGATCTCTCTTTCTTTTCCCCACACATGGGCCATTGATCTCCCCAAAAACTCACATGCTCAGTGTTACAGCCAGTAACTCTTATCCCAGCACAAAGGGCGTTGGCTGCTCTCTCGTTATTAAACACCCGGAACTGAACGAATCCTGCAACAAATTCCCCTGAAAAAGAAGAGGTGAAGAAACAGCCAAGTAGTCAAAGGAGGAACTAGAAGCAGCGTCCCATTGGCCAGTCCAGGGATTCCCTAAGCCAAAAGCTGAGGCTACAGCCAAACACCCCAGGCTGTAGGGGTGCAGCCCAGTACCTTTATGGCCAGTGGCTGGTGCACGTCAGTCCTAAACTTGTCCCCAAGGAAACCTCTGTTCATCTGGGGCAAGAGGACAAAGGCTGGGGCTCACAAAAGGACCCTGGTCTGCTTACAGCTTACAGGAGAAACTAGACTCTACAAAAAGATTACCAAAAAGATCTGAGAAGGCCCAGCAGGAATAAGCAATGATCAGATGTGGCTGCCTGTTGCTGTTTACACACTTCTCATCCAATTACCATGGGTTAGTTTCCCTGACCATCACCTGCTTTCATCAAAATATCAAAGGCAAACAGTGATGTCTTTGATTTTTTTATCCACAACTTAACTTCTGTGTTATTATACTGAAAACTGTCTTTTGTAAGATAATTAAAGTTATCCTTCATAACAAAAGTAAATCTCTCTCACCACTCTGCTAGTGGTTCTTTCCTGTGAACCTCAGTGTGCACTTTTTTTTTTTTTTTTGACAGGGTTTCGCTCTTGTTGCCCAGGCTGGAGTGCAGTGGTGTGAACTCAGCTCACCGCAACCTCCGCCTCCCAGGTTCAAGCGATTCTCCTGCCTCAGCCTCCCGAGGAGCTGGGATTACAGGCATGCGCCATCATGCCCAGCTAATGTTTTGTATGCACCTTTTCTTAACTATTATTGAAGGGGTGGCCTGCCCCTCCACACCTGTGGGTGTTCCTCGTTGGGTGGAACGAGAGACTGAGAAAAGAAAGAGACACAGCGACAAAGTATAGAGAAAGAAAAGTGGGCCCAGGGGACTGGTGCTCAGCATAAGGAGGACCAGTACCAGCACCAGTCTTTGAGTTCCCTCAGTATTTATTGATCATTATCTCTACCATCTCAGAGAGGGGGATGTGGCAGGACAATAGGGTAATAGTGGGGAGAGGGTCAGCAGGAAAACATGTGAACAAATGTCTGTGTCATAAACAAGGTTAAGAAAAGGTGCTGTGCTTTTGACGTGCACATACATAAACATCTCGGTGCATTAAAAAGCAGTATTGCCGCCAGCATGTCTCACCTCCAGCCCTAAGGTGGTTTTCTCCTATCTCAGTAAATAGAACATACAATCGGGTTTTACACCGAAACATTCCATTGCCCAGGGACGAGCAGGAGACAGATGCCTTCCTCTTATCTCAACTGCAAAGAGGCCTTCCTCTTTCACTAATCCTCCTCAGCACAGACCCTTTAGGGTGTCGGGCTGGGGGACAGTCAGGTCTTTCCCTTCCCACGAGGCCATATCTCAGGCTATCACATGGGGAGAAACCTTGGACAATACCTGGCTTTCCTAGACAGAGGTCCCTGCGGCCTTCCGCAGTGTATTGTGTCCCTGGGTACTTGAGATTAGAGAGCGGTGATGACCTTTAACAAGCATGCTGCCTTCAAGCACTTGTTTAACAAAGCACATCCTGCACAGCCCTAAATCCATTAAACCGTGAGTCAACACAGCACATGTCTCTGTGAGCACAGGGTTGGGGGTAGGGTTACAGATTAACAGCATATCAAGGCAGAAGAATTTTTCTTTGCACAGACCAAAATGGAGTCTCTTATGTCTACTTCTTTCTACATAGACTCAGTAACAGTCTGATCTCTTTTTCTTTTCCCCACAATTATAAGAGTATACTAGGTGGTGATGAAGAAACCTGGGATTACGTCCTGTGAAATGGGGATAACAGCAATTCTAACTTCATAGTTTTCTCATGGTAATTAAATGACACAAAATCATGTTAAGTTCCAAGACAAGAGTCTGGTGCATTTTAAGTGCTCAGTAAATACTAGCAATTATTAATTGTTGTTATTTGCCACCATTCTCCAAGAGTACAAGAAAATATTTATGACTGGACTTAGGGAGCAAACACTCACGTTGACCATACGGTGAGTAATAAGATGCAGTCTTCTTAGCATCACCAAAGTCATAGACCACAGGTATGGCTGGGCCATTGTCATTCCAACATTTCCCTGATCTGTATTTCACTGGGTATTTCTGCAGAGACCCAGAAGAAAGGTTTTGTGAGGACAGTAGAGATGCTGCCACAGTGTGGGGGGAGGAGAGGTTTCAAATTAACTGCCATTAACCAAAACCAATCATAATAATAGTGACTGCTTTTCCCCATAGCTGTGTCTCCCCAACAGCCCCAAACCCCTTGTCCCTGTCTCTTTCTCCCTGTGCTTTCCTGTCCCACAGGCCTCTTCCTTGCCTAGCTTAGAGTTTCTGAGAGGCCAGACATGAGTTCACAGTGAATCAAAGGAAGGAGAAACAGCCAACCACTCAGTAGTGATGTGGAACCACAGGACAGATCTGCCCCCTACCCTAGACACTTGGCTCTCTGTTCACCAAAGGAAGTGCCCCCCAGCCAGCAGCCCTGTGTACCTGGTAGATGCCAAACAGATTATGTCCCAGTCTCTGGAGGAAGCCAGTGTTGGTGCGGTACCTCAGCAGGGCGCTGTTTCTCCAATGCTGCATGGGGGACTTGTTGGGCACATGCCAGATGCCCAGGTCCTTGGCCTGGATGTCGTAGTAGCCAGGGTTCTGGAAAGCAGCAGACACTGAGCCTGACTGGGCCAGGAGGTACCAGGAGGCAGAAGGTCCACATGTGCAGCCTCAGCTGGGCTGAGAGCTCTGGGATCAGTAGGCAGATGGCCAGCCACGCTCAGACACCCCACTCCCAGCTGATGATCCCACCACCACCCAGGGCCCTAACAGCCTTGTTGAGAGGAAGTTGTGATTCAAGTCCTGTATTTCTCTCTTCTTCTCCAGCCCTTCCCCACATCCCCACCTTCCAGCCCTCCCTCCTGCAGGCTGTTGGCCAGCCACACTCCACTCCTCACCCTCACCCTAGTGGGTGGGAAGTGGCACCAACCTTGTAGTCATCACTCGTGGCCGCCTCTGCAGATCCAAAGGTGTTGTAGTTGGCCCAGTTGCCATCCCCCTCTGGGTAGTCTGCTTTGTTGCCCTGCTGACTGGACCAGCGATCGCCCACCGTGCACTTCCCATGCATGTCATTCTCGTGCACGCTGGCCACCAGGGTCCAGCCGCCACCCCCAGAGGTCATGTCACAGAAGGTCTGGTAGACAACACCATTCTTGGTGCGGAGAAAATACAGGCCATCTGTAGAGAGAACCAGCCCAGAGCCTCCCTGTCTGAGAGCTCAGGGTTCATCTCAGCCCCATGAATAGAAAAGCCCTAGGAAGTCAAAAGTACACTCAGAAGACTCCAACACATACTTGCTGGAAGATGATGCTCCACGCATCTTGTGTTCTGCTCACCTATGAGCAGAGGCACTGACTGCCTTGGCTTCACACTATCTTTTCAAAGAGTTTGTAGAGCAAATAGCCTTAGAAGAGAAAGAGATGGTATCTCCCTCTCGACAGTGCCACCCTGTGGCCAGGAGAGGCCAGAAATCAGCACACGCCACATCTGATTCTACAGCAGGATGGGGCCTCTGTGCAGCTCAGAGCAAAGGTTGTGCCCATTTCATAAGATTCAGCTTCCCTAAGCTCAGAGTTCCCCTCCTGTTCACAAGCTTGCAGGAGACTGGCTCCACGGTGGCATCCTGGTGACCTTGCACATTTGTGCATAGGCCACATAGGGACAGCTGACCTAAGTCTTGGCAGAAAGCCTGTGGTCTTCCCGAAACATGGAAAGATGGGAACCTTGTGAGGAGCTGCAACAAGGTCACTTCTCACCCCCCTTCCCATCTTTCGTGGAGGCTGTCATGAGACAGCTGTCATATGACTGTGTCATCATCTCCTGGGTTCTGAAGAGGTATGAGGCTTTTTGCCTCACTCACCCCCACCCCGTAGGGTACACAGGCTATGAAACAGCTATGGCAGCATGGACTGGCTCCTCAGCCACTGCCCATGTTGTGTTGTCACTCGCCCTCCTTTCTGTGCTGTCTTGTGGGGCAAGGGATGGGAAAAGCTGACACTTTTGCCGATCTTGAACTTGCTAGCTATGTGAGTAATAAACTCTCTGGCTCTAAAAAGGGCTTGTTGTTTCCTTGCCAGCCACATTTGTCAGCCGGCTTGACAAACCCACTACTTGGGCAGATGTCACCTGGCCCAGTACAAGAAAATGCTGATGCTCTGGCTACTGCTATTTCTGTGATTAATAAAGCTCTTTGTCTCTGGCTCAGGAGTTTCAGGTTTTCTGCCAGCATCTATAAACCTGGGGCAAGTAGGGGCAAATCTTAGACTCATCACAGTTCTTGCCACCACCATAAGCGTCACCAGGAACACTGCATTCTCTCTGTGTTCAGAAGACTTTGTGACTGGAATGGGACACAAAAGCCTCAAAATTCCCACTAGAAACCTCCTTGAGTAGGAGCTGGGGGCAGAACAGGCTCCATATGGATATGTCCCTCCTGATTTCCATGACTGGGCTCTGTTGAGCTAAAAACTGGCTTCAAAGAGAGAATGCTGAGTTGGTTCATTACTCACCACCTGCACTATGGCAGCGTTCCTTGATTTCTTTGCAGCTTCTAGGCAGGGAAGAAAAGGAGAAGGCACAGGTTTCGAATTCCCTCGAGAGCATCTCAAGAGAAGAGGCTGCTGCTAGAAAATGTGAGAATGAGTCTCATTAGAAGTCTGACCACTGAGGCCATCTTTCCTGGCCAATCTCTGCCCCTGTATCAACTCATCACTCTGCTCTGAAGTCCCAGGAGGTCAGGGATTCCCTATGCTAAGACGGTCTGATCCAACAGCTGGTATAGGTTAAACACCTGGAATCTTCCACTCGACTAATTTTAATTAAATACCTACTGTGTGAACTACCTAGACACCGGACAAAGACAATTTGACACATTTCTTCAAGAGACTACATTCTACAAGGAAGGAGCACATGGAAAGGGACCCAACTGAGATGGGAGGGCAAACCCACTAACGGGGGTGAGGCCTGGGAACTGCTGGGGAAGGGACCAGCCGTAACTCAGAGCAGGCTGATTTTGATGGGAGAATGGGAGCTGGCTACAGGACAGGAAGGAAAGGGGAGAGTACACCCCAGGAGAGAAGAAAGCACATGAGATGGCCTGAAGCAATAACAGAGCCCAGCCCAGCCCAGCCTGCCAAAAACTACAGGTCAGTCGCTTATTGCGGCTGGAACATATGTTGTAATACAAAGAGGTCTGGAAACCAAAGCTGAAAAATTAACAGAGGCCAGTGGATGAAGGGTCATGTATATTAGTCTAAAAGCCTAGAAATCATTCCAAAAGCCTGGCAGAGTGGGAAAAAGTGTAAAATTACAGGACTCAGGCCAGGCACAGTGGCTCATGCCGGTAATCCCAGCACTTTGGGAGGCTGAGGAGGGTGGATCACAAGATCAGGAGTTCAAGAACAGCCTGGCCAATATGGTGAAACCCCATCTCTACTAAAAATACAAAAATTAGCTGGGGTGTGGTGGTGCACACCTGTAATCCCGGCTACTGGGGAGGCTGAGGCAGGAGAAGCTCTTCAACCCAGGAGACGGAGGTTGCAGTGAGCCGACATCACGCCACCGCACTCCAACCTGGGCAACAGAGCAAGACTCCGTCTAAAAAAAAAAAATTACAGGACTCAAGGTAAAACCCAGACAAACCCTGATGACAGTGCCTCCTTGAGCAGACACTTAACATCTCTGATCCTTTTTCTTCATCTTTAAGATGTCATTAATAACTTCTTTATACGCATGGAGATCAAATGAGATGACATATGTAAATGTGCTTTTTTTAACTGATGGATTGAAATAAACAATAAACCCAGTATCAATGAAAAAATATCACTATTGTGCCTACTGGAAGAATAGAATTGTGAGGATTCTATTCTCACCATATCCTCCTCTGCGACTAGAGGAGGGTGTACCCTGGACACAGCACTGATCACCCAGCTGCCTCTGGAGATCCCAAGGCCAAGGCCACAAGAGCAGCTGAGCAGGGACACAGTTCTTACTCTCTCACCCCATGAACCCCTCACAGCCACAGAAGCAGAGAATCAAGCCCTAGGAAATACCTGAGCTAACACCCTGACTGCTTCAGACCAGACCCCAGGAGAGGCCAGAAATCAGCACCCAGTCCACACCTCAAGTTGGCTGCCTAGCCTGGGTTCCGTGCCTCTCCAGGACTTCCCCTTTGAGCCTTGACTTCAGAGCCCTGCCCAGCTCTACTCCCTCCAGGCCCTGCACAGCAGAGGGGAGCCCAGGAAACTGCAGCTCCTACTCTCAGAAGCCATTTACCTGCACTGCACCCACTGGTGGCCACAGAGAAGAATAACAGGAAGCAGAGTCTGGTCATTGTCCTCTAAGGAAAAACAAGATGCACAAGGTCACTGGCTGGCCCTTCTTTGTCATCCTCTCGTTCTTACTTCCTGACCTTTCTGAGTCGGGAATCCTCAAATGGAAAGTGATGGGCTCATGAGCATTCTAGAACCTCCTGGAATATCCCCCACGGCTGTCCAACACTACAAATACCCAAGGGTCCATGGGCTCATTTCCCTGAAACTCTAAATCTCTAAAACTGAGACCTGAGCTGGCATCATTGCTCCCACACACATGGATCAAAAACACTTTTCTCACCAGCATAGACAGCATCCTTACAGATGCCAGGAGCTGATAGTTCCCTTCCAGTGGACACTCGGAGCTCCCCTGTAGAGGATCCTGATGAAGGGTGAAGTGCTGGTCCCTTTATGTGGAGAGCTGTGGAGAGCCAAACCACCTGAGCCCTACCCAGCCCAGCCCTGAGCAGCCTAGGCTGCTAGCCCCTCCCTCTGAAGCCCTTCCCTCTGAGGGTACCTGAGCCTGGGACCGTGGAAATGAGAAAGGATGTGCGACTGGCTGGAGGAGCAGGGAGCTGTGTTCCTGGCCACACAGGTGACTGTCGCCATCTGAGGAGGGGCATCCTGCTTTGCCAAGGCAGGCCATACAATATAGCAGTATCTAATCAGATTCGTGGATAGGTCACAATCCTCCCCTGCGTTTTCCCTCTCCTACCTCCCCCAGATGCCCTGGCCCCCTAGGCACAACTCTGTCAAGAAATCATCCTTTTAGACTGAGGTGACACCTCATGAAAAATAAATTAATTAATTAAGAATAATAATTGGCCAGGCACAGTGGCTCACACCTATAATCATAGCGCTTTGGGAGGCCGAGGTGGGCGGATTACCTGAGGTCAGGAGTTCAAGACCAGGCAACATGGTGCAACCCTGTCTCTACTAAAAATACAAAAATTTAGCTGGGTGCAGTGGCGTGCACCCGTAATCCCAGCTACTCTGGAGGCTGAGACAGGAGAACTGCTTGAACCCAGGAGGTGGAGGTTGCAGTGAGCCAAGACTGCGCCACTGCACTCCAGCCTGGGCAACAGAGCAAGACTTCACCTCAAAATAATAATAATAATAATAATTTAAATAAATAAATAAATAAATAAATGGGAAAAGAAGACATCATCCTTCCAATCTTTCCTCCAATTTCTCTATGAGGCCTTCCCTGACACCCCCATCACCAAACAAAGCTGATGGATCCTTCCTTTGTCCCACTATACACTGTCCAAACACTAATTATTGCATGTATCCTGCTGTAATTTTATTGTTTTATTAACTCTGTTTAGAAACAATTTAAAATTTATTAAATGTTGCAAAAATAACAATAGTATAAAGCCACATATATGCCCTTTACCTAGATTCAACTATTGTTAATATTTCACCCCATTTGCTTTATCTTTCGTGTTCTCTCTCTCTCTATATATATATATAGATATATGTATATAAAATACACCCACACACACACAAAATTTTTTTCTGAACCATTTGAAGGTAAGTTACATACATCATGGTCTTTTACCTTTAAATAAATGTGTATGGGTTTTTTTTATTTTGTTTTGTTTTTTGAGACAGAGCCTCACTCTGTCACCCAGGTTGGAGTGCAATGGCGTGGTCTCAGCTCACTGCAACCTCCGCCTCCCAGGTTCAAGCGATTCTCCTGTCTCAGCCTCCCGAGTAACTGGGATTACAGGCACCCACCACCACGCCCAGCTAATTTTTGTATTTTTAGTAGATACGGGGTTTTGCCATCTTGGCCAGGCTGGTCTTGAACTCGTGACCTCATGATCCACCTGCCTCGGCCTCCCAAGTGCTGGGATTATAGGTGTAAGCCACCATGCCTGGCCAACTGTGTGTTTTCTAATAATAGGAATATGTCATGTATAACCACAGTACAATTATCAACATCATATTATTAAAAACTCTTTTTTTGAGCTGGGCGCGGTGGCTCACGCCTGTAATCCCAGCACTTTGGGAGGCCGAGGTGGGTGGATCATCTGAGGTCAAAAGTTCGAGACCAGCCTGACCAACATGGAGAAACCCCATCTCTACTAAAAATACAAAATTAGCCGGTCGTGGTGGTGCATGCCTGTAATCCCAGCTACTCAGGAGGCTGAGGCAGGAGAATCACCTGAATCCAGGAGGCGGAGGTTGCAGTGAGCCGAGATCACACCATTGCACTCCAGCCTGGGCAACAAGAGTGAAACTCCATCTCAAAAAAAACAAAAAACAAAAAAAACTCTTTTCTTTTCTGTAGAAACGGGGTCTCCGCATGTTACCCAGGCTACTCCTGAACTCCTGACCTTGATCCTCCTGCCTCAGCTTGCCCAAGTGCTAGGATTACGGGCGTGAACCACCGAGCCAGCCTGTTAACTCTTTTTAACGTAACTGATACTTCCCTAGAGTATCATCAGCCCAGGGGTCATGGTGAGTTAGCATTAATGATACAGGAATTTCTCTGGCTTTCATGCCCTCCCATTGTAAGGAGACTTCTGGTCCCCTTTTAAGTCCATAATCCCAAGGGGCATCTTGTGTGTGCTAACAAACATTTCTCCATTCCACACATACTCCCAGCCCACCCTGACTCCTTTCAGCACTGCCTACTGAAACCACAGTAGGCACACACCACAGCTGAACACCAACCGTATGATTTGGCATCCCTGCTGCCTCTGATGCTGGACCTGGTGTCGGGACAAGCTGCTGGTGTTTAAGGCGCTGCTTTCTCTCACTCCCAGGCCTCCGGCACATCTCTTGCTATTCAAGCCATGGAAGTCATCCACCTCGTAGGGTGCTGGAGAAGGGAAACGCCTCACTGCTCCCATGATGGGCACCAGACCAGGACATGTCTCCAGGTGTCTCAGTGACCTCAGTGACACTGCTCTTTCAGTGTCTCTTGCAGTCTGTCTCTCTCTTGGACTCAGACAGGAATCTAAGGACACGAGGATAGAGGACAAACCTGGAAGATGTCATACTACTCTGATGGACCTTTGTCTCCGAATACTAAGATACTATTATTGGAAAGATTTTGTAAGCTCCTTCTCCTGAAACTTTTGAATTTTTTTATTTGAGTATTTATATAGGTATTTGCTTAATACCTGTCTCCTTTATAAAGACAGAATCTATGTCTGTGGTTGTCCACCAGATGTCCAGGCCTATGCACAATGCCTGGCACACAGTGGGCCTTCAATATGCATTAGTTGAATGAAAGAAATTGACTCCAGGTGGTACTAAAAAACACACATGAACGCTTCCTCCAATCCAAAAAAATTTCTAGGAATGAAAATGGCCAATGCAAAATTTTACAGTTTTCTCCCCTTTGTTGTAATTACTCTAAGCCATGTTTCCACCATCAAATATTCAATAAAAGTTAGAATGCATGCAACAGCTTGGTGTTTACCAATGCTTTGAAGGAAAAAAGGAAGAGATGTGGTGTCCTGTTTGGGAAAGAACAACAGGACAAAGGAAACCAGACAAAAACAATGGCAGCCCCAAACAGATGGATGATAAGGAATAGATGAGAGCCCAGGAACTGGCTGAAATGCAGAAACACACAGGAGAAAAATAGGTCTCCTTGGCACTCTTCAGTTGAATTGGGTAATTTTCTACAGTAGATTTTTCCCGCAGTACCAGAACTACTGGGAATGGCCATGAAAACGTAGCTGGAAGAAAGGGGACCTGAGGCTTCCATTACATATTCATAAATGTTTATTATCCACTTAGTACCTTTCTTTGTAAATTCTGGATTTTTTTTTTTTTAAGACAAAGTCTCACTCTGTTGCCTAAGCTGGAGTGCAGTGGCATGATCTTGGCTCATTGCAACCTCCGCCTCCCGAGTTCAAACGATTCTCCTGCCTCAGCCTCCTGAGTAGCTAGGACTACAGGCACGCACCACCATGCCCAGCTAATTTTTGTATTTTTAGTAGAGACGGGGTTTCACTATGTTGGCCAGGCTGGTCTTGAACTCCTGACCTCATGATCCGCCTGCCTCAGCCTCCCAAAGTGCTGGCATTACAGGCATGAGCCACCACGCCCAGCCAATTCTGGATATTTTAAATTTCATTTTTAATGCCTCTGGCGTTAATTTTCATGTAAATCTGAGGTGAACATCTAAATTGATCTTTCTTCATCTTGCAAATTTTTTTTTCCCAACATTGTTTATGGATTGTTTTCCATCATAATTTTTTTTTTTTTTTTGAGATGGAGTTTCACTCTGGTTGCCCGGACTAGAGTGTAATGTAACGATCTCAGCTCACTGCAACCTCTGCTTCCCAGGTTCAAGCGATTCTCCTGCCTCAGCCTCCCAAGTAGCTGGGATTAGAGGTATGCGCCACCACGCCTGGCTAATTTTGTATTTTTAGTAGAGACAGGGTTTCATTATTTTGGTCAGGCTGACCTCAAACTCCTGATCTCAGGTGACGCACCCACCTCAGCCGCCCAAAGTGCTGGGATTACAGGGATGAGCCACTCCACCCGGCCTTCCATCACAATTAGTGCCTTTAGCAGGCATTAAATGAGTTCTTACTTAGGGTCGATTCATCTATTTTTGTACGAGTACTATATCATTTAAATTATTACAGCTTAACAACATATTGTGATTCCAAGAAGGCTAATGCCTACATTTACACGTACATATAAAATAGTTGTTTATCAAATGCAAAACCTTATTAAGTGTTTCTTTGGGCCAGGCACAGTGGCTCACAACTGTAATCCCAGCACTTTGAGAAGCTGAGGTAGGAGGATGACTTGAGCCCAGGAGTTCCAGAACAGCCTGGGCAACATAGTGAGATCCTGTCTCTAAAAAAAAAAAAATTAGCCAGGTGTGGAGATTTGCACCTGTAGGCCCAACTATTCAAGAGACTGAGGCAGGAAGATCACTTGAGCCCAGAAGGTTTAGGTGGCAGTGAGTAATGATTGTGCCACCAAACTCCAGCCTGGGCCACAGAAAAAAAAAAAAAAAAAAAAAAAAAAAGTTTATTTTTTATTCTTCCTTGTATATTTATTTCAGACTAACTTTAAAAATCAAAGACCAGGCCAGGCGTGGTGGCTTACACCTGTAATCCCAGCACTTTGGGAGGCCAAGGTGAGCAGATTCACTTGAGTTCAGGAGTTCAAGACCAGCCTGGGCAATATGGCAAAACCCCATCTCTACAAAAAATATAAAAATTATCCAGAAGTGGTGGCACACGCCTGTAGTCCCAGCTACTCAGAGGCTGAAGCAGGAGAATTGCTTGAACCTGGGAGGCAGAGGTTGCAGTGAGCCAAGATTACACCACTGCACTCCAGCCTGAGTGACAGAGCAAGACTCCATCTCAAAAAATAATAATAATAATAATAATAACCCTTTTTAATATACAGTTCAGAGCTAGTTATTTCCTTATATGTCTAATTTCTTCATTTGCTCATCTTGGACAAGCATCAGCAACCTTTTTTCTGTAAAGGACCAGATAACAAATACAATAGACTTTGTGGCCACATAAGTCTTTGTTGCATATTGTTCTTTCTTTTTTGTTTGCTTGCTTGCTTATTTTTAACAATTTTTATGTGAAACCCTTCTTAGCTCACTGGCCAGGCAAGACCAGGCCATGGTCTAGAGTTTGCCAACCCCTGATCTTGAAGACAAGCAAAGGGTATCAATGTTATTCTCTTCTGTTTTTCCACCCACCCACCTCCTCCTGGAATCTATCACAAGACCTGGCCTGCAGTAGAATCTTTGTATAAATTTGTTTAAAAAAATAAATCTGGCCAGGCATGGTGGCTCACGCCTATAATCCCATCCCTTTGGGAGGCCAAGGTGGGTGGATCACCTGAAGTCAGCAGTTGGAGACCAGCTTGGCCAAAATGATAAAACCCCATCTCTACTGAAAGTACAAAAATTAGCCGGGCATGGTGGCTTGTGCTGGTAGTCCCAGCTACTCGGGAAGCTGAGACACAAGAATCACATGAACCTGGGAGGTGAGGTTGCAGTGAGTGAAAATCATGCTACTGCACTTCAGCCTGAGTGACAGAGGGAGACTGTCTCAAAAAAAAAAAAAAAAAACACGTGCACACACACACACACACACACACACACACACACACACACACACAAATTAGCCAGGCATGGTGGTGCGTACCTGTAGTCCCAGCTCTTCAGGAGGCCAAGGCGGGAGAATCACTTGAGCCTGGGATGTCAAGGCTGCAGTGAGCCGTGAGCATGCTACTGCACTCCAGCCTGGGCAACAGAGCAAAACCCTGTCTCAAAATAAAGAAAGAAAGAAAATAATCTGCCTCCTGAGACTAATTATTCCATTTGGGACTGCTTTTTTATTGTAAAAATAAATCTTATGTTCTTTTGTGCTAAATATCTCCTCCATTGGTGGTGTTTCAATTGTCTGGTAAGAGAAATGCAAAATTCCTAGGAAAAGCCCACACCTGCAGATGCAGGCCATTCCTGCTGGAAATTGTATCGTTGGAGAGGCTAGGAGATGGAGTAACCCATGAGTGCCTAAACTACAGGCACCTTGGTCTTTAGAGGCTGTGTTAGACCAGGAGAGAAAGAGTGAGGCAGGGTGTACAGAAGTTACCCTCACCTGGAACCTTCACAACCTTCACTACCACCTACTTACAATTCATCATCCCCACTCTGCCCAAGAGTCCTAGGGGGAAGGCTGTCCCTTCAAGAAGTCTGTGTTTCCTCATAGGTAAAATAGGGGTAGCAATTCAGGTCCACATTTCCTTGTCCAAAACTCTGCACCAGGTGAGTTTTAGAATTCAAAAAGTTAAAGATTTGCAAAAGAAACAGTTCATATATACCATATATACATACCATATATAGCTACCATATATGGCTAACATACCATATATACCATATATAGCTAACATCTCCAAGAGAATCTAAGGCAACCCTTGTAATAGAATATGGTATAGCTTTTTTGGAATTTTAGAATTGTGGGTAAGGAATCGTGGATTGTACTGACCTTATAGAACTGTTGTAAGGTTCAAATAACCATGCACTTTGTACACTATAAAACATTAAGAAAACATTAGATCATATTAATTTCTTTATCATTGTTGGGCTCACCATCTGCTCCCTAAGGCCTGCTCCCCAGATACTGTGGCATCAAAGGGAAGCCCTCCTGAATATGCCTTTTGTGTCAAATGGCTGTGGGCTTGGGATGAAGGAAGGGTCAAATTACAGTAGGATCTGGGGAAAATACCGCTGGCCGAAAGTTTACTCTGCATGTCACAAAATGCTCTGTTTCCAGGAATCATCAATTGTTCCCTAAGTTCTTGAGGTCAATGCCTTCCCATTACTGAATTATCATGGTGATGTCAGTCCAAATTTCTAAATATTTCCCTGGCAATAAAACAAATTTCTATAGTTTTTTTCTGCAATATAAAATACTTCTAGGTCAGGTAAGGTGGCTCACGTCTGTAATCCCAGCACTTTGGGAGGTCAAAGTGGGCAGATCACCTGGGGTCAGGAGTTCAAGACCAGCCTGGCCAACATGGTGAAACTCCATCTCTACTAAAAATACAAAAATTAGCTGGGCGTGGTGGTGGGCATCTGCAATCCCAGGTACTCAGGAGGCTGAGGCAGGAGAATCGCTTGAACCTGGGAGGCAGAGGTTTCAGTGAGCTGAGATGGTGCCATTGCACTTTAGCCTGGGCAGTAAGAGCAAAACTCCATCTAAAAAAAAAACAACTTCTAAAAAGTAAAGTGATGGCCAGGCATGGTGGCTCACACCTGTAATCCCAGCACTTTGGGAGGCTGAGGTAGGAGGGCTGCTTGAAGCCAGGAGCAGAACTTGAGACCAGCCTGGGAAACATAGTGGGACCCCATTTCTATAAAAAAAAAAAAATTAGCCAGGCATAGTGGTGCATGTCTGTGGTCCCAGCTACTTGGGAGGCTAAGGTGGGAGAACTGCTTGAGCCCAAGAGGTTTAGGCTACAGTGAACCAGTGCATTCCAGCCTGGACGACAGAGCAAGACTCTGTCTCAAAAACAACAACAACAAAAAAAACACTAAGTGATAACAACTGCATGAAAAATAAGTAAAAATTATTAGAGCATGCAAAAAGGATTCAATGAAGTATATTTATTATTAAATGTGTTTCAATATCACCCCAATATTATTGATTTATTTATTTAGCTGTGATAAAACTGGGAAATCCTAATTGTTGTACTAAATTACAAAATGTGCCCTGAAAATTCAGGAAATGGAACCCATTCTATTTCTCCTGGAAAACAAATCACCATGAAATCTTATTCTACTTGTAATTTTTGTGCATTTCCACTGGTGGTTGAAATGGAAAGAGGAGCCTGAGAAAAAGATTTATACCTCCTTCTGGTCAATCGTATGAATTCAGACTGGTCTCTTTACTTCTCCAGGAGTTACTATTCTCACCTGTTAAGTAGAGATAAGGGGTTTGCTGAAAACCAAAGTGAGATGAGGAAACCTTTAAGGATAAGATAGGGAATGCAGGGATTTGACAGTGTGTTCTCAGTGTTGTTCCAAAAATAGTTATTACTCTTTTCTCTGTTTTTTGTTTGTTTGTTTTTGTTTGTTTGTTTGTTTGTTTTTTGTCTTGCTCTGTCGCCCAGGCTGGAGTGCAGTGGTGTGATCTCGACTCACCGCAACCTCTGTCTCCTGGGCTCAAGCGATTCTCCTGCCTCAGCCTCCTGAGTAGCTAGGATTATAGGTGCCCACCACCATGCCCAGCTAATTTTTTGTATTTTTAGTAGAGGCGGGTTTTCTCCATGTTACCCAGGCTGGTCTCGAACTCCCCACTTCAAGTTATCCGCCCGCCTTGGCCTCCCACAGTGCTGGGATTACAGGTGTGAGCCACTGCGCCCGGCCTTCTTATTACTCTTACTCAAGCAACATCATAGTGCATTTGGGAGACACGTTTTCCATTTTTACTCCAAGTTGGAAGAAACTTTTCTCAGCCAAAGACCTTTAAAATTCATCCTATCCACAGAGCACAGTGCAGCCTGCAGCCTTCTGGCAAAGGAAATTGATCCAGCACCAGGGGAATAATGATAGAGCTGAAACACCCATTCCTGGGCTCACAAGCAAAGGAAGGCCCAGATCCAAGAGAGTCCTCTGAGCACACACCCAAACAAGGATAAAGACCCAGAAATAAAGGCCCAGGAGTAAAAAGTGGACCAAGACAGTATGGCAGCATGATTAGGAAAGCAAACACTTACCATTCCCTTGGGGAAGCTCCATTTGCCCAGTCGTAAAGTGAAGATATTAAGGCCTCTCACGGGGTTATTATGAGCATCAAATGGAATGACATGTGTTAACACTTTAGAGCCTATAAAACACCGCACAAATACTAGATAACATTAAACTGCTTTGGAGTTGTGGAACATACCATCTGCTCCTTCATGTCTGCTCCCCAGATAATGTGGCATCAAAGGGAATCCTCAGCCAACCCAAACTCACCTGAATGAGCCTTGCTTTGTCAAATGGGCTGTAGCTTTGGGAGGAAGGAGAGGGAGGGAAAGGGCACAGGCGATAAGCTGGACCTGTGCAGGTGTCCTGCTGGCCTAGGTTCTCCTGCTCTCCTTTGAAGTTCAGAAAAGTCCTGTTTCCAGCAATCACTTATTGATCCTTGTGTTTGCTAATTAATGCCAGATCTTCAGCAAGACTGGGTTTGGTGTAAAAATAGTTCAGTATCTTGTTAGTAATAAACTGTTTTAATTAGCGAGGCATGGTGTGGAACACCTGTAATCCCAGCTACTCAGGAGGCTGAGGGAGGAGAATCGCTTGAACCCAGGAGGTGGAGGTTGCAGTAAGCCAAGATGGTGCCACTGCACTCCAGCCTCGGTGACAGAGCAAGACTCTGTCTCAAAAAAAAAAAAAAAAAAAAAATTTTAAATGTTTTGACTGTACCAGGAGCGGTGACTCACGCCTGTAATCCCAACACTTTGGAAGGCTGAGGCAGGTGGATCAAAAGGTCAGGAGTTCAAGACCAACCTCTCCAAGATGGTGAAACCCCATCTCTATTAAAAATTAAAAAAAATTAGCTGGGCGTGCTGACGTGCATCTGTAGTCTCAGCTACTCGGGAGGCTGAGGCAGAGAATTGCTCGAACCTGGGAGGTGGAGGTTGCAGTGAGCCAAGATCGCGCCATTGCACTCCAGCCTGGGCGACAGAGCAAGACTCCATCTCAAAAAAAAAAAAGAAAGAAAAAAGGGCCAGGTGCAGTAGCTCACACCTGTAATCCCAGCACTTTGGGAGGCCAAGGCAGGTGGATCACGAGGTCAGGAGTTTGAGACCAGCCTGGCCAATATGGTGAAACCCCATCTCTACTAAAAATACGAAAAAAATTAGCTGGGTGTGGTGATGAGCGCCTGTAGTCCCAGCTACTCGGGAGGCTGAGGCAGAAGAATCCTTGAACCCGGGAGGCAAAGTTTGCAGTGAGCCGAGATCGTGCCACTGCACTCCAGCCTGGGCAACAGAGGGAGACTCCATCTCAAAAAGAAAAAAAAACAAAAATGTTTTGACTGCAGGTCAAAAATTGTTTCAAAACTTTGTTGCAATTTTAAAAATATTTCTCAAAATTAAAATGTTTGGAAGACTGCCCAAACAATATAAACAAATTCAATTGAAACATGCATTTAACTTTTATAAACTTATATTTATGACTCAATGACAAAAAAGCAAACAACCCAATTAAAAATTTGGGCAAAGTAGGACTTACAGTATGATGTTGGGAAAAAAAACTGGACAAAGGACTTGGATAGACATTTCTTCAAAGAAGGTATACGAATGGGCAACAAGCACATGAAAAGATATTCAACACCACTCATCATTAGGGAAATGCAAATCAAAACTACAATGAAATACCACTTCACACCCTTTAGTATGGTTATTACCACGGGGACCGAGGGAGGTGAACAGAAAACAAGAAATGTGGATATGAATGGGCCGGGCACGATGGCTCATGCCTGTAATCCCAACACTTTAGGAGGCCGAAGTGGGTGGATCACTTGAGGTCAGGAGTTCGAGACCAGCCTGGCCAACATGGTGAAACCCCGTCTCTACTAAAAATACACAAAAATGTGCTGGGCATGGTGGTGTGCACCTGTAATCTCAGCTACTCGGGAGTCTGAGGCAGAAGAATCACTTGAACCCAGGAGGCAGAGATTGCAGTGAGCCAAGATCACACCATTGCACTCCAGCCTGTGCAACAAGAGCAAAACTCCATCTCAAAAAAAAAAAAAAGAAAGAAATGTTGGTATGAAGGTAGAGAAATTGGAACCCTTATGAATTGCTGGTGGGAATGTAAAATGGTGCAATCTCTGCAGAAAACAATATGGCAGGTCCTCAAAAAAGTAAACAGAATTCAGCTGGGCACAATGGCCCATGCCCATAATTCCAGCTCTTTGGGAGGCCAATGCAAGAGACTCGTTTGAGGTCAGGAGTTGGAGTCCAGCCTGGGAAATGTAGTGGGATCCCTATTACTATTTTAAAACATTTTTTTAAGAAAAAAATTAGCCAGGTGTGGTGGCACATGCCTATAGTCGTAGCTACTCAGGAGCCTGAGGGTGGAAGGATCACCTGAGCCCAGGAGCTTTAGGTTACAGTGAGCTCTGATGGTGCCACTGCACTCCAGGTTGAGCAACAGAACAAGACCCTGTCCCAAAAATAAAAATAATAATAATAAACAGAATTACCACATCATCCAGCAATCCTACTTTTGGGTATATACTAAAAGAATTAAAAGCAAGGGCTTTCAATTTTACAGATATTTGTACACCCATGTTCATAGCAGCATTTTCCACAATAGCCAAAAAGTGTAAACAACCCAAACGTTCAACAACAGATGAATGGATAACAAAACATGGTATTAGGAATCTCTCTGAACATATTCTGGTTCTGGAGGCTGCTTGATTCACAGATTACAGAAAATAAATATAAATATAAATATGCTTTTTTAAAGAGATGGGGTTCCGCCATGTTGCCCAGGCCAGCCTCAAACTCCTGAGATCAAGCAATCTGCCAGCCTCAGGCTCCCAAAGTGCTGGGATTACAGGCGTATGCCAATATGCCCAACCAAAAATAATTTTTTTAAATGTGGCATGTACAGCCAATGAAGGAAGGAAAGTCTGACAGATGGTACAACATGAATGAACCTTGAAGATTATGCTAAGTGAAATAAGTCAGAAACAAAAAGATAAATACTGAATGATTCCACTTATAGGAGGTACCTATAAAAATCAAATACACAAAGACAGAAAGTAGAACAGTGATTACCAGGGGCTGGAATTGGCAGGCAGGAATGGGGAGGCGTGGTGTTTTTCTTCAATTTCAACGGCTTTAGAGGTACAAGTGGTTTTTTATTACAGGGATGAATTGTACATTGGTGAAGTCTGGGATTTTAATGTACCCGTCACCTGAGTAGTGTACATTGTACCCAATAGGTGGTTTTTCATCCCTCACCCCCTCTCACTCTCTACACTTCTGAGTCTCCAATGTCCATTATACCCCTCTCTATGCTTTTGTGTACCCATGGCTTGGCTCCCACTCATAAGTGAGAACATGCACTATTTGGTTTTCGATTCCTGAGTTATTTCACTTACAATAATGGCATCTAGTCCCCTCCAAGTTGCTGCAAAAGACATTGTTTTATTCTATTTTATGGCTGAGTGGTATTCCACGGTGTATATGTATATATGTTATATACATATATCATATTTTCTTTTTTTTTCGTTTTTTGAAACAGAGTTTTGCTCTTGTCACCCAGGCTGGAGTGCAATGGCATGATCTTGGCTCACTGCAACCTCCACCTCCCAGATTCAAGCGATTCTCCTGCTTCAGCCTCCCGAGTAGCTGGGACTACAGGTGTCTGCCACCATGCCTGGCTAATTTTTGTATTTTTGGTAGAGATGGGATTTCACCATGTTGGTCAGGCTGGTCTCATACTCCTGATCTCAGGTGATCCACCCACCTCAGGCTCCCAAAGTGCTGGGATTACAGGCGTGAGCCACTGCGCCCGGCCCATATACCATATTTTCTTTATCCATTCATCAGTTGATGGGCACTTAGGTTAATTCCATGTCTTTGCAATTTTGAATTGTGCAATAAGCATACACGTGCAGATGTCTTTTTGATAGCATGACTTCTTTTCCTTTGGGTAGATACCTAGTAGTGGGACTGTTGGAGAAACAGGAGGTTATTGATTAAAGGATATAGTATGATTGGAAGTAAAATACACCCAGTTTTTCAAAAAATAGGTATAGTATGAGATGATGAAAAGCTCTGGAGATAAATAGTGGTAATTATTGCTCAACAATGTAAATGTACTCAATGCCATAGAACTCTGTACCTTTTTTTTTTTTTTTTTTTTGAGACAGAGTCTCAGTCTGTCACCCAGGCTGGAGTGCACTGGTGTGATCTTGGCTCACTGCAACTTCTGCCTCCCAGATTCAAGCGACAGAACTCTACACTTAAGGCACTTAAAACAGTGGCTCATGTCTGTAATCCCAGTACTTTGGGAGGCTGAGGCAGGTGGATCACTCGAAGCCAGGAGTTCAAGACCAGCCTGGCCAACATGGCAAGATCCTGTCTGTACTAAAAATACAAAAATTAGCCAGGCGTGGTGGTGCATGCCTGCAATCCCAGCTACTTGGAAGGCTGAGGCACGAGAATCGCTTGAACCCAGGAGGCAGAGGTTGCACTGCACTGAGATCATGCCACTGCACTCCAGCCTGGGCAACAGAGTGAGACTCTACAAAAAAAAAAAAAAAAAAAACCTCTACACTTAAATATGGCAATGATAATAAATTTTGTTATGTAGTTTTTACCACAATAAAAAGTTCTTATTGAAAATAATTTATGTTTGGCTGGGCGCAGTGGCTCATGCCTGTAATCTCAGCACTTTGGGAAGCTGAGGCAGGCAGATCACCTGAGGTTAGGAGTTCGAGACCAGCCTGGCCAACATGGTGAAACCCTGTCTCTACTAAAAATACAAAAAAACTAGCTGGGCATGGTGGTGGGCGCCTGTAGTCCCAGCTACTCGGGAGGCTGAGGCAGGAGAATGGCGTGAACCTGGGAGGCAGGGCCTGCAGTGAGCCGAGATCGCGCCACTGCACTCCAGCCTGGGCGACAGAGGGAGACTCCATCTCAAAAAAAAAAAAAAGAAAGAAAGAAAAAGAAAAACCTTAGCCTCCAAATTTTGGGGGAGATTGATGTGAGTAATAACTCCATCTCCCATGTGGCATGGCCGGCTTTGTATCAATTAAACTCTTTCTTTACTGCAATGCTGTGGTCCCAGTGAATTGATTTTGTCTGTGCAGTGGACAGGAAGAACCCACTGAATGATTATGTAGTCAGGAAATTTTCATCAAAGGTACAGGTGCTCCTCAACTTACCATGGGGCTCCATCCCAATAAAGCCATTGGAAGTTGAAAATATTGTAAGTCAGCTGGGCGCGGTGGCTCATGCCTGTAATCCCAGCACTTTGGGAGGCCAAGGTGAGTGGATCACCTGAGGTCGGGAGTTCGAGACCAGCCTGACTAACATGGAGAAACCCCATCTCTACTAAAAATGCAAAATTAGCCGGGCATGGTGGCACATGCCTGTAATCCCAGCTACTTGGGAGGTTGAGGCAGAAGAATCGCTTGAACCTGGGAGGTGGAGGTTGCGGTGAGCCAAGATCACACCATTGCACTCCAGCGTGGGCAAGAAGAGCGAAACTCCATCTCAAAAAAAAAAAAAAAAAAAATTACGAGTCAAAGGAGTGTTTTAGACTTATGATATTTTCAACTTATAATGAGTTTATTTAGACAGAGCTCCACTGTAAGTCCAGGAATATTCTGAATTCATGTTGCTTTCAGAACATCATAAAGTCAAAAAATCATAGGTTGAACCACTGGAGACATCTGTAATATAAATCTATGTCAACCCACCATAGACAAAAATGGCACAATTAATTAGCTATGTAACTGAGCATTCTGGCGATAAAGTCAGGGTGTGATGGGATAAGTACAAGACTCAGATGAGATCATCAGGCCCCTCCATCTCCAGCTCTTCTTTTTGCGTATCTTGTCCATTCTTTACTTCTGCAGGCAGGCTGTCTCCAGGTGGCAGAGAAGATAGACCTGGATGCACTCCTCACTCTATGAAAAGGGGCTTGGCCAGGGACACTAGAGCAGTGCCCTCTAAAGCACAGGACCCAAATCAGGTGCCCTTTTTGTCTGGGCCTAAGAATAGTACTACCACTGGCTGGGTGCAGTGTCTCACGCCTGTAATCCCAGCACTTTGGGAGGCCGAAGTGGGAGAATCACAAGGTCAGGAGATTGAGACCATCCTGGCTAACACGGTGAAACCCCGTCTCTACTAAAAATACAAAAAAAATTTAGCCTGGTGTGGTGGCGGGCTCCTGTAGTCCCAGCTACTCAGGAGGCTGAGGCAGGAGAAAGGTGTGAACCCAGGAGGCAGAGCTTGCAGTGAGCCGAGATTGCGCCACTGCACTCCAGCCTGGGCCACAGAGCAAGACTGTCTCAAAAAAAAAAAAAAAAAAAGAATAGTACTGACCACCAGTTCAAGCTATGAGTTGGAAGGCTCAGGTTCAAATCCTGTTGGTTCTGCTTCCCACATATCACTTAAAGTCTTAAACCTTCCCCTCTTGGCTGGGCTCGGTGGCTCACGCCTGTAATCCCAGCATTTTGGGAGGGCGAGGTGGGCGGACCACTTGAGGTCAAGAGATAGAGACCATCCTGGCCAACATGGTGAAACCCCATCTCTATTAAAAATATAAAAAATTAGCTGGGCATGGTGGCACATGCCTGTAGTCCCAGCTACTCGGGAGACTGAGACAGGAGAATCGCTTGAACCCGGGTGGTGGAGGTTGCAGTGAGCCAAGATCCCACCACTGCACTCAGTTCACTGCAACCTCTGACTCCCTGGTTCAAGCGATTCTCTTGCCTCAGCCTCCTGAGTAGATGGGACTACAGGCACGCGCCACCACACCCAGGGAATTTTTGTATTTTTTAGTAGAGACCCTGTGTCACCATGTTGGCCAGGATGGTCTCGATCCCCTGACCTTGTGATCCAACCACTTCGGCTTCCCTCAGTGCTGGTATTACAGGCGTGAGCCAGGGCACCTGGCCAAGTTGTGTTAAAATATAGGTTTTTATGATAATTTAGGTATGGAAAGATAAATAGATCAGGAGACAACTGCAGTTTGAAAGATAGAGTGTCATACTCACAGTTCCCAAGGGAAGGGGCCATGCCACGCAAATGGCAGGAGGCAGAGCTACATGGGAAACACCGGGGTGAGTCAGGAGGCAGTGAAAGCAAGGGGGGAAAGTGGGCTAGAGCCTTTATTGTGGTTTTCACAAGAAGAAAGGAATAGGCAAGGGAGGGTAAGCAAATTTAGGCCTGTCTAGTTTGAATAATTTCATCAGGCTCTGGGGCACAGGGGCTGTCCCTCGTTGTCTGGTATCTGGCACTGGATGATTAGGGCAGATGCATAGCAACCCAGAATACGAGCCCCGCTGGAGGAGTTGGTTGCATGGGCTCTGGATTGGTCGTTTTGCATATGAAAGGCATGCTCACAGGCAAGTTGTTTGCTATCTCTAAGAATCAGCCAAACCTAGGAGAGATTGTCTGTCCAGGGTCAGCAAGGTTTAAGGTGAAGATGTCAAAGTATCAGAAAATAAAAGGAATGGCTAATACAGCCTCACCCCCATAGACTGAGGTAGACACACCCTAAATATATTTCTATCACCAGATTTATTAAACTCCATTGTAAGAATTGTTTTGTTGGTCTTTTCCTGTTGGACTTAATTCTGCTGGATAGGGATTTTGTCTCCTTCATCTTTGTGCTCTCAGTTCAGAGTACAGTGTCTAGCCCAGAGCTTCTGAGCTCATGTATCATAGCACCCTGGTATGGCATAAACAGGTTACAGGTGT
Source organism: Pan paniscus (assembly GCF_029289425.2). Lineage (NCBI taxonomy): Eukaryota > Metazoa > Chordata > Mammalia > Primates > Hominidae > Pan > Pan paniscus. The sequence continues at coordinate 88,888,412 of NC_073249.2, read as the reverse complement.
CCCGGGAGATGCTGATGATTGTAAATTTTTTATAGTGATACAGAATCTAAAATTGTGTTTTCATAGGCATTTAGATTTTTACTCCAGTTAAAATTATATTTAAACTTTATTTGTGTGGCTCCTTCTGTATACTTCTTAAATTCAGTTCTTATTATTTTTGCAAAAGACTTTAGGCATAACACCCACCATCCGAGAGTGTTCTCTATGGGCTACACCAAAGAGCATGTGCCCTGGAAATACCAGGCAAAGAGTATCCTCCTGTGTGTCCCATGATGCAAAGGCTTGGGAGCTCTAGTCTAGCAGGATTCAAAAAAGGGATGTTAATTAAATCAAATAAGATTGCATAAATGAATTGATGAGTGTAATCAAAGTACTTGTTTTGCCTCTTACATACTGCAAAACACTAGCCTCTCTAACCCTTGACTTTCAAGCTACAAAGAGAGAATAATGCTTATCTTACAGGACTATGAAGATAAATAGGGAATGTTATAAGTGAAAATTTAGATAAAAAGCATTATGCAAATCTAATTATTACCACCTTTGGCATGAACCTACTGATAATTCTTCAACTTCGCCAGTCTGCCATATATCCTGCTCTCATTAGCAAATTATTCTTCAAACTCTTTTCTCCCTCAAATCCCTCCTCAAATTAAAAAACCTTTGGCAGCCTCCCTTTGCCTACTCAGCCACAAGAACCTTCAACTACCTGGCTGCAACTTCCCTCTGTTCTCTATGACAGGTCCTGGGGAGAATCCAGGGCCAACCTGGCAGGTACACCAACCACCAGGGGTGTAAAGTCCCAGGACCAAGCTGTATTAGGCAAAAGTTCACCCAGAGAAGTCGGAAGCAACAGTATAAAGGGGCAACAGATGAGGCAAGGAGCCAAACTGTGGAGCTGTAGGAGCATCAGTGTCAGGGTTAGAGGCAAAGTAAGGACATAAGCCATGTGTTTTCATCAAGATGGGCTCTGTGCAGCCGGGCGCGATGGCTCACACCTGTTATCCTAGCACTTTGGGAGGCCGGAGCAAGTGGATCACCTGATTTCGGGAGTTCGAGACCAGCCTGACCAATATAGAGAAACCCGTCTCATCTAAAAATACAAAATTAGCTGGGCATGGTGGCGCATGCCTGTAATCCCAGCTACTCAGGAGGCTGAGGCAGGAGAATCGCTTGAACCCAGGAGGCAGAGGTTGTGGTGAGGCAAGATTGCGCCATTGCACTCCAGCCTGGGCAACAAGAGTGAAACTCAGTCTCAAAAAAAAAAAAATGGGCTCTGTGATGCTGCCCTGGCCAACAACTTCAAAACTCCAGTGGCTTAACATAACAGAGGTTTATTGGTTGCTTATGCAAACTCTGCTGCCCGTCTGAGTGACTCCCAGGGTAACTATCTCCCATGGAGCAGCTCAGTAACTTTACCATCAAACCTTTTTGATTTCAGAAGGAGATAATAGATCTGGAAGATTGTGCAGGCCTTTTTTTTTTTTTTTTTTTGCTTCAGCTTGGAAATGAAATATGTCGCTTTTGCTCACAGCCCCTTGTCCAAAACTAGTGAAAGTCCCCGCCTAATTGCAGGAGGAAAGGTAAATGTGGATGTAGTAGACAGAATCCAAAGATGTCACCCACAATCTCTCCCCTCCCTATACACACATAACACTCCTCCCTCGCATCGAGAAGAATCCTGGCCAGTGCCCTGGCTCACGTCTGTAATCCCAACACTTTTGGAGGCTGAGGTGAAAGAATCGATTGAGGACAGGAGCTCAAGACCAACCTGAGCAACATAGTGAGACCCTGACTCTACAAAAAATAAAAATAAACATTAACTGGGCATGGTGGTGCATGCCTGTAGTTCCAGGTACTCAAGAAGCTAAGGCAGGAGGATTGCTTGAGCCCAGGTGGTTGAGGCTGTAGCCTGAGTGACAGAGTGAGAACTTTTCTTTAAAAAAAAAAAAAAAAATTAAAGAAGTGGAGTCCATGCTGGGTGTGGTGGTTCACGCCTGTAATCCCAGCACTTTGGGAGTCCGAGGCGGGTGGATCCCCTGAGGTCAGGAGTTTGAGACCAGCCTGGCCAACATGGCAAAATCCTGTCTCTATTAAAAATACAAAAATTAGCCAGGCCTGGTGACAGGCGCCTGTAATCCCAGCTATTTGGGAGGCTGGGGCAGGAGAATCGCTTGAACCCAGGAGGTGGAGGTTGCAGCGAGCTGAGATCCTGCCATTGCAATCCAGCCTTGGCAACAAGAGTGAGGCTCCATCTCAAAAAGGAAAAGAAGTGGAGTCCTTTTCCCTCTCCCTAAATATGGGCTGACATTGTGACCTTCTTTGACCAGTAGAATGTCATGGCAATAATGAAGGTGCAGTTCAGCCCATAAGAAGTGGTGTCTTCTGTTTGGCTCTCTTGGAACCCAGCCTCCATGCTGTAAGGAAGTCCAAGGTATATTGCTGAAAAAAGAGGGGCCATGTAATGAGGCCCTGGAGGATGAGACACCGTATGGACAGAGGCATGTGGTGGAGAGCTGAGGAACCCCCGCCCAGTTTCCCGCTGAATGCAGCCACATGAGTGACCCCAGCTGAGAATGTGTGTTACTCAGTCAATATACAGAATCTGGAGAAATAACACACATGTCCGTCAACCGATGAACAGATACATAAAATACGGCAAATCTATATAATGGAATATTATTTGGAAATTAAGCACTGATACATGCTACAAAACAGACTAAACATTCATGTGAAAGTCCAGAATAGACAAAGAGACAAATCATAGAGACAGAAAGTAAGAAGATTAGTAGTTGCCTAGGACTATGGTGGAGAGAAGAGAAATGGAGCATGACAGCTAATGGGGAGGTGGTTTCTGTTTAGGGTGATGAAAATGTTCTAAAATTGATTGTGGTAATGGTCACACAACTCTGTAAATACACTTAAAAGCATTCAATTGTAACTTACAATGGGTGCTTTATATGGTATGGGAATTATATCTCAATAGTATTTTTTTTTAATCAAGGTAAACAATATACCCTCAGAACTCTTAGAAAAAATTATCCTAAACTTGGAAAAAAGGCAAAGGGATAAATGAATGTTGTTTCAATGTCATACAGAAGTGTGGTCCCAGAGACGCCCACGGATTATGGAATTCTCTAGTTCTACACTGTCTGATTCTGTAGTCACAAGCCACTTGTGATTATTGAGCACGTGAAATGTGGATAAGGCACCAAATATTTTATTTTAGGAACCAATACTCTGTTCAGTTATTGGAAAAGTTTTAAGTATGTTTTTACTTTTATTTGGAACAACTTTTTCAACTGTAAATTTTATGAAACCTAAATGTAGATCAATTATTGAAGCAGTCCCGTTCGTCCGGGGTAATACCCCAGGATTGTTGCCTCATGCCAAGGAGATCAAGGACACGGACACATGTGGAGTGAGGTTAAGAGTAGAGGTTTAATAGGCGGAAGAAAGAGAAAAGAGAATGGGTCTTGGGGCGCCTGGCTGGGTCTTCTGGTTTCCTGGAGAAATGCACAGGTTTTACAGACGAGCTTGAGGAGGAGGGCCCAAAGATTGGTTGGACCAGGTGTGAGTTTACATAGCCCCGGAAGAGCTGGCCAAGCCATCCTAATCTTTTTTTTTTTTTTTTTTTTTTGGAGACGGAGTTTCCCTCTTGCTGCCCAGGCTGGAGTGCAATGGCGCAATCTCAGCTCACTGCAACCTCCGCCTCCAGAGTTCAAGCAATTCTCCTGCCTCACCCTCCCGAGTAGCTGGGATTACAGGCTTGCGCCACAACACCCAGCTAATTTTGTATTTTTAGTAGAGACTGGGTTTCTCCATGTTGGTCAGGCTGGTCTTGAACTCCCGACCTCAGGTGATCCACCCGCCTCAGCCTCCCAAAGTGCTGGGATTACAGGCTTGAGCCACCGCACCCAGCCTCACCCTAATATTTTTATTATGCAAATGGATTTTCTACCTGGCTGGTGCCATGTTGTCTGCTCCTTATCGTACACGTTGTTGACAAAGAAAAGGGAAGATGGAGCCTCCATGTTGAACAAGCCTGGCCCCCAGGTAGCCTTTTCCTATTGGCACAGCTGCCAACATTCACCCGTGCAAGCTTCCAGCTTGCTTATCTGTGTCTGCAGCTCGATTTTACAGGCGGCTCTTTGTTCGTAAAGAAATGATTTAGGGGCTGCTTTTAATTAAAAGGAACCCTTACCCAGGACTTCCTTACCCTCACTATCGGCCTGAATAATTTCTTTTCAACTCCTATATCACTATTTCTGATGGAAGTTTAGGATACAAATTTAGATGAGCTGTGAGTGTTAAATATACACTGGATTTTGAAGACTTAGAAAAAAAGGAATGCTGTGATATAAACATAATATATGTTTATATGTATATTTAAGTATATATATATATATACACATATTTTTTTTTTTTTTTTTTTTGAGACACGGTCTCGCTCTGTCACTCGGGCTACAGTGCAGCTCTGTCTCAGCTCACTGCAGCCTGGACCTCCCAGGCTCAAGCAATCCTCCCACTTCAGCCTCCCAAGTAACTGGGATTACAGGCACTTACCACCACGCCTGGCTAATTTTTGTATTTTTAGTAGAGACGGCGTTTCAGCATGTCGCCCAGGCTAGTCTCAAACTCCTGACCTCAATCGATGCACCCACCTCAGCCTCCCAAAGTGCTGGGATTACAGGCATGAGCCACCACGCCCAGCCTTAAGGTATATATTTTTTATTTGCTATTTACTATTAATTATGGCCTACACTCTGAAATTGCATATTAACTTGTAAATTTTAACCTAATAGAAATACAAATAGTTGGGCCGAGTGCGGTGGCTCACACCTGTAACCCCAGCACTTTGGGAGGCCAAGGCAGGTAGATCGCGTCAGGTCCAGAGTTTGAGACCAGCCTGGGCAACATAGTGAAACTCATCTCTAATAAAAAATATATTAAAAAATAGTTAGGCATGGCAGTGTGTACCTGTGGTTCCAGCTACTCGAGAGGCTGAGGTAGAAGAATCACTTCAGCCTGGGAGCAGAGGTTGCAGAGAGCTGAGATCACACCACTGCACTCTAGCCTGGTGACAGGGAGAGACTCCATCTGAAAAAAAAAAAAAAAAGGCTGGGCGTGGTGGCTCATGCCTGTAATCCCAGCACTTTGGGAGGCTGAGGTGGGCGGATCACCGAGGTCAGGAGCTCGAGACCAGCCTGGCCAACATGGTGAAACCTTGTCTCTACTAAAAATACAAAAATTAGCCAAGCATGGTGGCAGGCACCTGTAATCCCAGCTAGTCAGGAGGGTGAGACAGGAAAATAGCTTGAACCCAGGAGGCAGAGGTTGCAGTGAGCCCAGATCGCACCATTGCACTCCAGCCTGGGGGACAAGAGGAAGACTTTGTCTCAAAAAAAAAAAAGTGTAAGTTTCCCCTTAAGTAAGAGAAATTTACATTTGAAAAGAAAATTTCCAGCCAGCTGTGGTGGCTCAAGCCTGTAATCCCAGCACTTTGGGAGGCCAAGGCAGGAGGATCGCTTAAGGCCAGGAGTTCAAGACTAGACCCTGGGCAAGAAAAGAAATGTCCATTAATAAAGTATCTGTATCAGGAAGAGAGCTAATCTGACACAACTTTAATCACCTGAGGGACTTCTATCTGCATAATCAAGCAACTTTTACTCACCATACATTTCCTCTCCTCACCCTCCTATAATTTGCCTCCACCACCCTATAGAAGCCCCAAGCCCGTATATCTTTCTGTAGCTCAGGATGGCATGTAAACCTCAATCATCTGGCTACTTTGAATCTCTTTTTATTTATTTATTTTTTTTTTTTGAGAAGGAGCCTTGCTCTGTTGCCCAGGCTGGAGTACAGTGGCAAGATCTTGGCTCACTGCAACCTCCACCTCCCAGGTTGAAGCAATTCTCCTGCCTCAGCCTCCAGAGTAGCTGGGACTACAGGCATGTGCTGCCATGCTCAGCTAATTTTTTTCTATTTTTAGTAGAGATGGGGTTTCCCCATATTGGCCAGGCTGATCTCGAACTCCTGACCTCAAGTGATCCACCCGCCTCAGCCTCCCAAAGTGCTGGGATTACACAGGTGTGAGCCGCCGCGCCTGGCCTTTCATATTTTTGTCAGACTCCCACTTATATATATGTAACTAAGAGAGAAGATTATTTTTCCTCCCCTACGATTGTTTTTTTAGGCTGGGTGCCATGGCTCACAGGCGTATTTGTTCACGCCTGTAATCTCGGCACTTTGGGAGGCTGAGGAGGAGGGAGGATCGCTTCAGCTCAGAAGTTCAAGGCCAGTCTGGGCAACATGCCAAAACTCCATCTCTACAAAAATACAAAACTTAGCCAGGCATCATGGCACATACCTGTAGTCCCAGCTCCCTGGGAGGCTGAGGTGGGAGGATCACTTGAGCCCCGGGGGGTGAGGCTGCAGTGAGCTGAGATCCCACCACTGCACTCCAGCCTGGGCAAAGAGAGAGATGCTGTCTCAAAAAAAAAATAAATAAATAAGATTGTTTTTCTTCTGTTAATCTTATATTAGTTTAATTCTTAGACCAGCTACAGAATCTAGAGGGGTGAAGAAGGCATTTTTCCTTCCCTACACTTAGTTGACATTTCAGCATGCCATTTCTGACTATATAAACCTCTATTCTCAGGAGGAGATGAAAATCTCATGGAGGAGATGAAAATATGCCACCCCAAAATATGACTGTAGGACACCTGAGTATGCCACCCAAAACATGCCTTTAGGGCATAAGGATTATTTTGAGCTGATTATTTTGAGAACTGCAAACATAGAAGTTACCCTTTTGTATGTGAAATCTATATCTCAATAAAGGAAATCTTCCTTTGTAAGAATGATTCCTAAAGCAGAACTACTACATGACTCTCAACTGCATGAGACCAACCTAGTAGAAATGTGAGCTGCAGATTTTGACTTGGAAAAAAAGAACTTTAGGCCAGACAGTGGCTCATGCCTATGATTTCAGCACTTTGGGAGGCCAAGGTGGGAGGATTGCTTGAGCCGAAAAATTCCAGACCAGCCTAGGCAACATAGCTAGCGAGACTCCATCTCTACAAAAAACTAAAAAATTAGCCAGCTGTGGTAGCATGTGCCTGTACTACCAGCTACTCAGGAGGATGAGGTGGGAGGATGATCTGAGCCCTGAAGGTGCAGCAAGCCATGATTGCACCACTGAACTGCAGCCTGGGTAACAAAGCAAGACCCTGTCTCTCAAAAAAAAAAGAACTTTATAGTCCTTGAGAAAAGTACGACCCCAGGCTGGGTGTGGTGGCTCACGCCTATAATCCCAACACTTTGGGAGGATGAGGCGGGTGAATTGCTTGAGCCCAGGAGTTCAAGACCAGCCTGGCCAACATGGTAAAACCCCGTCTCTACTAAAAATACCAAAAAAAAAAAAAAAAAAAAAATTAGCCAGGCTTGGTGGTGGTCACCTGTAGTCCCAGCTACTCAGGAGGCTGAGGCAGGAGAATCGCTTGAACCCAGGAGGCTGAGGTTGCAGTGAGCTGAGATCGCACTGCTGCACTCCAGCGTGGGCAACAGAGCGAGACTCCGTCTCAAAAAAATAAATAAAAGAAAAAAGAAAAGAAAATTACGAGACCCAGTAGATTCTGACTCCAAGACAAGATTCAGAAATCCAAAGGGGCACGAGACTGTCGGTAAAGTAAGACTGAGTTATGAGTAAAACTGTCAAGGATTAATGGAAATATGGAGTAATGCTTAGATTATATTTCCTATACAAATTAAAAGCATACTCAACCAGACGGCGCCATGGCTCAGGCCTATAATCCCAGCACTTTGGGAGGCCAAGACAGGCAGATCACCTGAGGTCAGGAGTTCAAGATCAGCCTGGCCAACATAGTGAAAACCATCTCTACTAAAAATACAAAAATTAGCCTGGCGTGGTGGCCCATGCCTGTAATCCCAGCTACTTGGGAGGCTGAGGCAGGAGAATCGCTTGAACCCAGGAGTCAGGGGTTGCAGTGAGCGGAGATGGTGCCACTGCACTCTCGCCTGGGAGACAGGGCAAAATTATGTCTCTAAATCAATTAATTAATTAAAATAAATAAAAGCATACTCAGCCAGGCAGTGGATCACTCCTGTAATCCCAGCATTTTGGGAGGCTGAGGCAGGAGGATTGTTTGAGCCCAGGAATTTGAGACTGGCCTGGACAACATAGTGAGACCCTGTCTCTATTTTTTTGAGAAATTAAAAAAAAAACAAAATTAAAAGTCTATTCAATAGGCATCATCCTTAAGTACAGCTGTATCAATTCGTAACACAACCACAGACTGAGTGGCTTAAATAACAGAAATTTATTGTCTCACAGTTCTGGGGGCTAGAAATCCAAGATCAAGGTGTCAGCATGTTTGGTTTCTTCTGAGGCCTCTCTCCTTGGCCTGCAGATGGCCATCCTCTTGCTCTTCCTCATGCAGTCGACCCTTGGTCTGTATTAGTGTCTTAATCTCTTACAAGAACACCAGTCACATTGGATTCCAGCCCACCCTAATGACCTCATTTAACCTTAATAACCTCTTTAAAGGCCCCATGTCCAAATACAGTCACACTCTCAAAGGTACTGGAAGGTTAGAACTTGAACCTAAGGGTTTGAGGGGACAAAATTCAGCCCAAAACACCAGTGTTAGTGATAATATTTGTTACAATTTTTGACATTAAAGTGTAAAAGTCTCCTGGAGGGATCCTATTGGGAAAATCACGTTCCAAATAAGCACAAAATAATTAGAGGGAAAAAGCCCTCTTTACACTGCCTCCCAAAAGACATTGAAAGGGGATAAATCCTTAATCTCAGTAATACTTTTTTTTTTTTTTTTTTTTTTTTTTTGAGACGGAGTCTCACATTGTCGCCCAGGCTGGAGTGCAGTGGGCTCACTGCAAACTCCGCCTCCCAGGTTCACGCCATTCTCCTGCCTCAGCCGCCCGCCACCTTGCCCGGTTAATTTTTTTGTATTTTTAGTAGAGACGGGGTTTCACTGTGTTAGCCAGGATGGTCTCGATCCCCTGACCTCGTGATCCCCCCGCCTCGGCCTCCCAAAGTGCTAGGATTACAGGCGTGAGCCACCGCGCCCAGCCAGTAATACTTTTTATAATCCCCTTTCTCTTCTCCCTCATTTTCTCCAATCCCGCTCCCCTAACCCACAGAATCCAGTTGCGCACCCTAGTCCCCAGGGCGGGTCCCCAGCCCCCGGCTGTTTGCAATGTAAATTAAGTCAGCTTCCCCATAAATACCTTGCGCTGGGCTCTCCCAGCCTTTTCAGTTCTGCCCTTTCTATAATTCTGCATCACAAAAATTCAGAACCAGTCTGGCCGGGACTGGTTCCCATCTCCCAGAGATGGGAAGTGGGACGCAGTCGCGGCAAGGTATCAGAAATGGGGTTGGGACAGGAGGCGCAGCTTGCAGTGAGCCGAGATAGCGCCACTGCACTCCAGCCTGGGCGAAAAAGCGAGACTCCATTTCAAAAAAAAGAAAAGAAAAGAAAAAAAAAGAAATGGGGTAGGGAAGCCTGGAGGAGGGGACGCGGCGGCGCCCCTGCCCTCACCCACACCTCCAAACCCTGCGCAGGGAATATCCCCGCGCGTCCCAGCTGCCCCGCTTCAAGCCCAGCGCGTGGCTCCTCCCCGTGCCTTGAAGATGCCACGGGGCTGAGCCTCCTCGCACAAAGATTTGGAACCCACACCTTCTTAGAATCAAGGCCTGAGGATTAAAGCCCCTCCACGATTAGGTCTTCCGCCCCAAGGGAGAGCAAGAAGACGAGCGGCCACTCGGTGTCCCCCTGAGCCGTATCCAGGGCCACTCGGGGCTCAGCCAGACTGCGAGGTCTTGGTGTTCGTTCCTCCCTAACTTGGCCGTGGGGCGGCACAGCAGGCTTCCTGGCCCCAGCGCTTCCCCTTAGGGCCAGATTGGCCTCCGAGTGTAGCAGGACTAGCCACAGACAAAACTCCTCAGACACCGAGTTAAAGAAGGAAGGGGTTTATTCAGCGAGGGCCATTGGCAAGACTCCTGTCTCAAGAGCCGAGATCCCCAAGTGAGCAATTCCTGTCCTTTTTAAGGGCTCACAACTCTAAGGGGGTGCGTGTGAGAGGGTGGTGATTGATTGAGCAAGCAGGGGGTATATGACCGGGGGCTGCAAGCACTGGTAATTAGATCAGAACAAAACAGGATAGGGATTTTCACAGTGCATTTCTATACAATGTCTGTAATCTATAGATAACATAACCGATTAGGTCAGGGGTCGATCTTTAACTACCAGGCCCAGGGTGCGGCCTGGGCTGTCGGCCTGTGGATTTCATTTCTGCCTTTTAGTTTTTACTTCTTTTTTTTGGAGGCAGAAATTGGGCATAAGACGATATGAGGGGTGGTCTCCTCCCTTAGGAGGAAGCGAATTAGCTGACGTAGTCTCCAGCCCGAGGCTCGGCTAGCTCCGTGAGAAGCGATCCCCGTGGGATCTTAAGAACGCCCTCGAGGCCGGGCGTGGTGGCACGCCCCTGTAATCCCAGCACTTTGGGAGGCCGAGGCGGCGGATCACGAGATCAGGAGATCGAGATCTGGCTAACATGGTGAAACCCCGTCTCTACTAAAAATACAAAAAATTAGCCGGGCGCGGGGGCACCCGCCTGTAGTCCCAGCTGGGAGGCTAAGGCAGGAGAATGGCGTGAACCCGGGAGGCGGAGGTTTCAGTGAGCTGGAGGTTTCAGTGAGCCAACATCGCGCCACTGCACTTCAGCCTGGTCAACAGAGCGAGACTCCGTCTCAAAAAAAATAAAAACGCCCTCGAATCTACTCGCAGGGACCTCAGGTATGGAAGCTTCTTCTGTCTTTTGGGAATCCAGCCAGGTCAGGCCTGAGTCTCTCCCAGATCCCAAAGACACCCACAACCCTGGGGTACCGGGGACAGCCTCAAGCTGAAGTAGAAAAGAATCTGCATTTCAATGCATTGTATACATCCTTCCAGGTTCCTTTTTTGAGGTACTGCATTTTAAGTCGTAGGTAATTGATAGTAAATTCTGTGACTTACCTAATTTGTATTACTTCCTTTCCCACGCCCCCAACGAATTTTTGCCTCCATTTGCAATTCAACATTCTTTTACTCTCCGTATAAATTTGTGTTTTTTCTATTCTCCCTTGAATCGGTTATAACATTTACCTGGCTATCTCATACAAGTAAAATAAGGTCCTTTACCTGCGTTCATTTTTATATCGCTATATCATTTTTATTCATGATTTGACTTTTTTCTGAAAATTACTTTTTTAACAATGATTAGAGGCAGAATACGATTTTTTTTCCCTTTTTTTTTTAAATGTAGAGTGTCTCGATCTATCGCCCGGTGGTGCAGTGGCAAAGATCATAACTCACGGCAGGCTCAAACTCCTGGGCTCCAGCGGGTCTCCCACTTCGGCCTACCAAAGTGCTGGGATTACAGTGTGAACCACGGCTCCAGGGACAATAACTGCAATATTAAAGTAACTGAAGCTTCAGGCCCCCGTCCAAGGTCCTGTACCCAATTTTGTATTTTTTCTTAAAGACATCCTCAATCGGTGCCGGGCTCAGTGACTCACGCCTGTAATCCCAGCACTTGGGGAAGCCGAGGTGGGCAGATCACTTGAGGTCAGGAGTTCGAGACCAGCCTGGCCAAAATGATGAAACCCTGTCACTACTAAAAATACAAAAATTAGCTGGGCGTGGTGGCGCATGCCTGTAGTTCCAGCTACTCGAGAAGTAGACAGGAGAAGTGAGACAGGAGAATCACTTGAACCTGGGAGGCAGAGTTTGCAGTGAGTGGAGATCACACCACTGCACTCCAGCCTGGGCAACAGAGCTAGATGCTGTCTATATATATATAATATATATAAAATATATATATAAATAATATATAATATATAAATAATATATATAATATATAATATATATATAATATATAAATAATATATAATATATAATATATATAATATATTATATATAAATAATATATAGTATATAATATATATAAATAATATATATTATATATAATATATAAATAACATATATTATATATAATATATATTATATATTATATATAAATAATATGTTATATATTATATATTATATATAATATAAATAATATATTATATATAAATAATATATATAATATATAAAATATATAATATATTATATATAATACATAATAAATATTTTATATATAATATATTCTATATATTATATAGAATACATATATACATATTATATATAATATGTATATAATATATTCTATATAATATGTATATAATATATTATATATAATATATAGAGATAGATAAATCCTCAATCAAATGAACTTCAGGCCAGCCATACCTGTCTTCTGCCCTGCTGCTGACTGCTACCTCTGACAGCTTCCATTAGGTAGTTGAAAGATAATTTAAGGTATATTATTCTCACCACAAAGAAATAATATTTGCTGTGATGTATATGTTAATTAGCTTGATTTGATCATTCCACAATGTATACAAGTATCAACATATCACTTGTACCTCATAAATATATGCAATTAGTATTTGTCAATTAAAAATAAAAGTTGGCTGGGTGCGGTGGCTCACGCCTGTAATCCCAGCACTTTGGGAGGCAGAGGCGGGTAGATCACCTGAGGTCAGGAGTTCAAGACCAGCCTGACCAACATGGAGAAACCCCATCTCTACTAAAAATACAAAAATTAGCTGGACGTGGCAATGTGCGCCTGTAGTCCCAGCTACTCGGGAGGCTGAGGCAGGAGAATTGCTTGAACCCAGGAGGCAGAGGTTGCAGTGAGCCAAGATCGCACCATTGCACTTCAGCCTAGGCAACAAGAGACTCCATCTCAAACAAATAAAAAAGTAAAAAATAAAAGTTTCGGCCGGGCGTGGTGGCTCACGCCTGTAATCCAGCACTTTGAGAGGCCAAGGCGGGTGGATCACCTGAGGTCAAGAGTTCGAGACCAGCCTGGCTAACATGGTGAAACCCCGTTTCTACTAAAAATACAAAAAATTAGCCAGGCGTGGTGGTGCGCGCTTGTAATTCCAGGTACTTGGGAAGCTGATGCAGGAGAACTGCTTGAACCCAGGAGGCAGAGGTTGCAGCAAGCGAAGATCACGCCATTGCACTCCAGCTTGGGCAACAAGAGCAAAACTCTGTCTCTTTTTATTATTACTTTTTTAATAATAATAATAAATAATAATAATAATAATAATAATAAAAGTGTTATGCATGTCCACATAAGAGACCACCTGAACAGGCTTAGTGTGAGCAACATGGCTGTTTATTCACTTGTGTGCGAGTGGACTGAGTCCGAGAAAGGGGTCAGCAAAAGGTGGTGGGATTATCATTGGTTCTTATAGGTTTGGGATAGGCGGTGTAGTCAGGAGCAATTTTTTACAGGCAGGAGATGGATATTACAAAGTACATTCTCAAGGGTGGGGAGGATGTTACAAAGTACATTCACAAGGGCAGGGAGGGTGTATTGTCACAAGGGCAGGGAGGATGTATTGTCACAAGGGTGGGGAGGAATGTTACAAAGTACATTCACAAGGACAGGAATATCACAAAGTACATTATCACAAGGGTGGGGGAATGTCACCGTGGCTTGACCATAGTGCAGCCAGCTCAGAGGACCTTACAAAAAGTTTCATACTTGCACGTGTTTTCTTGTGGCAAATCTGGGATTCTTTTTTTTTTTTTTTTTTGAGATGTAATCTCACTCTGTTGCCCAGGCTGGAATGCAACGGCGAGGTCTCAGTTCACTGCAAACTCCACCTCCCAGATTCAAGCAATTCTCCTGCCTCACCCTCCAGAGTAGCTAGGATTATAGGCGCCCACCACCACGCCTGGCTAATTTTTGTATTTTTAGTAGAGACAGGATTTCACCATATTGGCCAGGCTGGTCTCGAACTCCCGACCTTGTGATTTGCCTGTCTCGGCCTCCCAAAGTGCTGGAATTGCAGGGTGAGCCACCACGCCTGGCTGGGATCATCTTTTTTTCTACAGAGAGAAAATCAATTGTATCTCTACCAGGCAAACAATTTGCATTTGTATTAATATGAACAGGGATCATTTGTATCACTGTCAGGCTTCTACATATTTAACTTTTCTTTCTAGAGTTGCAAAACAGTACAAGACAAGGAAGGATACTGACCTGTAGAGAATCAGAAAACCCCCAGAAGCATCCTCTCCTCTAGTCTAGACAAATCCTAGTAATCCACTGGAAGGATGCCTGTATTTGTCCATTTCAGAAACTGTCACAATTTTTCCTTAACTAACAGCAGGAATTTTGATAGCCAAAAGTCATATTGTTTATTATCACTGTGGGAGCCAAGGCCTTTGGCTCCCTGAAGTTTGCTGAAAATCACTGACGCAAGGCAGATTAATAGGAAAAAAGGCATACAAACTTATTTAATATGTATACATAGAAGCCTTCAGAATGAAGACCCAACCTCCCAGTGAGGTGCAAAAGCTTATACGCCATCGTGAGGTTACAGAAAGAATGAGTTTGGATCCTGCGGGAGAAAAGGAATTCTGTTGATGGGCAATAAATGATTACTAAAGAGAATGATTGGATCAGGAAACAAATTAACTTGTAAATAGTTTTCTTTGGAATTTAGATGACCATGAGAAGCAGGCATTAACTCGTGAAAAGGTCTGTTCAGGTGTGGTTACATTTTTGGTCTTACAGGAGGAAAAGAAACCTACTGTTCTCCTTGGAGGGTCTGGATCTTAGGCAAATAAAGGAACTTCAGCTTTTTGGGAGAGACCGTGTGGAGCGGGGAAGGTCAGAGAGATCTTCAGGTTGCTTCTTCGGTTCAGTACTATATTTGGGGGTATCGATTTATAAACCCCAACATTACCTAATGTATTGTTCCTGATGAGCCTCCCTCCAATCCCTTTTCCCCTGTATCCCAATGGCCGGAAACTTGTGGAAATTCTTCCCAAGGCCTCTAAAAGCAGCACTTGCTTTTGCCTGGTTGCTAATGCAAGTTGTGAATTGCGCGCGTGAATCACTATCACTGTCCATCCACCACTCTCTTGCTCTAAGGCATTGAAACGGCACTGTAGAGAGATGCCAGGTAACAAAGACTCTCCTTAACCAAGCTCTAGCATGGCTTCTAGCAACTTAAGGCCTTGTCCCTAGGAGGACCTCAGCCCCCCGCTTAAAATGCCTGCCTGAAAAAGCTCATCGCTGTCAGAAAATTTTACTGTGCATCCCAGCCCAAACCTAGCAATAGACACAGGCCCCTGAACTTCATCTTAGTGCAATTACTTAGAAAGAAAGCTTGCAATTAAAACATCTTTCTCTGCCTCTTTGAGATGTAAATCTTCTACCCAGAGCTATTTTCACTGGGACCTGAGAGTTTCTTTGAAATGCAAACATTTGAGGAAATAAATCTTGCTCCAGCTCCCAACCAGGTGGGTGCCTTGCTCTAACTTGCACTACTAGCTCCTGTCGTAAAAACAGGTGCTTATTTCTCTTCTGGACAAGCGCCAATTCACAAATCCAGATTGTCTAGTCACATGGAGCAATTCTCCTTAATATCTTCATGCCTATCCCTTAGCACACCCCAGCCTTCAAAAGGCCTCCTGCATTTTTTTTTTTTTTTTTTTTTTTTTAGGAAGTTAAGTTCAGTTCACCTTGGGCCCTCTTCCCTACTGCAATAGTTACTACTTAAAAAACCTATCCTAGGCCGGGTGCAGTGGCTCACGCCTGTAATCCCAACACTTTGGGAGGCCGAGGTGGGCAGATCACCTGGGGTCAAAAGTTCAAGACCAGCCTGACCAACATGGAGAAACGCTGTCTCCACTAAAAATACAAAAAAATTAGCCGGGCGTGGTGGCGCATGCCTGTAATCCCAGCTATTCAGGAGGCTGAGGCAGGAGAATCGCTTGAACCCCGGACACGGAGGTTGCGGTGAGCCAAGATCGCGCCATTGCCCTCCAGCCTGGGCGACAAGAGTGAAACTCCATCTCAAATAAATAAATAAATAAATATCTATCCTTACTTCTTGTCTAAACTATTGTCTGGCTTTGTTTAGCTTTTACACAGGCTTTATAAGCCCACAAGTAACTTTAGGGCAAAGCCTTATAAATTCATCCAAGGCACTGACATTGAAGAATGTCTAACATTTCTGTGATATGCTTCAATCTCACTTCCAGCCTGTTCCAAACCTTCTTTTTAGTTTTCTACTTCCAGAGACTTTTTCCTTTGGTTAATCACCTTGTAATCCTTAGGTCTGATTCTTGAGCTAGCACATTTCAGCCCCTACAAATAAATGCCTTCTCCCAAAATGTGCAGCTCCTTTGCCATGCTACATTCTATTTGTCTTTCTAGTACTATTTTAATAAGTATCATAGCTCAAGCATGATCAACCCTCAGCTTCTTTATATGGTTATAGGAGTCTCTGACAAGCCTTAGGACAAGCACGTTCTACATATTTTTTCTTGTCAACTTTTTTTAATGTGCAAAACATTAACATGGTTCCAGAAGTCAAAACTAGACAAAATGGTAAATAAACTCAGAGAAGTAATACTCCATCATGTATCTATTTTTATTTTTATTTTTTTGAGACAGAGTCTCGCTCTGTCACCCAGACTAGAGTGCAGTGGCGCAATCTGGGCTCACTGCAAGCTCCGCCTCTGGGGTTCACGCCATTCTCCTGCCTCAGCCTCCCAAGTTGCTGGGACTACAGGTGCCCACCACCACGCCCGGCCAATTTTTTGTATTTTCAGTAGAGACGGGGTTTCACCGTGTTAGCCAGGATGGTCTCGATCTCCTGACCTCATGATACGCCCGCCTCGGCCTCCCAAAGTCCTGGGATTACAGGTGTGAGCCACCGCGCCCGGCCGATCATGTATCTATTTCATCTAGACCTTATCTACCTCTTGAAATAACCAATTTAGTTTATTTTCCTTCCTGTGTTTGTTTCTGCAAAAATAAGCAAATATAGTATGCTTTCTTATTTCCCCTCCTTTCGTATCAAAAAGGTGGCCTTTTTTTTTTTTTTAGTTTTCTCATAGAGACAGGGTCTCACTTCGTTGCCCAGGCTAGTCTCAAACTCTTGGCCCCAAGCAATCCTTCCACCTCAGCCTTCCAAAGTGCTTGGATTATAGGTGTGAGCCACCATGCCCAGCCATTTGTCTTTTATTTTCCTTTTTTTTTTTTTTTTTTTTTTTTTGAGACGGAGACTTGCTCTGTTGCCCAGGCTGGAGTGCAGTGGCGTGATCTCAGCTCACTGAAACCTCCGCCTCCTGGGTTCACGCGATTCTCCTGCCTCAGCCTCCTCAGTAGCTGGGATTACAGGCGCGTGCCACCACGCCCAGCTAATTTTTGTATTTTTGGTAGAAACGGGGTTTTACCATGTTGGTCAGGCTGGTCTTGAACTCCTAACCTCGTGATCCACCTGCCTCGGCCTCCCAAAGTGCTGAGATTACAGGCGTGAGCCGCCGCACCAGGCGCCATTGTTTTTTTTAAATTGGGCAGCTTCCAGAACCTGCCCAGGCTCAGATAGACTCCCTATCAAGCTTTTGAATTTTTGCCAATCAGATAGGTAAGGTTAACTATTTTTATCCCCACTTACTTATCTCCAGCGAACCAGGCCTGTTACGTAGCATCACTGTTCAGAAGTTCCATGTCAGACTGGGCGTGGTGACTCACGCCTGTAATCCTAGCACTTTGGAAGGCCGACGCGGGCGGATCACTTGAGGTCAGGAGTTCAAAACCAGCCTGGCCAACATGGTGAAACCCCGTCTCTACTAAAACTACAAAAAAATTTAGCCAGGTGTGGTGGCGGGCGCGTGTAATTCCAGCTACTCGAGAGGCTGAGGCAGAAGAATTGTTTGAACTCGGGAGGTGGAGGTTGCAGTGAGCCGAGATCGCGCCACAGCACTCCAGCCTGGGCGACAAGGGCGAGACTCCGTGTCAAAAAAAAAAAAAAAAAAAAAGTTCCATGCCAGGAGAGTCTGGCTCCACCTAGTGGTAGCATATCTAGTTGCAGAAAAAGTACCTTTTCTTCGTAGCTGTGCCTTTGTACTTACTTTTACTTACCTACTAAATTTCCTGCTCCTCCCTCCCTAAATGGAAAAAAAACCTGCATTCTAATCCCTTTCCTATGGGTTGCAGCATGTGCCACACTCTTTGAGGGAGGCTTCCATGTGGTCCTTATTGGGCACTTCAACATCTTAAATCATGAGTTGGGCTCAAAGGTAGGAGGAGTGGTACTGAACTCTAGGGTCCACTTTCTCAACATACCAGAGACAAGGAAATGAGGCTGGTTTGTTGGTTTGTTTGTTTGCTTGCTTGCTTGTTTGTTTTTTGGCCCTTCAACCTGCTCTACTGTCCACACACTAAGAACAAAGTGTTGGTGGTGGCAACTTTGAAAAATTCAGGGCCGGCCTGAATGACTCATGCCTGTAATCCCAGCACTTTAGGAGGCCAAGACAGGTGGATCACTTGAGGCCAGGAGTTCGAGACCAGCCTGGCCAACATGGTGAAACCCTGTGCTAAAAATACAAAAATTAGCTGGGCAGTAGTGGCACGTGCCTGTAATCCCAGCTACTCAGGAGGCTGAGGCAAGAGAATCGCTTGAGCCTGGGAGGCAGAGGTTGTGGTGAGCCGAGGTCTGGCCACTGCACTCCAGTCTGGGCAAGAGAGTGAGACCCTGTCTCAAAAAAAAAAAAAAAAAAAGTTGTTCTAAAATGGGTATGGGTATCCCCACCAGTTACATGGCATCTCCCAACACTTCTCGTTGGTTTCTCATTCACCCCTTTTTCCTCATTCCTCATTCTTTTGTGGCTGCTCCTAACCACTCTGCCTTCTGCATTCCTTTCTCCCTGGGGATGTTACAGACCACGACCAAAGTAATCTGCATTTTATAAGTCTGCATTGAAAAACAAATGAGGCGGCGGGTGTGTACCACACCTGTAATCCCAGCACTTTGGGAAGCCGAGGCGGGTGGATCACGAGGTCAGGAGATCGAGACTATCCTGGCTAACACGGTGAAACCCCGTCTCTACTAAAAATACAAAAAATTAGCCGGGCATGGTGGCAGGCGCCTGTGGTCGCAGCTACTCGGGAGGCTGAGGCAGGAGAATGGCGTGAACCCAGAAGGCGGAGCTTGCAGTGAGCCCAGATCGCACCACTGCACTCCAGCCTGGATGACAGAGTGAGACTCTGTCTCAAAAAAAAAAAAAGAAAGAAAGAAAAACAAATGAGGCTAGCTACTTTTTTTTTTTTTTTTTTTTTTGAGACAGAGTCAACACAGATTTTCAGGCTGGGCACAGTGGCTCACGCCTGTAATCCCAGCACTTTGGGAGGCTGAGGCGGGTGGATCACCTAAGGTCAGGAGTTCAAGACCAGCCTGACCACATGGAGAAACCCCATCTCTACTAAAAATACAAAACATTAGCCTGGCGTGGTGGCGGGCACCTGTAGTCCCAGCTACTCGGGAGGCTGAGGCAGGAGAATGGCGTGAACCCAGGAGGCGGAGCTTGCAGTGAGTCGAGATTCTGTCACTGCACTCCAGCCTGGGCGAGAGCCAGACTCCACCAAAAAAAAAAAAAAAAAAAGATTTTCAATCTTGGTTAATTGCCAATTACCAACCCATCACCTGTTTTTGCACAGCCTCATATATAAACATCTTTTTTACTTTTTTTTTTTTTGAACTGGAGTCTCACTCTGTCGCCCAGTGGCGCAATCTCGGTTCACTGCAACCTCCGCCTCTCAGGTTCAAGTGACTCTCCTATCTCAGCCTCCCAAGTAGCTGGGATTACAGTCACCTGCCACCACACCTGGCTAATTTTTTGTATTTTTAGTAGAGACAGGGAGACAGGGTTTCACCATGTTGGCCAGGCTGGTCTTGAACTCCTGACCTCAGGTGATTCACCTGCCTTGGCCTCCCAGAGTGCTAGGATTACAAGCATGAGCCACCACGCCCAGCTGTTTTTACATTTTTAAATGCTTGAAAAAGATTTGATAATTATTTCACAACACACGAAAATTATATAAAATTCACATTTTAGTGTCCACAAAAGAAGGTTCATTGGAACACAGCCATGATCATTGTCTATGGATGCTTTCCCAATAGAACTGGAGTGGTATCATTGTATAGAGACCTGCAGAACCTGAAAAATTTATTCTCTAGCCCTTTACAGAAAGTATGCCAACCCTTGAGCCGGGCACGGTGGCTCACACCTGTAATCCCAGCACTTTGAGAGGCTGAGGCAGGTGGATCATGAGGTCAGGAGTTCGAGACCAGCCTGACCAACATAGTGAAACCCCGTCTCTACTAAAAATACAAAAATTAGCCGGGCGTGGTGCTGTGTGCCTGTAATCCCAGCTACTCGGGAGGCTGAGGCAGGAGAATTGTTTGAACCCGGGAGGTGGAGGTTGCAGTGAGCCGAGATTGCGCCACTGCACTCTAGCCTAGGCAACAGAGTGAGACTCTGCCTCAAAAGAAAAGAAAAAGAAAGAAAGAAAGTATGCCAAACCTGACCTAGAATACCCAATTTAAAATCAACCATAGACGCTCTTAGGTGAGGTGCTGCAAAGTGATTTACAGACCTTGCTACATTACGTTTCCAAACTTTGCAGAATACATATTACTACAATTTTTAAGTGAGAAAACTAAGACTGACATAAAACTTTGTCAAGAGTCTGGAATTAAACAAGGTCTGCCTGACTTGGAAACCAGTATTTTTTTCCAGTGCACAACACCCCTTCCTTAAATCTCTGAGGGATACTACATTCTGAATTAATACAAGCAGTATCCATCCACTGGCCCCAATTTTCTCCCTTCAGTCCATTAATACAGTATATCTAGACTATAATTTTGTTTTCCCTGAGTCTTTATTATCTGGGCTTAATGCTGATTCTTTCAGAAGTTTCTACATGACAAAATTTTAGGTCCCTTCACCCTCCAGATCACTCCTCTGAATATATTCATTTGTTGATAATGCCCTTAAAGTTTGGCACTTAAGACAGAACTTGATGCAGGGGAAGGGTGCTGTCAGCAGAGTGCCTCCCTAGTTCTAAAAATTCTACATCTTTCCTACTTTATCTATGAAGAGTTGACTTTTTGAACCCAAAGGCAGAATCTGACTTATTACTATTGAATTCCAATTCAATAAAATTTAATAAGCTGGAGTTTACCATTCCTATTTGAATCCTCATTCTGCACACTGAGAATGTTGCAATTCCTACTAACTCCTTGCCGTCCACAAATGATATGCATGCCTTCTGTTTTTCATCCCAGTCACTGGCAAAATTGCATTAAGTTTTATCCTTTACTCCAGAAGGTGGCACTCATAGGCCCTCCATTTCATAAAGAGCCTCATACTTAATATGCCTCACTCTGTCCAGAGTCTGTCTGTTGGGATAGCAGACTCAAGTGAGATTTTGTCACACTTCAGGGGAAACCGTAGGTCAAACATCATCACTTTTTTTTTTTTTTTTTGAGACTGAGTCTCACTGTCACCCAGGCGAGAGTGCAGTGGCGCCATCTCGGCTCACTGTGATGTCTGCCTCTCAGGTTCAAGCAATTCTCGTGCCTCAGCCTCTCGTGTAGCTGCAGTTACAGGCACACACCACCACCCCACCCGCTAATTTTTGGTTTTTTGTTTTTTTGTTTTTTGAGATGGAGTTTTGCTCGTTGCCCAGGCTGGAGTGCAATGGCGTGATCTCGGCTCACGCAACCTCTGCCTCCCGGGTTCAAGCGATTCTCCCGCCTCAGCCTCCTGAGTAGCTGGGATTATAGGCATGCACCACCATGCCCGGCTAATTTTTGCATTTTTAGTAGAGACAGGGTTTCTCCATGTTGGTCAGGCTGGTCTTGAACTCCCAACCTCAGGTGATCCGCCCCCCTCGGCCTCCCAAAGTGCTGGGATTACAAGCGTGAGCCACCACAACTGGCAATTTTTGTATTTTTCATAGAGACAGGGTTTCACCATGTTGGCCAGGCTGGTCTTGAACTCCTGACCTCAAGTGATCTGCCTGCCTCAGACTCCCAAAGTGCTGGGATTATAGGTATGAGCCACCGCGCCCGGCTGGAAACTTCTGTTTCCAGCTCCTCCTCCTTCATTCTTTTCCATTCTGGGTCACTGAGCAGGATATAGGTTACCCAACCTCCCCTCCCCAGGATCTTAATCCCGGACCTACCATTTGCCTAGTACTGGTTGTGTGAACTTGGGCAAATTCCTTAGCATTTCTCTGCCTCTCTTCCCCATCTGAGAAACAGAGATAGTAATAGTACCTAGTAAATAAGTTAATGGATGATAGTAGTAAGGAAAAATGGGCTAGGCACGGTGGCTCACACCTGTAATCCCAGCACTTTGGGAGGCCAAGGTGGGTGGATCACGAGATCAGGAGTTTAAGACCAGCCTGGCCAAGCTGGTGAAACCCTGTCTCCACTAAAACTATTAAAAAAAAAATTATCCGGGTGCAGTGGCAGGCGCCTGTAATCCCAGCTGCTTGGGAGGCTGATGCAGGAGAATCGCTTGAACTCAGAGGGAGAAGTTGCAGTGAGCTGAGATCGCTCCACCGCACTCCAGCCTGGGTGACAGAGTAAGACTCAGTCTCAAAAAAAACAAAAAAAGAAAGAAAAGAAAAGAAAAAATGTTCCGTTTCATATCAGATTTTCATAGCTAGTACCAGAGAAGGGGTAATAAGCTGGAAAAGCTAAAGAATTGGATATTTTTTAATGCAAATTGTTGTTTTTCTTCATTTGTCTACTTTATTAACCTGTCCTCAGGCCCCAAGAAACATACTGTCCCCTCATTTAGAAACAGACTAACTCCGTTTTCCTCCACTATCCCCTCCCCTGTCCTTGATCTGTAGATCCTGTTAAGACAGGAAAAACAGTGTTGGTCAAAGGGTACACGCTTTCAGTTACAAGATGAATAAGTTCTGAATACGTAAGATAGAACATGGGAGGTGATGTGGCCGGGTGCAGTGACTCACGCCTGTAATCCCAGCACTTTGGGAGGCCGAGGTGGGCGGATCATGAGGTCAACAGATCGAGATCATCCTGGCCAACATGGTGAAACCCCGTCTCTACTAAAAATACAAAAATTAGCTGGGCATGATGGCACACGCCTATAGTCCCAGCTACTTAGGAGGCTGAGGCAAGAGAATTGCTTGAACCCAGGAGGTGGAGGTTGCAGTGAGCCAAGGTTGTACCATTGCACTCCAGCCTGGCAACAGAGCAAGACTCCCACACACACACACACACACACACACACACACACACACACACAATGGTGATGTGTTAATTGACCATGGCAATCATTACACAAATGTATATGCATATCAAACCATGTTGTATACTTTGAAGAAAATAAAAAAACGACAGGAACAACAAACACATCCTTAACACTCAATCATTTTATCCCAGATTATGCTGAGTTCTTGTCTCAGGGGAAACACCAAAATCCATGGAACTGCTCTCATTTTTTATCCCCTAAATGTCACTTTAACATAGGAAATGTCCATTGTGGGGTTATTTGCATTTAAACACAGGCCAATGACAAAAGCTAAATTAAAACATAATTATCAAGGTAATGGAAAGATATCCTAATCTCTTAATTAACAAGACTATCAGGAATATTTTGAATGTCCAATCACTCTAGGAGTCCCAATTCTCTTAAGGTAAGAACTTCAGGATTTAAACAAACTCAATGTGAAAAATAAACATTTATTACAAAAATTAGTTTTGACATTTTAAAGTGAATGCAGACAAGGTGTTTTCCAGTTCAAAAGGTCCGTTGTAAGCTAGAGAAGTAAATTCCAAGGCTGGCAATAACTGACTCATATTCTTCACAAGTGGCCTAGACAATAAGGAACCATTCACCTCAAATTCACAGAGCCATGAATCACCTCTGCCTCCCCATGACCTTTTCCATATCCCTCCTACTCTGTCTTCCAACCATGACACAGAACTGAAACATACATTAAAAATCTCATCCTTGGCTAGGCACGGTGGCTCACATCTGTAATCCCATCACTTTGGGAGGCCAAGGCAGGCGGATCAAGAGGTCAGGAGTTTGAGACCAGCCCGACCAACATGGTGAAACCCTGTCTCTACTAAAAACACAAAAATTAGCCAGGCATGGTGGCACGCACCTGTAATCCCAGCTACTCAGGAGACTGAGGCAGGAGAATGGCTTGAACCCGGGAGGCGGAGGTTACAGTGAGCCAAGATCATACCACTGCACTCCAGCCTGGGTGACAGAGCAAGACTCCGTCTTTAAAAAAACAAAACAAAACAAAACAAAAAACAACAAACTCATCCTTACTGAACCATTTCATAAGCTCTACTTTATTTGTCTAGTTGGATTTCATTTCTTCTGGAAAATTTATTGTTTATTGGCATGTGACCCTTGACTGATGGCTTCATTAGCATTTTGTTTTTCTTTTTGGATCCTTAATAGAAAACTCAATTCTGTTAGGGATTTCCAAATAGGATAGGGCAAAGTCGCACTTAGTACATCCTCCACAGAAAGAAAGAAGCAAAATCAAGCCAAGAGGGCCCTTTATTTGTCCTCTTGCTAAGTTAATAAATAGACTGGTGGATGGTGGTAGATGGAGAAACAAAAATGTAAGGGCAGAGAAGGGTCCAAATGGGGAGGAGGAAAGCAATGACAGCCAGGCTGTCCGGCTCATTCCTGTTCATTCACATGCAGACCACCCATGATCTGGTCTTCAAATTTCTTCTGAATTCCACCCCACTAAATACAGTAGCAATTACTACTTTAAACTACTACTAAAGCACTTGTTCTCCAAATGACCTGAGAAATCTCCTTGCCTCAGCTCTGGGACAGTAGTTCCTACAGCTGTAGGGAGGTCTGTTAATGCACCTGGCTGAACAGGAGGTACAAGAGTAAGTACCTTCTCCTCTCACTTGGTGGAACAGGCCAAGGAGATCCCCCAAGTACAGCATCAGCTTCACCCTGTGTACCTTCCTCCAGCAAAGGAAGGCCTGGCCACAAGAGGGCTCTGGAATGAGGGCCTGAAATTCAGAAGCTCTGCCTTGAGATAAGAACCAGGAAGGGGCAGGACCAGGCACTGGGAACCAGCCCCAGGTTGCTGGGAAGCAAGGCTTTGAGGCATTTTCCTGTTGTACAAAGGAGCCTAGGAACCCTCAAAGACCTTTTCCCCTACTTACTTCCCACAAAAAAGAGCCTTGACAAACCAAGGTTTTATTTCCAGCAACATTCAGCTGATACAAACACATAGAAATACAATCTCACCAAAGAGCTAAGAAGCCCTCCAACACACGTCCAATTTCAGCATACAGCTAAGACTACACAACACACACACAAGCTCAACAAAGAGCTAAGACCACTACACACATCTCCACAGCACCACAGGCACATCTCAAAAGGGTCTGTCCAGTAGTTCCAGCCAAGGGAAGGGTGATGGCCTAAGCCACCAGCTCCAGCTTTCTTTTCTTTCTTTTTTTTTTTGAGATGGAGTTTTGCTCTTGTTGCCAGGCTCCTGAGCAGCTGGGATTACAGGCATGCACCACTATGCCTGGCTAACTTTGTATTTTTAGTAGGGTTTCTCCATGTTGGTCAGGCTGATCTTGAAGTCCTGACCTCAGGTGATCCGCCTGCCTCAGCCTCTGGGATTATAGGCGTGAGCCACTGCACCCAGCCTCCAGTTTTCTTTTCTTTAGAGCAGCGGTTTTAAATCCTTTTTGCTTCAAGTTCTCTGAAAACTTACTATGTTCTCCACAACAAGAGCTCCCATTTTCCACAGACACAGTCAATGTCAGTCAGCTTGTATTCAGGAGGACAGGGCAGAGGGATCCCAGTGGCACTTCCCATGGGAACACAGAAGAGAGTGGGCCCCAGAGATGGAAGGACCCCAGTGTCATCACCAAACAACCATTTCAGCCGCTCTAGCCTCTAATTCCCGCTCTAGAACAGCTGGCCCTGGTCGTCAGTACACAAGGAAAGAGCCCAGAACCAAGCTCAAGATCCCTATTCAAAGATCCCTGCCAGCCAGGTGGGCAGTTGAGTGCAGATTCCTGCGACCCCTGCCATTTTTGCTGTCTACTTAGAAGGGAAGTCAATGGCATACCCAGGATTCCTTCCTGATCCCTCAAAGAAATGGGGAATAAACACTTTAAACAAGTTCCAGGCCACTCAGCAGTGGTAGGAAAGGGAGGGAGGGCATGAAGGAGGATGGGGCACATAGCTGACATTATTAAAAACACATCCGAAGAAGTAGGGGGCCCTGTGGGGTGTAGAAGACAAATAAGGCATCCTGTGAAACTATAGACATCAGGGGCCAGAGTCCGGTAGCACCTGAGTAAGGCAAATGCAGATGACAGGCGGTGAGCCGACCAGGCTCACACCAGGAATGATGAGGTCTGTTTGAATTCTCCCTGCAGAAATAAAACATCCAGTCAACTCTCAATAGTCTTCTTTAGCTGATAATCCCCAAAACACATAAACATGGGCTAGAAATCTCCTCACTCCAGCCCCAGGTGGCCCACCCCTGCCCAGGGGAGGCATACTCACTTCACTTCGGGCACTAGGCTGGCTGTAAATCACCTTCTTACTCGAAGTCCTGTGAACAAGCCAGAAGACAGAGACACTCAGCCACCTAGGTGCTTATTAACCTCTCCTTGCCAACTTTTAAGGCCAGAAGCGAGAATGCTACAGAAGCACAGAGTGCGCAGCAGAAAGGTATGGGTGGGGGTAACAGGACAGGCCCAGGGCCAAGGCCACAGAGAAAGGGCTGGATATCCAAATGCCTTCCCTCCAAACTGGTTGCTTCTGCCTTCAACCCATTCCCCCAGGCCCACTTCAGCTTCAAACCACATGCATCCATGCTCTCAAACTTGGAGAACCCCAGGACAGCACCTCACTCACCCTTTCTTTGTTCCTGTAAGAGAAGAAATGGGATCATGAGTGTCAGCAGGACAGAAGACAGCATGGCTCGGGAAGATGGAGGGGCAGGCCCCCAGCTCTTGGTGTTAGATGGGTGATCAGTGTTCCCCAGGGGACAACACCCACACACATGAGCACAGTATCAGGGTCAGTACTCAGATGACACCCATGCCAGGCCCTGGGATGGGGGCAGTACAAAGGAGAGCCTCTGGGGGCAGATACTTACTGTCAAAGTGGCCTCGGCTATAGGCAAACCAGATGCCAAAAACCAAGATTCCCAGGAGAATCAGGGTTACAAGGACGGCTGCCACGATGACCCCCACATTCCGCTCCACTGCAAGACACAAATGAGAAGTCAGGCACGGGGATACTCACTCACGGTACCTACAGTATCACCAATGGCAGGATGAAAAGCAGACCCCAATCCCCACCCCAGGTCTGGGCTCAAGCCCTAACTCTCACCAGCTTCCATGCGCACAGCATTTGAAGTCATGGGTGTCCCATACCCATTCCGTGCCTCACAGCTGTATTCTCCAGTATCAGAGGCTGACAGGGGATCAAAGACCTGAGGAAGGAAAACAAATTGGCTTCCTGCTTGAAGAAGCAAAATAGACATTTTTTAATGTCTCTTGACCCCAGTTCCAAGTTCACCCTGTTGCCTGTTCTTCCTCCCACCTTTTGGGGTTCTATAACTGCATCCCCCACACATCTTTCACCACCACCCCATCCATACCAGCTCTCCTGTTGTGGGATTCAGGACATAGGAAGAGTTGCTGAAGGCACGGG
The DNA here is from genome assembly GCF_029289425.2 of Pan paniscus. Classification (NCBI taxonomy): domain Eukaryota; kingdom Metazoa; phylum Chordata; class Mammalia; order Primates; family Hominidae; genus Pan; species Pan paniscus. Next base: position 88,860,699 of record NC_073249.2, on the reverse strand, counting down.
TGCTTTTGGGATTCGTAGGCATCACTATCCCATCTTTGAACCAGGTGTATTCAGAAGGTGGGGAACCATCTTGTTCTGAGCATGTCAGCACTGCCCGGTTCCCAATGGTGGCAGAGGAGGGGATGTTAACTGTAGGCTTGGATGGAGGCACTGTGGAAGAGAAAGACAGAAGGTGCTGAGTACAGGGTGGGGGCTGCTTGAGTCTAAGTAACCAACTACAATGGTACCCCCAACTACTCAGCTCAAGCCTCCTACTCTCACCATGCCCCTGGTTGCCACCTAACCAGGGGCTCATCCCCTCTCTGGCAGCTCCAGGACTCTGAATAGCCCACCTGTGGGTATTCTCACCATCAAAGAGCTCCAAAGTGCAGCAGAGCCTGCTATGAGAAGTAACTAACTCCAGGCCCACCCAGAAGACATGGGGCACGTACCAAGCACGATGAGCTTGACCTTGACCTCCCCATAGCTGTTGCCGCCTTCCTCAGAGACCATACAAGTGTATGTCCCAGTGTCTTCCCGTGTCACGGACTTGAAGGTGATACCAGTTGGCAAGAAGGTCACCCGGTCCTCATAGGAAGCTACCACAAGAGGAGGCAAGAGCAAGGACAGAGTGAACTGGAGAGCTAAGGGAGGCTGATGAAGGGGGCATCCAAGGTACGCAAGTGCTCTCCTCTTCCCCCAGAAAGGGGGGTAGGAAGGCCATGAGGACTTCAGCCCCAGGGTGTGCCCTGGGATAAGGGCACAAAGTCTGGATCGTAGAATCCAGGCATCCCTCCACAACCTAGGCAATCAGGAAGGAGGAGAAGCAACTCACCTGTGATCTTGTTATTATAGCAAACGAGTCTGGTGGTGTCTCCTTGGTCAAACTTCCACTCCACACGGGGAGAAGAAAAGCCCGAGTAGGCACAGGACAACTTCACAGCTGCAGACAGGGTCAAAATGAGCCAAAGGAGGAAGCAGCAGCAAATACACGAGATGGGGAACAGCCCCAAACTGCAGGCTGGGCTGGGTGCTCTCTAGATCCCCAGGCGGCCGGCAACTGCTCACCCTCACACCCTCCATGGCCCCTCCCAACTCACGATTATTCTCAGGAATTCTGACTTCAGGTTCAGAAGAGTGCACTGTAACACTGCCCAATGCCAGGGAGCCTGAGGAGAAAGAAAGAGGTGAGCCCCGTCAGGAGTGGACAGAGAAATGCCAGGAAGAAGGAGTCACAGACCCAGTGGACAGGGCTTCTCCATTCACAGACCCTAAGAGGAAGGGATTCGAGACTCATGCTCCCTCTGGCTCTCACACTTTGTCACCATGATCCTAAATGTCTTCTTTAAGTGCTTTTTGCTACAATTGCCGGCTAATACTTCTTTTATCCATGGGAATGCAGTTTCTTTTGCTTCTAATTTTTCTCTCTGTGACTCCCAATAATCTAATTAGATTTCTACTAGTCCAAGGGCAGCTTCCAGAATGACATTTCACTGTTCAGAGAAAGCTTCTCAACAAATGATTGCAGCCACTTGTCAGGACAATCCTGGAAGGAAGCCAGCAGGGCTGGAGGCAAGGGATGGAAGGGAAGGGCAGAGCCATGATGAGGATAATAATAATACTTGACATTTGTGGAGCATGTGGTGCTTTTAAAATTGTTTTCGCGTACATTATGACACGTTGCATCATTTGATCCCGGACACAAGCATGACAGATCGGCAAGATGTATATTATTATCCCGAGTTTACATGAGGAACTGAGAGTACAAGAAGTAAATGTGCCTAAGATCACACAGCTGGGGCCAGGTGCGGTGGCTCAGGCCTGTAAACCCAGCACTTTGGGAGGCTGAAGTGGGGAGGTCATGAGGTCAGGAGTTCAAGACCAGCCTGGCCAATATGGTGAAACCCCATCTCTACTAATAATACAAAAATTAGCCGGTCATGGTGGCACACCTGTAGTCCCAGCTACTTGGGAGGCTGAGGCAGAAGAGTCGCTTGAACCCAGGAGGCGGAGATTGCAGTGAGCCGAGATCGCGCCACTGCCCTCCAGCCTGGGCGACAGAGCAAGACTCAATCTCAAAAAAAAAAAAAAAAATCACACAACTGGTTCTGAGGTGAAGCTTGCACTAGAAGTGGGTTCAGATCACCTCATTAGAATATTCTACTTGCCAAATGGAGAAGGAAAAGAAAAGATAGTGTGTGCTGGGTGGAGGGAGGGAGAAGCAACAAGGCTAATTAAATAATATGGGGGAGGTGCATCAGGGTTCATAGGAGGGACCCACAAAGGTCAAATTAAGAACCAGTGACCAGGGATTCTGGGACCACATGATGCAGCTACAAACCTGCACTTACACAATTATTCTCATCCATGTTTTCAAAGTCAAATTCATGAAATATCCTTTTATTTGTAGCTTCAAGTCAGGACCCTGTCTTAGATAAATGTTTGTAGAAGTCAAGCACATCCGTTAAATTCAAGTACATTTTTCCTTTACTTAATTATGCACATAACTGAATATGGTCTCTTGACCTCTGAGACTCCCCTTCCTCTCTGAAATATGAAATAGATGTGCTCTAAAGTCCTTTAGGTTCTTTTTTTAAAATTTTGGCATTAATGTTTAGATAATATTTGTATACATGTATTTCAATCTGAAATAATAACACTATGAATTAGTCCAGATAAGTATTCTCTCTCCCATTTTATAGATAAGAGACTAAAGATATAGGTTACTCCTATATCCTTTTTTTTCTCTTATTATACTCTTTATTTATTTGTTTTTGTTTTTTTTTTGAGACGGAGTTTCACTCCTGTTGCCCAGGCTGGAGTGCAATGGCGCTATCTCAGCTCACTGCAGCCTCTGCCTCCCAGGTTCAAGTGATTCTCTTCAGCCTTCCAAACAGCTGGGATTACAGGCGCTTGCCACCATGCCGGCTAATTTTTGTATTTTTCTTTTATTTTTTGAGACAGAGTTTCGCTCTTGTTGCCCAGGCTGGAGTGCAATGGCGCAATCTCGGCTCACCGCAACCTCCACCTTCTGGGTTCAAGGGATTCTCCTGCCTCAGCCTCCCAAGTAGCTGGGATTACAGGCATGTGCCACCATGCCCGGCTAATTTTGTATTTTTAGTAGAGGCGGGGTTTCTCCATGTTAATCAGGCTGGTCTCGAACTCCCGACTTCAGGTGATCCGCCCGCCTCAGCCTCCCAAAGTGCGGGGATTACAGGCGTGATTAAGCCACTGCACCTGGCCTAATTTTTGTATTTTTAGTAGAGATGGGGTTTCACCACGTTGGCCAGGCTGGTCTCAAACTCCTGACCTCAAGTGATCTGCCCGCTGCAGCCGCCCAAAGTGCTGGAATTATAGGCGTGAGCCACGGCAACCGGCCTAATTTTCTTTTTTTTTCTTTTTTGAGACAGAGTCTCACTCTGTCGCCCTGGCTAGAGTGCAGTGGTGTGATCTCGGCTCACTGCAACCTCTGCCTCCCACGTTCAAGAGATTCTCCTGCCCCAGCCTCCTGAGTAGCTGGGATTACAGGCGCCCGCCACTACGCCTAGCTAGTTCTAACTAGTTTTTTGTATTATTATTATTTTTTTTTTAAGATGGAGTTTTGTTCTAGTTGCCCAGACTGGAGTGCAGTGGCGCAATCTAGACTCACCACAACCTCCGCCTCCCAGGTTCAGGAGATTCTCCTGCCTCGGCCTCCCTAGTAGCTAGGATTACAGGCAGGCGCCACCATGCCCGGCTAATTTTGTATTTTTAGTAGAGATGGGGTTTCTCCATGTTGGTCAGGCTGGTCTCGAACTCCTGATCTCAGGTGATCCACCCGCCCTGGCCTCCCAAAATGCTGGGATTACAAGTGTGAGCCACCGCGCCCGGCAATTTTTTGTATTTTTAGTAGACAGGGTTTCACCATGTTGTCCAGGCTGGAATTTTTTTTTTAAGAGCTGGGGTCTTGCTACATTGCCCAGGCTGGTCTAGAACTCCTGGCCTCAAGCAGTTATCCTGCCTTGGCCTCCCAAAGTGCTGGGATTACAGATGTGAACCATCACGCCTGGCCATATAGCATGGTTTTCAAAAAAGAAGGGTATAGGCTGGGCACGGTAGGTCACACCTATAACCCCAGCACTTTGGGAGGCCAAAAAGGGCAGATCACTTGAGGTCAAGGGTTTGAGACCAGCCTGGCCAACATGGCGAAACCTTATTGCTACTAAAAATACAAAAATTAGCCAGGCGTGGTGGCGCGTGCTACCTGGAAGGCTGAGCAAAGAGAATCACTTGAACCCGGGAGGCAGAGGTTGCAGTGAGCTGAGATTGTGCCACTACATTCCAGCTTGGGCAACAAAGTGAGACTCTGTCTCAAAAAAAAAAAAAAATTAACCAGGCATGGTGACACATGCCTGTAGCCCAGTTACTTGGGAGACTGAGGCAAAAGGACTACTTAAGCCAAAGAGTGTGAGGTTACAGTGAGCTACAATCACACTAATGCATTCCAGCCTGGGTGCCTGGGTGACAGAGCAAGACCCTGTCTCTAAAAAACATAAGAAAAGAAAACCGAGCTGTTTCTTAGAAAAACCATAGGTTTAATGAAAAAAAAACTAATAAAAATATTTCTAATGATATTATTTTATTTACATATTTGCCATTACATTTTTAATGTCAAATTTATGCTCAAATGTAATAATAGATATGGAGGCTGAGCACGGTAGCTCACACCTGTAATTCCAGCACTTTGGGAGGCCGAGGTGGGGAGATTGCTTGAGGGCAGGAGTTCGAGACCAGCTTGGCCAACGTGGCGAAATCTCGTCTCTAGTAAAAGTACAAAAACTAGCCGGGGGTGGTGGCACGAGCCTGTAATCCCAGCTACTCGGGAGGCTGAGGCAGGAGAATCACTGAACCCAGGAGGCAGAGGCTGAAGTGAGCCTAGATAGTGCCACTGCACTCCAGCCTGGGTGACAGAGCAAGACTCTGTCTCAAAAATAAAATAATAATAATAATAATAATAGATATGGAAATTAAACCAAAGAGCTTTTATTAAATTTAAAATTCTTCCTGAGGACACATAAGTCTCCTCCCTTCCTCCCTCCTTCCTCCTTCCCCTCCCTCCCCTATCTCCTCCCTCCTTTCTCACTCTGTTGCCCCGGCTAGAGTTCAGTGGCACCATTATGGCTTACTGCTTAGGGCCCAGTGTTGGCCTGCTGGGCTCAAGTGACCCTTCCACCTCAGCCTCCTAAGTAGTTGGGACTACAGGCCTCTGTCTCCCAGGTTCCAGCAATTCTCCTGCCTCAGCCTCCTGAGTAGGTGGGATTACAAGCACGAGCCACTATGCCTGGCTAATTTTTTGTATTTTTAGTAGAAACAAGATTTCATCATGTTGGCCAGGCTGGTCTCAAACTCCTGACCTCAAGTGATCCACCCGCTTCGGCCTCCCAAAGTGCTGGGATTATAGGCCTGAGCTACCGCACCCGGCCTGCCCAGCTAACTTTTACAATTTTTTTGTAGAGACCAGGTCCCACTATGTTACCCAGGCTGGCCTCAAATTCCTGAGCTCAAGCAATTCTCCTGCCTTGGCCTCCCAAAGTGCTAGGATTACAGGCGTGAGCCACCATGCCTGTGGAAGTCTCTTACTCAACTCTCATTAAGAATGCTAATAGGCTGGGCATGGCAGCTCAACAGCCTGTAATCCCAGCACTTTGGGAGGCTGAGGCAGGCAGGTCACCTGAGGTCAGGAGTTTGAAACCAGCCTGGCCAATATGGCGAAACCCCATCTCTACTAAAATACAAAAATTAGCCGGGTATGGTGGCAGGCAACGGTAATCCCAACTACTTGGGAGGCTGAGGCAGGACAATCACTTGAACCCGGGAGGCGGAGGTTGCCGTGAGCCAAGATCACACCACTGCACTCCAGCCTGGGTAACACAGTGAGACTCCATCTCAAAAAAAAAAAAGAGGGGGGGCACTTCTGTTCCAAAGTGTTCCAAAGCTGTCTGTGGGATAGGCTGAGGCCTCACCAGGACTATAACGCAAACTTGGCCTCCCCCTCTGTCCAACTTTGCTTCCTTCCCCTCCTTTCCATGGGCGTGGATCCCAAGTGCACTCCCTAATAAATGTCTTGTATGATTATTGACATCTCAGAGTCAGCTTCCCAAGAACCCAACCTATGGCACCACCCAAATGAACAGCAGCATCTAATTAGACTAAAAACTAGCCTTTGAAATAAACACACATATACACACAAATCACAACATATGAATTTGATGGTTGTTCCTCCACCACTTCTGGGTTTAGCTAAAGTTCTTTGTTGAGTCCTCTCAGATCATCACATTCACACCACATATATACAAACACACTGGGCTACAGGCATATTACCCTTTTCTTCATTAATCCACACTGCCATCACCTGGTCTGGGCTTCTGTTCTTTTGTTTCAAATACACGAACCTCCGCCTTAGTGTCCTCCCATCCACCTCTGTTGCAGGATTAACTATGTCTGCCTGTGACCTGACTGTGCCAATACTCCCAAGGTCTATTGTGATTGCCTATCACATCATGAGTCAAGGCCAGCCTTATCACCATGCCCTTCCCATTCACCACAGGACACCTCAGCCATCCTGGTCCACATTCCCCTTCTCATTCTTGAACAGGCCCCTGGAACCAGACTGCCTGCGTTCAAATCCCAGCTCTAGGCTGGGTGCGGTGGCTCATGCCTGTAATCCCAGCACTTTAGGAGGCGAAGCAGGTGGATCACCTGAGATCAGGAGTTCGAGACCAGTCTGGCCAACGTGGCAAAAATCCGTCTCTACTAAAAAATATATATATAAAAATTAGCCGGGTGTGGTGGCACATGCCTGCAATCCCAGCTACTTGGGAGGCTGAGGCAGGAGAATCGCTTGAACCTGGGAAGCAGAGGTTGCAGTGAGCTGAGATTGTGCCATTGCACTCCAGCCTGGGCAACAAGAAACTCCGTCTCAAAAAAAAAAAAATGCCGGGCGCAGTGGCTCATGCCTGTAATCCCAGCACTTTGGGAGGCCAAGGCGGGCGGATCACCTGAGGTGGGGAGTTCAAGACCAGCTTGACCAACATGGAGAAACCTCGTCTCTACTAAAAATACAAAATTAACCAGGCGTGGTGGTGCATGCCTGTAATCCCAGCTACTCAGTAGGCTGAGGCAGGAGAATTGCTTGAACCTGGGAGGCAGAGGTTGCAGTGAGCCAAGATCGCGCCATTGCACTCCAGCCTGGGCAACAAGGGAGAAACTCTGTCTCAGAAAAGAAAAAAAAAAAAAAAAAATCCCAGCTCTGTTACTTACTAGGCTATGTGACCTGGACAAGCCACTTGGCCTCCTCAAATCTGAGTTTACCCATCTGTAAAATGGGGATAATAACAGTTTCTACATCAAAGGGCTGTTCTGAGGGCTAAACAAGCTAATACTGTACAAATAAAGTGCTTAGAGCAGTGTCTGAACAGGAAGCCCCAAGTAAGTATTATATTTTATGATTATCATCATCTGTTCATAGGCCCTTCTGTACACATACTTCTTTCTGACTTCAATGTTTTCTTCAACAAGACATATAAATAAAGCCTGAAAAATGCCTACTCCAGCCTACCAAACCATATCTCCCCTGTCATTGCAGCTGCCTTGGGAAGGCGGCCCCTTCTCTAGAACCTTCACAGCTGTACCAGCAGAGCTAGGAGCTTGCTCTCACTGAATCCAATCTACATCAGGACACTCACAGTTTCCCTGTCCATCCTCCTCATCTATTTCATATTTTCCCGTGCCTCTTCACAGCCCCCCTTTTGCACTTAACCTTGGGCCCATACATACCATACTGTACACACACATACAAATGTCCTACTGATGTACGTGGTAAACCAATAATAGAAGGAAATTCCATCCTTTCCATTGTCAAGTTTAATTTTCTCTAAGTTCACAACAAGAAAAGCCACAAAGTTAAAGGCATCAACAGATTTTTGGCCTGCTTAGGTTTTGGGCCCATGTATAGAAAGTCCATTCTCCGGCCAGGCGCGGTGACTCACGCCTGTAATCCCAGCACTTTGGGAGGCTGAGGCAGGCGGATCTCGAGGTCAGGAGATCGAGACCATCTTGGCTAACATGGTGAAACCCCATCTCTACTAAAAATACAAAAAATTAGCCAGGCGTGGTCGCAGGCACCTGTAGTCCCTAGTCCCAGCTACTCCGGAGGCTGAAGCAGTAGAATGGCGTGAACCCGGGAGGTGGAGCTTGCAGTAAGCTGAGATGGCACCACTGCACTTCAGCCTGGGTGACAGAGCGAGACCCCGTCTCAAAAAAAAAAAAAGAAAGTCCATTCTCCATTCCACTACTGGATGAAGTGCTAGCATTTATTGAGCACATACTATATTTGAGGCACTGTTGTAAGCATATTATATGTAATATCATTTAATCCCTGCAACAGCCTTTAGAGTTGGGTGATTCTATCGTTATCACCCATATTTACATGGGGAAACGGAGGCCCAGAGTAGTTAAGTAACTTGGCTAAGGCCACACAGTGAGTGGTAGTGCAGATTCACACCAACGCAGTCCAACTGCAGAGGCTATACAATGCTACACTATACTATACAGCCTTCCTAAAAATGCAAATCTGATACCTCCTTTAAGCTTTTCATGATTCTACATTGCTTATATGATAAAATCCAAATTTTTCTGCAAGCTAAGAAAGTTCCAATAATCCCTTTACTCTGCCAAACGCCCACCTCCCTCTCTCCCCCCAGGAAGTGCTGGAAGAAAGTTCTAGCACTATCTGACCCCTTGATAAGGTTATCGTCTTCATCACCCACTCTACTGTTGCAATTTACCCTCTAGCAATACAAAACTACTTAAAATTCCTAGCAAAGTCTGGGCTGTTTCACAATCTCTGCCTTTGCTCATGCTATTCCTGCTATGTGGAACACCCTTTTCCTCCTCTTTATCTGGGCAGCAGTATTCATCCACATTATTTTCTGGAAAACGACCTCCCACATGCCCAGTCCTCACCATAGCCTCACCTAAGCCTCTTTCCTAGGCTTTAATTATCCCATGCAAAACACTGTCAAAGCAATTCCCACATTATAATGACATCATCTGTGTACAAGCATGTCTCCCATGGTAAACCCCAAGTGAAAAGGGACCATGTGTTATTTAATATTCTCAGTATCCCACACTTAGCATAATAAAACTGGTACAAGTTGACATTCAATAAATGTTTTCTCAGCCTGGGCAACACAGTGAGACCCCCATCTGTACCAAAAAAAAAAAAATTAATCAGCTGCAGTCATGCACGCCCATGAACGCCTGTAACACTGAGGATGTAATTCCTGGAAATTACTACGTACCTGAATAATAATAATGAAACAACTGTGGCAAATAGTATTTTCCAAAACAGCCACATCTATCTATATATTTATCTCCTCCCCCATGCTCTACTTACATTGTGACTGAGGTGGAGTCTAAGTTAAGTTTCCTCCCCATGGGCCGGGTGCGGTGGCTCACGCCTATAATCCCAGCACTTTGGGAGGCCGATGTGGGTGGATTGCTTGAGGTCAGAAGTTTAAGACCAGCTGGGCCAACATGATAAAAATTACAAAAATTAGCCAGGCATGGTGCATACCTGTAGTCCCAGCTACTTGGGAGGCTGGAGAACCACTTGAGCCCAGGAGGTGGAGGCTGCAGTGAGCTGATATGGTGCCACTGTACTTAGTCTGGATGACAGAGCAAGACTCTGTCTCAAAAAAAAAGTTTCCTCCCCATGAATCTGGCAGGGTCTTATGATTGACAATGGCATAATGGTAGAAGTGGCATATTATTAATGTTAGGCCTTATATGCATTTTCTCACTAAACTCTTAAAAAAAAAAAAAAACCTATGAGACAAGTACCATTGAAGATTGAAGTACTACCGTTACCATTTCATTTTACAGATGAAAAAACTGAGGCTTAGAACAGTTGACCCAGGCCAGGCATAGTGGCTCACACGCGTGTAATCCCAGAACTTTGAGAGTCCGAGGCAAGCGGATCACAAGGTCAGGAGTTCGAGACCAGCCTGGCCAACGTGGTGAAACCCCGTCTCAACTAAAAATACAAAAATTAGCTGGGCATGGTAGCAGGCGCCTGTAATCCCAGCTACTCAGGAGGCTAAGGCAGGAGAATTGCTTGAAGCCGAGAGGCGGAGGTTGCATTGAGCCAAGATTAAGCCACTGCACTCCAGCCTGGGTGACAGAGCGAGACTCCATCAAAAAAAAAAAAAAAAAAAAAAAAAAAAAACAGTTGATCCAAACCATATGGCTACAAATAGCAAGGTAGGAATCTTAACTCTGCCTGATTTTGAGGCTCTAAAACTATTATGCTATATGTAGCTTTATTGGACAAGCAAGGAAATCCCATGTATCTTTCAAGATCCTGTTCAAATGTCTATTGATCTCTTATACCTTTCCTCAGTCAAAATTAATCTCACCCCAATTTCTAGGAATATAGCCTAAGAAAGCAATCAAAGGTAAGTTTAAAGATTTTGGCTGGGTGCAGTGGCTCACGCCTGTAATCCCAGCACTTCGGGAGGCTGAGGCGGACGGATCACTTGAGGCCAGGAGTTTGAGACCAACCTGACCAAAATGGTGAAACCCCATCTGTACCAAAAATATAAAAATTAGCTGGGCGTGGTGGCAGGCACCTGAATCCCAGCTACTTGGTAGGCTGAGGCTTGAACCTGGGAGGTGGAGGTTGCAGTGAGCTGAGATTACGCCACTGCACTCCAGTCTGGGCGATAGAGTGGGACTCCATCTTAAAAAAAAAAAAAAAAAATTCATGTACAAGAACAATTTAACGTTATTTAGGTTTCATTGTTCGTTTTTTTTGGAAACTGAGTCTTGCTCTGTCGCCCAGGCTGGAGTGCAGTGGCGCGATTGTGGCTCATGGCAACTTCCACCTCCCAGGTTCAAGAGATTCTCCTGCCTCAGCCTCTCAAGTAGCTGGGATTACAGGCACACACCACCATACCCAGCTAATTTTTGTACTTTTGATAGACACGGGGTTTCACCACATTGGCCAGGCTGGTCTCAAACTCCTAGCCTCAAGTGATCCGTCCGCCCCAGCCTCCCAAAGTGCTGGGATTACAGGCATGAACCACCATGCCCAGCCAATTTAATGTTATTTAGTATAACAAAGAAAAAAAAGAAATCTAAATGACCAACAAAAGGTGAATAAGTAAATTATGATATAGCCATACTTTAGGAATAATATAGAAAGGACCTTAAAGTATATTTTGGGCCAGGCGCGGTGGCTCACACCTGTAATCTCAACAATGAGAGGCCGAGACAGGTGGTCAGGAGTTCAGGACCAGCCTGGCCAAGATGGTGAAACCCCGTCTCTACTAAAAATACAAAAAAATTAGCCAGGCGTGGTGGTGGGCACCTGTAATCCCAGCTACTTGGGAGGCTGAGGCAGAGAATTGCTGGAGCCCAGGAGGTGGAGGTTGCAGTGAGCCGAGATTGTGCCACTGCACTCCAACCTGGGTGACAGAGCGAGATTCCACCTCAAAAAAAAAAAAAAGTATATTTTGTAGGAAATATAGACATATCTCACACATTAATTCATAAAGACTAGAATGAAACACCAGTAATAAGTGTTTATCTCTAGATAATAGAATTACATGTGATTTTATTTTCTCCATAGTCCTTTGCATTTTCCTATTTTTCTACATGGAGCATGTATCACTTTTTTTAATAAAACAAAAAGCTTATCTCTTTAAAAAGTTACTCTCTTCTCCTCTATGCTCCTAAAACATTTTGTACTTTGTTGACAGCCCCTGGCACACGCTGCTCTGTACTCTACCTAGTCAATACGTGTCTGCAGTTTCTTGAGTTCTGCTTGTATCCTTCCCTAGCTCCCAGCACTACACTTTGCACAGAGGAGGTGCTCGATGAACTGCACCAAAGCACTGCTGGGGTGAGAAGATGGTCACAGAAGGCAGAGGCCTCCAGACTCTTAACAGAACCCACCAACAACCATCCCTTGTACGTGAAGCGTCAGGTCAGACCCATAACAGAAAAGGACCTACTTCCTTCTACTACTTTGCTAAGAAACCTTTAGTTTTTTCTAGATATCCTGTTAATTATTAGAATTTTCTGGCCAGGTGCAGTGCAGCAGCTTAGGCTTATAATCGCAGCATTTTGGAAGGCCAAGATGGGAGAATCACTTGAGCCCAGGAGTTCAAGACCAGCCTGGGCAACATAGAAAGATCCCATCTCTATGCCTCAGGGATATCAATAACAAAACATAAAAGAAGAAATACAACATAAAAAAGAATATAAGAAATTTTAAAAAGAGAGACTGATCTCTATAAAAATAAAAGAAAAAAAGAATTTTCCTTGAGTTGCTTTTGTGTCAAGTTTGAATTAATTAATTTTATTTATTTATTTATTTATTTATTTATTTATTTTGAGACAGAGTTTTTGCTCTCGTCACCCAGGGTGGAAAGCAATGGCATCATCTCAGCTCACTGGAATCTCTGCCTTCTGGGTTCAAGCAATTCTCCTGCCTCAGCCTCCCAAGTAGCTAGAATTATAGGCACCCACCACCATGCCCGGCTAATTTTTGCATTTTTGGTAGAAACAGGGTTTCACCATGTTGGCCAGGCTGGTCTTGAACTCCTGACCTCAGGTGATCCACCCGCCTCAGCCTCCCAAAGTGCTGGGATTATAGGCGTAAGCCACTGCACCCGGCCGATTTATTTATTTTTAACTTTAATTTTAGGCTCAGGGGTACATATGCAGGTTTGTTATATAGATGAATTACATGTCGTCGGGGTTTGGTGTAAAGATTATTTCATTACCCTGCTAATAAGCAAAGTACCCAAAAGGTAGTTTTTCTATCCTCACCCTCCTCCCATCCTCTAAACTCAAGTAGGCCCTGGTGTCTGTTGTTCATTTAGAAAAAAAAAAAAGAAGAAAGAGGAGGAGGGGGAAAAGGAGGGAAAACAGTCAACCAGTCTCTCTCTGGTTTTCTCTAAGAATTCAGCCAAACTTCCCTCTGGGCATATGAGACTCACAAGACCCCCCAGTTGCCAGGGAGCTGGAGCCCTGCAATAGGAAGGATGAGTCAGGGCCTCCTCACCCCACCAGCTACAGCATACCCAGTTTAACTTCATGTTTTCCCCCTAATCTCTAGCACAGTGCTCAGAACATAGTAAACACCAATGTTTGTTGGATTAACAAGTGAATTTCACACTGCAATACAATTAGAACCTGGACCTAGAGCTTCCACTCTGGTTTTCCCCTTCCTCCCCACCACTCACCCTGTAGAGATTGAAGTAACTCCCATAAGGGTTGGCCTCCTCGTAAAGATCAAGAGGCTCCACTGGGCCAGGGAAGTTCCACAGGGAAGGGCCTTTCCGGGGTTTGGGGTAGAACAGTTTAGAAATGTGTGAGCAAGAGGAAGGCTCTGTGAGGCCAACAACAGGCTGGGCTATGTCTAAATAGCCATCCTTGGCTGCACTTTCAGTGATGTCGATCAGCTGGCTCGGGTCCTCTGAGGATGGCAGAAAGTGGTAATGGCAGGGTAAGACAGGCTCGCTTTCACTCCCTGGCTCCCTCCCGTCCTCTCTGCAGAATTTCCGGTTCTACCTGCTCAGCTCCCCCGCCACCCCATCTTCCCAGTGCAAGGGAAGGTCGAGCCTGCCAGCGCAGGACTTACTTCAGGGGCCCAGCACCCACTTCCTGCCAGCCAGCTGCTTCCTCCTGTTCCGCCCCTACATTGTGAAACAAATGACGCAGCCGGACTTTAGACAGAAACCCTGCTTATCAGGGAGTCCAGGCAGATGAACTCTGGGTTCTCAATGCCAGGAAAACCCTAGTGTGTATCCACTCTCACAGTATGTGTTCACTCATACTGCTCTCCACAACCGTCACACAATAGTGAAACCTCATCCTCAATTATGTTGGACGCAAGGTCATCCAGGTCTTTCCTGAATCTCTGAAACAGAAACTGGTTTGAGTTTAGAGATCTCCAGGGTCTCTAGTCAAACCTAACACATGTGATAAACAAGTCTCATTATTCCTATCACATAAAATGTGCATGGCATTTAAATCTATTTTTGGGTGTGGTGGAAACGTGTGTTGCCCATTTATGTGTCCACAGAACAAGTGCAAATTGAACTCAGCTGACTTGGAGGGGGGTGGGATGTATCCTAACAGCCAAGGCCACAATCCCTAGAAACCAATATGGGCCAGGTGTAGTGACTCATACCTGTCATTCAGCATTTTGAAAGGCCAAGGCAAAAGGATCCCTTAAAGCCAAGAATTCAAGACCAGCCTGTACAACAGATGAGACCCTGTCTGTACTAAAAAAATAAAAAATTAGCCAGGTATGGCTCACCACTCACACTTGCCTATAGCCTCAGCTATTCAGGAGGCTAAGACTGGAGGATTGCTTGAACCCAGGAGGTCAAGGCTGCAGTGAGGCCAGGCACAGTGGCTCATGCCTGTAATCCCAGCACTTTGGGAGGCCAAGGCAGGCAGATCACTTGAAGTCAAGAATTCAAGACCAGCTTGGCCAACATGGTGAAACCCCATCTCTACTAAAAATACAAAAATTAGCCGGGCAGCTCACACCTGTAATCCCAGCACTTTGGGAGGCCGATGGGGGCAGATCACAAGGCCAGGAGATCAAGACCATCCTGGCTAAGATGGTGAAATCCCATCTCTACTAAAAATACAAAAAAAAAAAAAATTAGCAGGGAATGGTGGCGGGTGCCTGTAGTCCCAGCTACTTGGGAGGCTGAGGCAGGAGAATGGCGTGAACCTGGGAGGCAGAGCTTGCAGTGAGCCGAGATCACGCCACTGCACTCCAGCCTGGGTAACAGAGCAAGACTCCATCTCAAAAAAAAAAAAAATTAAATTAAAAAAATATATACAAAAGGCTGGGCACAGTGGCTCATGCCTGTAATCCCAGCACTTTGGGAGGCCGAGGCAGGCAGATCACGAGGTCAGCAGATCGAGACCATCCTGGCTAACACGGTGAAACCCCGTCTCTACTAAAAAAAATACAAAAAATTAGCCGGGAGTGGTGGCGGGCCCCTGTAGTCCCAGCTACTCGGAAGGCTGAGGCAGGAGAATGGCGTGAACCCACGAGGCGGAGCTTGCAGTGAGCCGAGATTGCGCCAGTGCACTCCAGCCTGGGCGACAGAGCCAGACTCCATCTCAAAAAAAAAAAAAAAATATATATATATATATATATATATACACACAAAAATTAGCCAAGAATGGTGGTGCACGCTTGTGTCCCAGCTAGTCGGGAGGCTGAGGCAGGAGAATCACTTGAACCTGGGAGGCAGAGCCTGCAGTGAGACAAGATCACGCCACTGGACTCCTCCCTGGGCAACACAGCAAGACTTTGTCTCAAAAAAAAAAAAAAAAGGCTGCAGTGAGCTATGATCATGCCATTGTACTCCAGCCTGGGCAACAGAGTGAGACCCTGTTTCAAAAACAACAACAACAACAACAAAACTCCATGATATATGTATATAAGCAAGATGTAGAATATATGTAGTATGCCTCTTTTTGTGTCAGAAAGGGGAGAAAAAACAAGTATTATTTATATATACTTGTATCTGTAAAATGAAACACTGAAGAGACATTAGAAACTATTGGGGTTTGGGGTGAACAGGAGCAACATGGGAATGAGATACCCCACCCCTTTGATATCATTTTAATTATAAAACCATGTCAATTAACCTATTCTAAATAAATTTTTTTTTAAAAAATCACAGTAGCTCTATCTTGAATCGGAACTGGGCTGGAGACTCCACAAGACATGATCACAAAGGAACTGAAGAGCAACATGGTGAGGTAAAAGTGGTCTGGAGTGGCCAGGTGCAGGGGTTCATGCCTGTAATCCCAGCACTTTGGAAAGCCTAGGCAAGAGGATTACTTGAAGTCAGGAGTTCGAGACCAGCCTGGCCAACATGGTGAAAACCCGTCTCTACTAAAAATACAAAAAATTAGGGGCCGGGCGCGGTGGCTCACGCCTGTAATCCCAGCACTTTTGGAGGCTGTGGCGGGCAGATCACGAGGTCAGGAGATCAAGACCATCCTGGCTAACACAGTGAAACCTCATCTCAACTAAAAATAGAAAAAATTAGCCAGGCATGGTGGCGGGCGCCTGTAGTCCCAGCTACTCGGGAGGCTGAGGCAGGAGAATGGCATGAACCCGGGAGGTGGAGTTTGCAGTGAGCCGAGATCGTGCCACTGTACTCCAGCCTGGGCGACAGAGAGAGACTCTGTCTCAAAAATAAATAAATAAATAAATAATACAAAAAATTAGCCGGGCGTGGTGGCGCGTGCCTGTAGTCCCAGCTGCTGGGGAGGCTAAGGCAGGAGAATCGCTTGAAGCCGGGAGGTGGAGGTTGCAGTGAGCCAAGATCATGCTACTGCATTCCAGCCTGGGTAACAGAATGAGACTCCGTCTCAAAAAAAAAAAAAAGTGATCTGGAGCCAGAAGGCAAAGACTAAAGGGCACTGAAATTCCACTGCCACTCGTTTCCTAGTTCCAGGTAGAACTAGGAAGTGCCAGTCACCAGTTTCTAGTTTGGAGGGAACAATTCACTCCTGGGAGTAGAGGGAGAGGAAAGGAGGAGTGACTCACCAGTGTGGGGAAAAGCAAGGGAGATCAGATTGTTACTGTGGCTGTGTAGAAAGAAGTAGACATAGGAGACTCCATTTTGTTCTGTACTAAGAAAAATTCTTCTGCCTTGGGATGCTGTTAATCTATGGCCTTACCCCCAACCCCTTGCTCTCTGAAACATGTGCTGTGTCAAACTCAGGGTTAAATGGATTAAGGGTTGTGCAAGATGTGCTTTGTTAAACAAATGCTTGAAGGCAGCATGCTCCTTAAGTCATCACCACTCCCTAATCTCAAGTACCCAGGGACACAAACACTGCGGAAGGCCGCAGGGACCTCTGCCTAGGAAAGCCAGGTATTGTCCAAGGTTTCTCCCCATGTGATAGTCTGAAATATGGCCTCGTGGGAAGGGAAAGACCTGACCGTCCCCCAGCCCAACACCTGTAAAGGGTCTGTGCTGAGGAGGATTAGTATAAGAGGAAGGCATGCCTCTTGCAGTTGAGACAAGAGGAAGACATCTGTCTCCTGCCCGTCCCTGGGCAATGGAATGTCTGGGTATAAAACCAAGACATTGTACGTTCCATCTACTGAGATAGGGAAAAACCGCCTTAGGGCTGGAGGTGGGACATGCAGGCAGCAATACTGCTTTGTAAAGCATTGAGATGTTTATGTGTATGCATATCTAAAAGCACAGCACTTGATTCTTTACCTTGTCTATGATGCAAAGACCTTTGTTCACGTGTTTGTCTGCTGACCCTCTCCCCACAATTGTCTTGTGACCCTGACACATCCCCCTCTCAGAGAAACACCCACGAATGATCAATAAATACTAAGGGAACTCAGAGGCTGGCGGGATCCTCCATGTGCTGAACGCTGGTTCCCCGGGTCTCCTTATTTCTTTCTCTATAGTTTGTCTCTGTGTCTTTTTCTTTTCCAAGTCTCTCGTTCCACCTTACGAGAAACACCCACAGGTGTGGAGGGGCAACCCACCCCTTCACACCAGTCTACGGTTTTGAGGTATGCCTGCCCCTGAAAGGGCAAAGCTAGAAGGGCTTGAGTCAGAAACATCAATAGGAAACACTGGGACTCAGAGAATGACCCAGATGCAGGGCAGCAGTTCTGCCCTGCCCACCCGGAACTCTTCAGTGATGATACCACACTCAAGGAAGGGCAGGGGAGCAAATGCCAGCATTCCAACCCAGGTTTCCCTCTCTCCCCTGTGGTTACACTGTAAGTTGACCTATCCACACTCACCTCTACTGTGTCTCTCCCTACCTGGTAGACAGCTGAACCTTTTCTAAGGGACAGGTTCCCTAGGGAAAGGGAGGCTAGTACTCTGGGTCATCAGTTTTACTTTTCCCAAGTCCAGCTCTCCTAGTGTCTACCCTCTGGATCTCTGCCCCACAGGGTCAGGGTTTCCCCTCCATTAGGTTCCCCAAGCTGGGGCCAGGCCTTTGCCTGACTTGTCGGTCCTATCTTGCCTTTTCTACTTCCTCCCTGACAGCAGAGCCCACAATGAAGAACAGGGAGAACATATGGGCAACCTATCCACGCCTCTCAGGGACAGTGGACAAGCTAGACACCCAAGAAAAAGCTCCTGCTTTTTGATTTCTGACTCTGGCCATTTGGGATCTCCCTGCTTCCTTTTTTACCTACTCAGCTAGGGACAGCATTCTGGCATTCTTCCATCCTCACAAAATCCACAGGGGATAACAGCTGCCCAAAAATAATCCCTTCATGTATATGTAATGTAACTATTATGCTGGTTGATCCTCATGACAAAGGTGGGACAAGTATTACTGCTATTTTACAGATGAAAAGACTGAGCTACTGCCTAAGATCACAAACAAGGCAGAGAGAAAGCCAAGCTAGAATGCAGGTATGGTGCCCCAGCTCCCATTTCCATCCTCATTTGCACTAACCAAATCACTCCCCTCCCCCAACCCAACCCCAGATCTAGCCTGATTTAAAAGTTACAAGGTCAGTTCCTCCATCCCCTGGACAAGTCACTTCCCAGGACCCACTGTCCTAACAGGCTAATGCGACATCATCTCAGGTTCCCTCTGCACTACTGTGGCTTGGTTCCCTGAAGACACCTCCAAGCTCAAAATGGTGTTATCATGACCCTTCCAGTGCCAGTATATGATTATTTTAGGATTATCATAAATAATACAGGAAATTAGAGGGAGAAAAAAGAAAGGAAGCAGTGGCAAAGGATAGGGAGTAAGCAGCTCCAGGAAGCTTTTAAGCCTGACAAATACTGTCACAGACAAACACTGTTACAAATACAGTCACTCACCTAGAAGAAACTTCTGGGCTTAGGGGAAAAATACTGGCACAGTACAAAGGTTGGAAAAACCTTTAGTACCAGAACCACATAACCAAAAATTGACTATGGGTGTCACTAGCAGTTCTAAAATACAGGCAGAAGTAAAATAGGCAAGGGGTAGGGAAAAAAGGGAAATTAAAGAAAAGGGAACTCAAAGAGTAGAAAAAAAGGAAGACATGGCCAGCCGCGGTGGCTCACACCTGTAATCCCAGCACGTTGGGAGGCCGAGGCGGGTGGATCACCTGAGAGCAGGAATTCAAGACCAGCCCGACCAACATGGTGAAACCCCATCTCTACTAAAAACAAAAAATTAGCCGGGCGTGATGGTGCATGCCTGTAATTCCAGATACTCGGGAGGCTGAGGCAGGAGAATCGCTTAAACCCGGAAGGCGGAGGTTGCGGTGGGCCAAGATGGCACCATTGCACTCGAGCCTGGGCAACAAGCGAAGCTCTAACTCAAAAAAAAGAGGGAGACATGAATGAAGAAGCTAGTGGGAAAGTAAGTTTAAAGGTAAGTAAGACAGTAGATTCTGAAGCAGTATCCCAAAGAGTTCTTGTGCTATAGGGTGCCTGAGATGCTGGATCCAAGAATGGAAAAAGGAAAAGCAAGTCAAGAGGGTTTGGTTCCATTCCCAGGTTCCACCCCTAACTCTATTGTCATTGAAGTCATTTCCCCTCTTGGACTTGTTTCCTTATCAGTAAAATAGAAAGAGGATGATATATGCCTCTGGTCCAATCTCTCCCAAGGGTTTATGTTGTGATAAGGTAGAAATGAGCAGTCAATCCATCTAAGGGCAGGGAATCTACATACACCAAACTGATTGTAATCATTCATTTATTTAACACTTTCTAAAACAAGAACCTTGGGGGTGGGGGGAGACTCATGTAGAACACATACTGACACAACTACTCACACAACGACACGCAAACTCAAGAATCAGATAAACACACAGGTACTGCCACAGGTTGACTAACGCACAAACCAACCGACTAAACGCTCAGCCCCACACAAACACATCTCGAGACAGAGGCATGCCCTAGCAAGTGAGCCTCATTGTTCCTCAGGAAAGGGAGTTTACAAAGGAAACAAAAACTCTCATACACAGCCAGAGGGAGGGCAGAGCTCTGGCTCTGATGAGAATCCAGCCAACCAACAGATACACTCTCCCCCTGGGAAGAGTCACTCAGTCAACAACACGTATTAAGGACTCCTGAGGTAGTTATTCCATAAAGGAACTTCGCTGGAACCTCTGCTGCACTTAGAGAAATTTCAGGTTTCTATTGCATTTCCTCTTTAGACTGTGCACCCAGACATTTTCCCAGAGCAACCGCCGCAATTCAAAGATTCAGAGGAGCCAGAGACTCCTTCAGCAAAAGCTAGGGAAAGAGACTTCCACCCCAGACCACCTCCATTTGATTTTCTTCGAGGACCGTTAAAGGAGCCAAGGCTCCCGGCTGCGCAGCGGGGTTCGTGGATGCTGGGTGGGCGTTGGAGGGGCAGGCTGGCCCTTCCCAGGTGCGTGTGGAGCGCGCGCTGGGTAGATGAGTGTGGAAGGGTCCTTGGCCCGACGGCCCTCTCCAGTGAGGACGAGGAGTGTACCTCTGGTGTGTGCAGATGGGTCAGCTCCCTCCTGGTGGCCGTGAGGGGTGCGGTCACAACTCACCAGTGTGGGGGAGGGGAGCCAGCCACTCACCCAGCTGTGAGAGTGGTGAAAGAGGGACCAGCCAGGGGTGGAAAAGATAATTCGCAGAACGATATAGGAAGGTTTCTGAGCTCCTCCCCTCCCGCGGGCTAGGGGCGTGGGGAGAGCCTTCCTCCAACCTCTGACCCGACCAACCGATTCCTCCCGAAACTCTGGGAACTTACACAACAGGATCGCCAATATGAAGAGGCACAACAGTTTCCTCTCGACTTGCGCCTTTGTCCCCATCGCGATCAGGCTCCCGACACAACAGCCGCCGACGGACTCCGGGGAACAGACACAGCTCCGCGACTACAGCGCGGGGACTGAGCCAGCCGCCAGGTGGAACCCCGCCCGGCCCCGCCCTCCGCGCCTGATTGGCCAGCTCCCCACCCCTGCACGTTCCGATTGGTGTAAGGAACCGCTGCTCTTCAGAACGAGTCACCTCGGCCAGGTGTTACCCCGCCGCCACTCCCCGCCTCGGCGCACTGGCGCCTTTCCCCACACGAGCTGCCTCAGATTGGCCCAGGAGACTGTCGCGTCAGGAGACGAATTCCGCACCTTCAGCAGGTGACGGCCCCCTGATTGGTTGGTGTTCCCGAAGTAGCGACTTCCTGACTGGCTGGGTTCTCAGTTGGAGCTGGAGGGCTGAGAAGTACCTCTAAGGAGGAAGTAGGAAAGGCAGTCGTGGTGTGGGATTTACGGAGACCGGCTTGGCTTGGGGTTTTGTGTTTGTTTGAATGTAAGTTGCTTGGTGCAACTGCACCTGCAGTTTGGTCCTGCAGAAACTTTGGTCCTGCCTCTTGGCAAGTAAAAACCAAATATTAATATGGGAGGGTAGGGGAGAAGACCCGGAGAGAAATGGAATGTTACTTTGACACCACCTCCAAACTGTTCCTCTGTCCACCCCACCGGCTTTGAGAGATGAGCTACGCTGGGAGGAAGAAAGGGAAAAAAAAAAGAGAAAGGGAGCACTCAACTGGAAAATGGGAGCCTGGGCAGTATAGTCCCAGCTACTTGGGAGGCTGAGGTGGGAGGATGGCTTGAGCCCGGAGGCGGAGGTTGCAGTGAGCCTAGATCGCGCCACTGAACTACAGCCTGGGCGACAGAGCCAGACCCTGTCTCAAAAAACAAACAACAACAACAAAAATTAAAAAACCCACAACAACACAACTTGGGAAGAGCAGAATTACATTATCTCAAGAAGAAAGTTAAACAGATGTACACAAAACACACCCAAATGATACAAACTGAGCTGAACATGCTCTAGAAACATCTCTGGGTGACTGGATATGTCCTTTACACATATTTGATCTGTGAACAGGTCCCTACATTTCAGAATTGTTTGTTTTCTCATTGTGACTAATAGTTGTGTGCTGACTAAGCCACCTTTTTTCTATAGACAATGTTGATACTCAAACTTTCTGTTAATATTTATATTGCTACATCATTTTTAATTGAAATTCATGCTCAACACCTTTGCTAGTTGTAGTTTCTATTTTACGATGATTTAATTTTAACTGTACTAAGCATATGCAGACTGTGGGAAAAAAACTTCCTTAGCATTACCTCATTGCAAGAGAAAAGACCACATTTTTATCCAAAAGAATGGTATTGTTTGACATTTTGCCTTTTTCACCTTTGCTCTCATTCCTTTGTCCCCATCTCTTTGGCCAAAGTTCTGCTTCTGGTTCCATTCAATTTAAACCACCTACTGGGTGCTTAATAGTCTTGGCCGGGTGCGTGGCACACGCCTATAATCCCAGCACTTTGGGAGGCCGAGGTGGGTGGATCACCTGAGGTCAGTCTGACTAACGTGGTGAAACCCTGTCTCTACTAAATACAAAAAAAATTAGCCGGGCGTGGTGGCACATGCCTGTAATCTGAGCTACTTGGGAGGCTGAGACAGGAAAATCGCTTGTACCTGGGAGGAGGAGGTTGCAGTGAGCTGAAATCGCGCCATTGCACTCCAGCCTGATGGGCATCAAGAGCGAAACTCCGTCTCAAAAAAAAAAAAAAAAGAAAGAAAGAAATTTAAAGTCTTGGAGAAAGGTATATACACTGACAGCTGGGCTCTGTGACGTGTGCCTGTAATCCCAGCTACTCAGGAGGCTGAGGCAGGAGGGGAGGATCACTTAAGGCCAGGAGTTTGAAACCAACCAGAGCAACATAGGGAAAAGACTCTGTGTCTAAGAAATTTTATTTATTTATTTTTGAGACGGAGTCTTGCTCTGTCGCCCAGGCTGTAGTGCAGTGGCGCGATCTCTGCTCACTGCAAGCTCCACCTCCCTGGTTCACGCCATTCTCCTGCCTCAGCCTCCGGAGGAGCTGGGACTACAGGCGCCCGCCACCATGCCTGGCTAATTTTTTTTTGTATTTTTAGTGAGACAGGATTTCACCGTGTTAGCCAGGATGGTCTCAATCTCCTGACCTCGTGATCCGCCCGCCTCGGCCTCCCAAAGTGCTGGGATTACAGGCGTGAGCCACCGCGCCCGGCCTATTTATTTATTTTTATTTTTATTATTTGTTTTTTGAGACGGAGTTTCACTCTTGTTGCCCAGGCTGGAGTGCAATGGCGCGATCTCGGCTCACCGCAACCTCCGCCTCCCGAGTTCAAGCGATTCTCCTGCCTCAGCCTCCCTAGTAGCTGGGATTACAGGCATGTGCCACCACGCCTGCTAATTTCGTATTTTTAGTAGAGACGGGGTTTCTCCATATTGGTCAGGCTGGTCTCAAACTCCCGACCTCAGGTGATCCGCCCACCTCGGCCTCCCAAAGTGCTGGGGTTACAGGCATGAGCCACCGTGCCCGGCCTTTATTTATTTATTTTATTTTTGAAACAGGGTCTTGCTCTGTTGCCCAGGCTACAGTGCAGTGGTGCAATCATGGCTCACTGCAACCTCCACCTCCTGGGCTCAAGCAATCCTCCCACCTCAGTCTCCTGAGTAGATGGGACCACAGGCGTTGCCACATCCTGCTAATTTTTTCTTTCTTTCTTTCTTTCTTTTCCTTCCTTCCTTTCTTCCTTCCTTCCTCTCTCTCTCTCTCTTTTCTTTGTTTTTGTTGTTTTGTTCTGTATACACGATGTCTTGCTATGTAGCCCAGGCTAGTCTCGAACTCCTGAGCTCAAGTGATCCTCCCACCTCAGCCTTCCAAAGTGCTGGGATTATAGGCGTGAACCACCATGCCCCGCCAGAAAATTAAATTTAAAATTTTTTTTTAATAAAAAATTAGCTGGTTGTGGTGGTGTAACCTGTAATCCTGTACTCCAGAGGCTGAGACAAGAGAATCACTTGTGCCCAGGAATTCGAACCTGCAGTAAGCTATGATTGCACCACTGCACTCCTGCCTGGGCAAAGGAACAAGAAAGATCCTGCCTCTTAAAAATATAAAAATAAATAAAAATAAATTTAAAAAGCATGCATTCACAAATATAATAATAGCCATGTTACACTATTGAGTTATATTCAATTTACAGCATACTAAAATGGGTAAGCCCTTTATTTTCACTTGAACTACTATTAAATTGGGTCTCCCACATCCTATACTTATGCATTTTTTTTTTTCAGATGGAGTATTGCTCTTGTTGCCCAGGCTGGAGTGCAATGGCGCGATCTTGGCTCACTGCAACCTCCACCTCCCAGGTTCAACCGATTCTCTTGCCTCAGCCTCCCAAGTAGCTGGGATTATAGGCCACCACGCCTGGCTAATTTTGTATTTTTAGTACGCGGGGTTTTTCCATGTTGGTCAGGCTGGTCTCGAACTCCCGACCTCAGGTGATCCGCCCGACTCAGCCTCCCAAAGTGTTGGGATTACAGGTGTAAGCCACTGCGCCCAGCCGCATTTCTTTCTTAACCAAAGTACATTTTGCATTTATCTCTATTCAATTTTATATTTTCTGTTTTGAAAATATTAATAATGGACAAGTATACATGAAATATTGTTAATAACTAAAATGAAAAAAGTAAATACAAACAGTGTACACCTCAGTTATTACTATATAAAACATCTGCATATACAGTTACAAAGCATGAAGGTATTTTAGAGCATGCAAGTAATTTGATGTTCATCAGATTCTTTTTCCCATAAAGTTGCTTAAATGTATAATAAATGTTAAAATTTCATTGTCATTGACATTTGTTTTCCATAGTCCTTCAAAACAGATTTGTAAACTACAGACTGATTAGTTTGTCTGTAAAGTAGAAAATTATGGAAGGAATTATTCAACAGCCCCACGCACACACAAAAAAATAGACTGTGACTATAGACAGTTCAATTGAAATTCTGCAGAGAAGGCCAGCAGAGAAAAGGAGCAACAGCTGTAAGGGATGTTGAATAAACGCAGAGTAGGTATTTTGTTTAGATGGAAATACTTGTGTGCTAATAGCAATGATCCAGTAAACAGCAAGAAATTAATCGTGTGGAAAAGAGAGGCCAGGCACAGTGGCTCATGCCTACAATCCCAGCGCTTTGGGAGGCCAAGGCAGGAGTATCACTTGAGCCCAGGAGTTCCAGACCAGCCTGGGGAACAGAGAGAGACAAAAAATAAAAAATAAAAAATAATTAAAAAATTAGCCGGGCATGGCAGTGCCTGTGGTTCCAGCTACTCCAGAGGTTGAGGTGGGAGGATCCTTTGAGCCTGGGAGGTGGAGGCTGCAGTGAGCCATGCTCATGCCACTGCATTCCAGCCTGGGTGACAAAGCAAGACCTTCTCTCAAAAAGGGGGTGGGGGAAGAACAGTTGTGGTATCAAGTAATAGAGGAGAGAAGAGATGGCATCCTGAGCTCAAGTTGAGGGTTAAAAGAAAGCAGAGAAAACTAGCCACCACAACGAGAGAAGCATGTGGTACAGCTTGTAGATTTGTTGGTGAGAAGATAATGGCGATTTCTTTGATTTCTTCAGAGGTAAACTCATTAGCTTAGAGTGCAGAGGAAAAAGGAAGTTTAGGAAATCTAGAGAGTAGGGAGAAGTGGAGACTGAAAAGGTACACACTAGTGACTGGGCTCAGTGGCTCACACCTATAATCCCAGCATTTTGGGAGGCCAGGCCAGGCGGATCACTTGAATTCAAGACCAGCCTGACCAACAAGGCAAAACCCCGTCTCTACTAAAAGTATAAAAATTAGCTGGGCGTGGTAGCTCACGCCTGTAATCTCAGCTACTCGGGAGGCTGAGGCACAAGAATCACTTGAACCCAGGAGACAGAGGTTACAGTAAGCAGAGATAGCACCACTACACTCCAGCCTGGGTTACAGAGTGACACTCTGTCTCATAAAAAAAGGATACACACTAGAGAAGTGTGTTAGAAGCTGGGCGTGGTGGCTCACATCTGTAATCCCAGCACTTTGGGAGGCCAAGGCAGGTAAATCACGTCAGGAGTTCGAGACCAGGCTGGCCAATATGGTAAAACCCCCGTCTCTACTAAAAATACAAAAATTAGCCAGTCGTAGTGGCGGGCGCCCGTAGTCCCAGCTACTTGGGAGGCTGAGACAGAAGAATCACTTGAACCCAGGAGGCGGAGGTTGCAGTGAGCCAAGATTGTGCCACTGCACTCCAGCCTGGGTGACAGAGGGAGACTCCGTCTCAAAAAAAAAAAAAAACAGGAAAAAAAAAATTGCATATCTCTTATTACAAGTGACCTGAGCATCTCCCTGGATTAAGAGCCAGTTGTGTCTGGGTGCAGTGGCTCATGACTATAATCCCAGCACTTTGGGAGGCCGAGGCAGATGGATCACCTGAGGTCAGGAGTTCAAGACCAGCCTGGCCAACATATAGTAAAACCCTGTCTCTACTAAAAAATACAAAAATTAGCTGGGCATGATGGTGCATGCCTGTAGTCCCAGCTACTTGTGAAGCTGAGGCAGGAGAATCACTTGAACCTGGGAGGTGGAGGTTGCAGTGAGCCGAGATCATGCCACTGCACTCCAGCCTGGGTGACAGAGCAAGACTGTCTCTCCAAAAAAAAAAAAAAAGAGAGCCAGTGGCATTCTGTGAATTGTCCCTTCATATGCTTTGCTCATTTTTTAATTAGGATAGTTGTTTTTTCTGATCCATTTGTACATGTTCTTTATATATCCAAGGAATTAGCTATTTGCGTATGCTCTGAATTGATTTCCCCAGTTTGCTGTTTCTCTTTTGGCTTGACTTCTGCAGACGTGTGTGTTTCCCATGCAGAAGGCTTTGGCTTGTTTGTTTTGTTCTTTATCAGCCTTTTATGGCTTCTAAATTTTGAGTCATAGTTAGAAATATTTTCACCACTTTAAGGTAATGAAAGAGTTTGTACTAGTTTGTTCTCATGCTGCTAATAAAGACATACGTGAGACTGGGTAATTTATAAAGGAAAGAGGTTTAATTGACTCACAGTTCCACATGGCTGGGGATGTCTCACAATCATGGCAGAAGGCAAATGAGGAGCAAAGTCACGTCTTACATGGCAGCAGGCAAGAGAGCTTGTGTAGGGGAACTCCCCTTTATAAAACCATCAGATCTTGTAAGATGTATTCACTATCATGAGAATAGCATAGGAAAGACCTGTCCCCATGATTCAATTATCTCCCACCGGGTCCATCCTACAACATGTGGTAGTTATGGGAGCTACAATTCAACATGAGATTTTGGTGGCGACACAGCCAAACCATACCAGAGGTCTTCTTCTTAATAGTTTACATTTTTGCCTTCTTTTTTTTTTTTTTTTTTTTTAGACGGAGTCTCATTCTGTCGCCCAGGCTGGAGTACAGTGGTGCGATCTCTGCTCACTGCAAGCTCCGCCTCCCGGGTTCATGCCATTCTCCTGCCTCAGCCTCCCAAGTAGCTGGGACTACAGGTGCCTGTCACCATGCCTGGCTAATTTTTTTTTGAGACAGAGTCTCACTCTGTCACCCAGGCTGGAGTGCAGTGGTGGGATCTCGGCTCACTGCAACCTCCACCTCCCGGGTTCCAGCAATTCTCCTGCCTCAGGCTCCCAAGTAGCTAGGATTACAGGCGTGCACCACCACGCTTGGCTAATTTTTGTATTTTTAGTATAGATGGGGTTTCACCATGTTGTCCAGGATAGTCTCAATCTCCTGACCTCGTGATCCACCTGCCTCGGCCTCCCAAAGTGCAGGGATTACAGGTGTGAGCCACCACACTCGGCCTTTTTTTTTTTTTTTTTTTGAGATGAAGTTTCATTCTTGTTGCCCAGGCTGGAGTGAAATGGTGCAATCTCGGCCCACCCTTCCACCTCCTGGGTTCAAGCAATTCTCCTGCTTCAACTTCCTGAGTAGACGGGATTATAGGCATGCGCCACCACGCCCAGCTAATTTTGTATTTTTTTAGTAGAGACAAAGTTTCTCCATGTTGGTCAGGCTGGTTTCGAACTCCCGACCTCAGTGATCTGCCCGCCTCATCCTCCCAAAGTGCTGGGATTACAAGCATGAGCCACCATGCCCAGCCGACATTTTTTACTTTCAATCTTTCATCCATTTGAAATTTATCTTAGTATAGCGTATGGGTTACAAAACCCATCTGTATATCCATTCACGTTGTTTTAATTACTAAGAATTTATTTCATTTCATTTCATTCATTTATTTATTTAGAGGCAGGGGTCTCACTATGTTGTCCAGGCTAGCCTCAAACTCCCAGTCCCAAGCAATCCTCCCACCTCAGCCTTCTGAGTAGCTGGGACTAGAGTTATGTACCACCAAGCCCAGCTAATGAATCATATATTCAGGGGAGTCAAATCTTTTGGCTTCCCTGGGCCACACTGGAAGAAGAATTGTCTTGGGCTACACATAAAATACACTAACACTGGCTGAGTGCAGTGGCTCACACCTGTAATCCCAGCATTCTGGGAGGCCAAGGCAGGTGGATTATTTGAGGTCAGGAGTTTGAGACCAGTCTGGCCAAAATGGGGAAACCGTGTCCCTACTAAAAATACAAAAATTAGGTGGGCATTGTGGCAAGTGTCTGGAGTCCCAGCTACTCGAGAGGCTGAAGCAGGAGAATCACTTGAACCCAGGAAGCAGAGGTTGCAGTGAGCCAAGATTGTGCCACTGCACTCCAGACTCACACACACACACACACATCTTATGTTTTAAGAAAGTTTATGCCTCTGCCACACACACACACACACACACACACACACACACACAAATCTTATAATGTTTTAAGAAAGTTTCTGCCTCTGCCTCTGCCTCTGCCCTTTGCACGGTCCTCGTCTCCCCTTTGCACGGTCTCCCTCTGATGCCGAGCCGAGGCTGGACTGTACTGCCGCCATCTCGGCTCACTGCAGCCTCCCTGCATGATTCTCCTGCCTCAGCCTGCTGAGTGCCTGGGATTGCAGGCGCGCCGCCACACCTGACTGGTTTTCGTATTTTTTGGTGGAGACAGGATTTCGCCGTGTTGGCCGGGCTGGTCTCCAGCTCCTGACCGCGAGTGGTCTGCCAGCCTCGGCCTCCCGAGGTGCCGGGATTGCAAACGGAGTCTCGCTCACTCAGTGCTCAATGTTGCCCAGGCTGGAGTGCAGTGGCGTGATCTCAGATCGCTACAACCTCCACCTCCCAGCCGCCTGCCTTGGCCTCCCAAAGTGCCGAGATTGCAGCCTCTGCCCCGCCGCCACCCCGTCTAGGAAGTGAGGAGCGTCTCTGCCTGGCCGCCCTTCGTCTGGGATGTGAGGAGCCCCTCTGCCCGGCCGCCCAGTCTGGGAAGTGAGGAGAGCCTCTTCCCGGCCGTCATCCCGTCTAGGAAGTGAGGAGCGTCTCTGCCTGGCCGCCCATCATCTGGGATGTGGGGAGTGCCTCTGCCCCGCCGCCCCTTCTGAGATGTGAAGAAAGCCTCTGCCCGGCCGCGACCCCGTCTGGGAACTGAGGAGTGTCTCTGCCCCGCCGCCACCCCGTCTGGGAGGTGAGGAGCGTCTCTGACCCGCCGCCCTGAGAAGTGAGGAGCCCCTCCGCCCGGCAGCTGCCCCATCTGGGAAGTGGGGAGCCCCTCCGCACGGCAGCCGCCCCATCCGGGAGGTGGGGGGCAGCCCCCACCCGGCCAGCCTCCCCGGCCAGGAGGTGGGGGGCAGCCCCCGCCCGGCCAGCCGCCCCGTCCGGGAGGTGGGGGGCGCCTCTGCCTGGCCGCCACCCCGTCTGGAAGGTGGGGGGGCCCCTCTGCCCGGCAGCCCCGTCTGGGAAGTGAGGAGCCCCTCTGCCCGGCCGCCACCCCGTCTGGGACGTGTACCCAACAGCTCATTGAGAACGGGCCATGATGACAATGGCGGTTTTGTCGAATAGAAAAGGGGGAAATGTGGGGAAAAGAAAGAGAGATCAGATTGTTACTGTGTCTGTGTAGAAAGCAGTAGACATAGGAGACTCCATTTTGTTCTGCACTAGGAAAAATTCTTCTGCCTTGGGATGCTGTTAATCTATAGCCTTACCCCCAACCCCGTGCTCTCTGAAACATGTGCTGTGTCCACTAAGGGTTAAATGGATTAAGGGCGGTGCAAGATGTGCTTTGTTAAATAGATGCTTGAAGGCAGCATACCTAGGTGATGCGTTAAGAGTCATCACCACTCCCTAATCTCAACTACCCAAGGACACAAACACTGCGGAAGGCGGCAGGGCCCTCTGCCTAGGAAAACCAGAGACCTTTGTTCACATGTTTATCTGCTAACCTTCCCTCCACTATTGTCCTATGACCCTGCCAAATCCCCCTCTCTGAGAAACACCCAGGAGTGATCAATAAATACTAAAAAAAAAATAAATAAAGTTTATGAATTTGTGTTGGGCTGTATTCAAAGCTGTCCTGGGCCATGTGTGGCCCACAGGCCGTGGGTTGGACAAGCTTGATATATATGAATAGCTGGTGGGGCTTGATGCCCCTCATTGATGTTCTTTTTCAAGCTTTTCTGGTTATTCTTGTTTTCAACTAAACATCATGATATATTTACAAAGTTGAGTCTTCCTATCCAAGAACCTTTTAAGTCTTTTCTTTTTTTTTTTTTTTTTTTGAGACAGAGTCTCGCTCTGTCGCCCAGGCTGGAATGTAGTGGCACGATCTCAGCTCACTGCAACCTCCACCTCCTGGGTTCAAGCGATTCTCTTGCCTCAGCCTCCCTAGTAGCTGGGATTACAGGCATGCACCACTACGCCTGGCCAATTTTTGTATTTTCAGTAGAGACAGGGTTTCACCATGTTGGCCAGGCTGGTCTTGAACTCCTGACCTCAAGTGATCCACCCACCTCGGCCTCCCAGAGTGCTAGGATTCCAGGTGTGAGCCACCGCACCCAGCCCAGTCTTTTCATTTTTACAAGTCTAATTTTAGGTCTTTTTATTGTATTTTTACCACTTTCTTCATACAGGTCTTGAACTTTCTTAATAAGTATATTCCTAGTTATGCAAAGGAATGATGACAATTACGAATCATGTATAGAATCTAAACTCAATTAGGAGGAAAATATGGGCATGAGGAAAGTTGTAAAAATTTGGTAAGGTCAATTAATTGAAGGATTTGATAGGTTCAAGCATATGATTAGGAATGGAAATGCTAGTAGAATGAGCTGGAAGGATTTCTTATTGGGAAATACCATCAGGCCTCGTTTCTTAGGATTTTCCATTTTCTTGGCTTATCTTCACTTTAAAGTCTCTGGCCATGAGCTCAACATGTATTTTCTTTGAATTTTAAAAATCTGTTTTGCTGTAGTCTATTTCTTGTGTCTAACTGTGCTTAGTGGTTTTTTTTTCCTTTGGTTAATATGAATTTCAGGAGGCATGATCTATTATTTCTCATGTAAATACTAACCAAAATCAAAGTGGTATAGTTGTACTAATAGCAGATAAAATGGATTTGAAGGTAGGAAGCATCCCCAGGGATAAAGAGGGACACAGTGAGAAAGGGATCAATCCAGGAGGGAAGCATAACAATTCTAAATTTGTATACATCAAATAACATAGCCTCCAAAATATATAAAGTAAAACTGAACAGAACTAAAAAGAAAAATGGTCAAATCCAAATCATAGTGAGATATTTAAATACACCTCTGTAAGTAACTGGTAGAACAAGCAGAAAAAAACAATCAGTAGAGAGATAGATTTGGGCCAGGTTCAGTGGCTCATGCCTGTAATCCCAACACTTTGGGAGGCTGTGGTGGGAGGACTGCTTGAGCCCAGGAGTTCAAGACCAGCCTGGGCAACATAGCAGGACCTTGTCTCAAAAAAAAAAAACGAGAGAGAGAGAAAGAAAGAAAAAGGGAAGGAAAAGGAACGGGAGGGGAGGGGAGGGAAGGGAGAAGGAAGGCCAAAAAAAAAAGAGATAGATTTGAACAACATAATTTAGTAAATTGGACCTAACCGACATATATAGAACACTGCACCCAAAAGCTGCAGAATACACCTTCTTTTCAAGTGTTCAGTGACCATTTACAAAAACTGGCCATAAAGCAAATCTCAACACTTTTTAAATGATTCATATCATACAGTATATATTTTCCTACTGAGTACCTTTCATATGCCAGGTTATAGTTTTACTGTTGGCCATACAATAATAAAATAAAGTCCCTCCTCTTAGAGAGCTCAGGCTATTTTGCTCCCCCTCACCCCCACCCACTTCAATAAGCTGGTCTAGAAAGCTCAGTCTAAAGTGGGAAGAACCATGCAATGTGATAAGTGCTACAATAGAGGTACATACTTTATCCATTTTTCCCGTGTCTTATGTCCTTCATGGAATTCAGCTATATAATTTTATCTGGTTATTTTTCTCCCCTCTCCTTCAGTTTAAAAGCCATCTTGATGAAAACAACAAGTCTCATGCCAAAAAAATTCTGCTAATTCTTGTGAAATTCAGAGTGGTACAAAGGAGACTGGAAACTTCCCAAACAGGGAAAATGGCAAGTAAAGGCCAGGGCCAGGAAGGAGTAGGGCCTACTTAGGACACGAAGAAAACCAGCTTGTGGGGAGCAGCCACTGGAAGATAAATTTGGAAAGGCAAGGTGACACCAGATCTAGACTACAGATTGCTCAAAAGGCCAGGCTGAGACAAGTGCTTGAGCCACTAGACAACAAGGACCTATTATAAATTATCAATTCTGACTAAGATAAAAATGTTATTTTAAGATCAGGCAGGCAGTGATTCTTCAGAAAGGCTGAAATTAGAAGATTCTGAAGGTCGGAAGGCTAGTGAGGCTCAGCAGACACCTACTGAGAAGTCATGTTTGAGGCACTGGAGGTAAGAAAGTGAAAGCCAGTCCGTCCCTTTGAGAAACTCACAATCAATTAGGAGAGACAAACAAATGAACAAGAAAAATGTGGTGTAATAGAAATGATGACACACGTTTGTGGTAAATATAAACGTGGGAGAGATACAGGATGAAAGGGCAGAGTTTAATTTAGTATGAAAAGGAAGGTGTAAGGCAAGAGAAGTGCATATAGCTGGTAAACTCCAAGACTTCAACCTCACCTGCTGAAATAGTTGTGAGGAAAGGGAAAGAGAATTTTAAAAGGCAAGGTAATGGCTTGGAACAGCCTATCGGGGTTATGAACCAAACAGCTAATGAAGGAGAAAGAGGAATGTTCTCTTAATGTTGATCAAGCCAGAGGGCATGGTTATGTAATGAGCCAGGTCCGTTTACTTCCAGGATTCTCTCTAAACCTCATCAGTTATAAAACTGAAGAAAGCAGCTGGGCGTGGTGGCTCACGCCTGTAATCCCAGCACTTTGGGAGGCAGGCGGATCACAAGGTCAGGAGTTCGAGACCAGCCTGGCCAATATGGTGAAACCCCATCTCTACTAAAAATACAAAAATTAGCTGGGCATGGTGGTGGGCGCCTGTAGTCCCAGATACTCGGGAGGCTGAGGCAGGAGAATAACTTGAACCCGGGAGGTGGAGCTTACAGTGAGCCAAGATTGCACCACTGCACTCCAGCCTGGGTGACAGAGCCAGACTCCGTCTCAAAAAAACACCTGAAGAAAGCAAATGGCTACTTTTTTTTTTTTTTTTTTTTTTGAGACAGGGTCTCACTCTGTCACACAAACTGGAGTGCAGTGCATAATCATGGCTCACTGCAGTCTCAACCTCCTGGTCTCAAGCAATCCTCCTGCCTCAGCCTCCTAAGTAGCTGGGACTACAGGCGTGCACCACCACACCCAGCTAATTTTTTGCAAAGATGAGGTCATACTATGTTGCCCAGGCTGGTCTTGAACTATTTACCTCAGGCAATCCTCTTGTATCAGCCTCCCAAAGTGCTGGTATTATAGGCGTGAGTCACCACACCTGGCTAAAAACTACTTTATGGTGATAAAAGATAAAGTGGTTACCTAGAAAGGGGGTAGGGTGGGATTGACTAGAAAAGGCCACCTAGAGATATTCTGGGGATTTCCGTGTTCAAGATTGTGTTTAGGATGGTGGTTACAAGTGAGTATATTCAAAATTCAGTGAATTGAATGCTTAAGAATTGTGCATTTTGGCCGGGCACGGTGGCTCACGCCTGTAATCCCAGCACTTTGGGATGCCAAGGTGGGTGGATCACCTGAGGTCGGGAGTTCGAGACCAGCCTGACCAACATGGAGAAAACCCGTCTCTATTAAAAATACAAAATTAGCTGGGCGTGGTGACACATGCCTATAATCCCAGCTACTCAGGAGGCTGAGGCAGGAGAATCACTTGAACCCAGGAGGCGCAGGTTGTGGTGAGCCAAGATCGCACCCTTGCACTCCAGCCTGGGCAACAAGAGTGAAACTGTCTCATAAATAAATAAATAAATAAATAAATAAATAAAAGACTATTCCAGTCGAGTGCGGTGGCTCACGCCTGTAATCCCAGCACGTTGAGAGGCTGAGGTGGGCGGATTACCTGAGGGTGGGAGTTTGAGACTGGGCGGATTACCTGAGGGTGGGAGTTTGAGACGAGCCTGACCAACATGGAGAAATCCCATCTCTACTAAAAATACAAAATTAGCCAGGCATGGTGGCACATGTCTGTAATCCCAGCTACTCGGGAGGCTGAGGCAGGAGAATCACTTGAACCCGGGAGGCAGAGGTTGCAGTGAGCTGAGATCGCCCCATTGCACTCCAGCCTGGGCAACAAGAGCGAAACTGTGTCTCAAAAACAAAAAAGACTATTCCAACTGGCCCACTATCCTCAATGGATACCTCAATGGCGAGTTTGTGGGGGGCTGTGACATTCTTATGCATATGTACTAGAATGGGTACCTGGTGAAAGAACTGAAAAAGCTGGGGCTCTGTTCTGCCCTTTTAGATTAAAAGAAAGACCAAGACTCCAAGTGAGGGCGCCTGGGCCTCACTGAACAGAGAGGGGGCCGTTCATGTCAGAGACTCCCTGCCAGAAAAGCCTTTCCGATTTTGGTTTTCATTACTGAGACAACAACTGCTTGCACTGATCATTTCAGTTCATGAGCAGTCTAGTGATTTTAGTTTGTCTGGTGTTTGGGTTAAGAATATTTTATTGTGAACTTAATTACAACCACTGCACTGTAATAATGCTATATTATGATATTGTTGCAAACAAAATTCATTCTTATATTGCCATTTATTCTTTGCCCAATTCAGGAGTTAAAGTAGGGGCTTTGAAATCATTATTATTCATGACCCCTCTTGCAGACTGTGTCAGTCTGCAAGGACAGTATCTTCCTCCAAATTTTGTGTAGCTTCTTTTGTTATGGAAAATGGACTAAAAAGAAACTGTGATAACTGGGGCATTGTTTTTTTAAAATAAACTGCCAACCATAGGGTAAAAAAAAAAAAATTGTGCTCTTTTTTTTTTTTTTTTTTTTTTTTGAGACAGAGTCTCGCTCTGTCGCCCAGGCTGGAGTACAGTCTCGTGACCTCGGCTCACTGCAACCTCTGCCTCCTGGGTTCAAGCAATTCTCATGCCTATGCCTCAGCCACCAGAGTAGCTGGGACTACAAGCGAGCACCACCAGGCCTAGCTAATTTTTGTATTTTTAGTAGAGACAGGGTTTCACCATGTTGGCCAGGCTGGTCTTGAACTCCTGGCCTCAAGAGATCTGCCCGCCTCGGCTTCCCAAAGTGCTAGGATTACAGGCATGAACCACCATACTGGGCCAAGAATTGTGCGTTTTATTGTTAAGTAAATTATGCCTCAATAATAATAATAAAATGCTATAACCAAATTATAATAAAGACCTGTGGAGGGGAAAACAGAAGACTAGAAGACTTAAGACAAAACAAAGAAGGAAATAGGCCCCAGAAGAAACTTCCCAACCTTTCTGAAAACCAAAACGTTTTGGGTATTTGGGGAAAGGGTAACTGACACTATTTGCCAGACTCTCGGTTAGACTCTTTCATGTATTTCAACTTTATCTCCAAATTCAACAATGTCTGGCTAAACTCAGACAGTAATGTGGTAAGATGAGCCCAGGGAGAAAGTGGGATAGCTCTGTGACAGGGAAGCTGGAGATCCCAGAGGAATAGCAGATTTCATTGTGTATGGAGTGCATACTGTGAGATAAAAGATGTAGGAGGGGCCAGGTGCGGTGGCTCACTCCTGTAATCTCAGTACTTTGGGAGGCAGAAGCAGGCGGATCACCTGAGGTCGGGAGTTCAAGACCAGCCTGACCAACATGGTGAAACCTCGTCTCTACTAAAAACACAAAATTAGCTGGGTATGGTGGCGCATGTCTGTAATCCCAGCTACTCGGGAGGCTGAGGCAGGAGAATTGCTTGAACCCGGGAGGCAGAGGCTGCGGTGAGCTGAGATCACGCCATTGCACTCCAGCCTGGGCAACAAGAGCAAAACTCCGTCTCAAAAATAAATAAATGAATGAATGAATGTAGGAGGGCTGGGTATAGTAGAGAAGGCAGAAGGGAAGAAAAGGAGGTGAGAGACAGGCAAGGAATGCAGGAAATGCCTGAAAGAAGTTCTTCAGAGGCATGAAAAATCAGAAAACTGGATTCATTTCTGACTCAATCTTCTCTTCCACAGATTAAGGAATACATTTTCCAAAAATCAAACTTAAGAAGTAAAAACTCTGCCATGAAAATATTTAAAATGTATTATGCATCAAACTATACACTATACTAGAGGGAAGTCATATACCTACTGTGTAGTGCTGAATTTTGTTTCAGTAAGCATGTGTAATTTCATCTTTTTAACCAATTAAATTTTGGTTTTTTTGAGACTGAGTCTCTCTCTGTCACCCAGGCTGGAGTGCAGTGGCACTATCTCAGCTCACTGCAATATCTGCCTCCTGGGTTCAGGCAATTTTCCTGCCTCAGCCTCCCAAGTAGCTGGGACTACAGGTGTGCACCACCACACCTGGCTAATTTTTTAATTTTTGGTAGAGATGGGGTTTCACCATGCTGGGCGGGCTGGTCTCAAACTCCTGACCTCAGGTGATCCGCTGCCTTGGCCTCCTAAAGTGCTGGGATTACAGGCGTGAGCCACCGTGCCTGGCCAACCAATTAAATTTGTTAAATCCAGTATAAGAGATCAGTGTTGATAAAACACGAAACCTGAGGCCGGGCACAGTGGCTTACGCCTGTAATCCCAGCACTTTGGGAGGCCGAGGCGGGCGGATCATGAGGTCAGGATATCGAGACCATCCTGGCTAACACGGTGAAACCCCGTCTCTACTAAAAAAAATACAAAAAATTAGCTGGGCGTGGTGGCGGGCGCCTGTAGTCCCAGCTACTCAGGAGCCTGAGGCAGGAGAATGGCGTGAACCCGGGAGACTGAGCTTGCAGTGAGCCGAGATCGTGCCACTGCACTCCAGCCTGGGTGACAGAGCAAGACTCTGTCTCAAAAAAAAAAAAAAAAAAAAAACGAAACCTGGTTTTGGTGGCACAGGAAAGGCTCCTCACACCTGCAATCTGTGCATGACACATCAGTAGGGATGAAGGGTTCCATCCATTCCCTCACCCAAAGGCCTGAGATTGCCCTTTCACCTCCTCAATCCATGGACAAAGCAGCCATAGACAATAACCAAAGTTCACAGCAGCACAGCCAGTTGGGGCCATAGTTTGCTGACCTCTGATCTACAGCAGTGGTACCTGCTTCTGGCTGTATATGAGAATCACCCCAGGGGCCCATAAAGCCACTAATGCTCAGGCTCCACCCTCCATATTCTGAATTAAAAAATAAAACAAACAAAAAAACCTACTAGGTGATTCTGATGTGCATTCTGGGCTGAAAACAGCTATTCTAGAAGAACTGTACATTGTAGCCTCTCAGGAAACTGCTAGAATGTTGCATGTGAGGAGTGCTAGGGGGAAGCAGATGAATGCTGCGAAATGATGATCCAGGGCTGAATTGAGGTCTAGATAAAGATTAGAACTGTTTTCAGTCCACCTGACACATTAAGTGCTTCCAATACTTTGATTAAATGTTCTTTATTTGATGCTTTTGTGTGCACAACACTATAAGGAGTTGCCCAATTCACCAAGTCAGCCCGTTCACACCCTTAGTTAAGGTGGCCATTAAGGGGCCAGGGGGTGGCAATCAGTAAGCTGCCTCCTGCCTAACTCTCTTTCTCCAACCATTCTCTATAGGCTCCAGCGTAGTTGCGAGCCCTGTGGAGACAAAGAAGCGTGAGAGACTGACAGGAATGACAGGCAGTCCCCATCACCTCCCAGCTAGCAGCCACACCTCCCCGTACCCAGTGTATCCAAGACTCCGGGCCAGCTGCGTGGCCTGGAGGCCCCGCTTGCCCATCTGACAGAAGAAAATGAGATGCTCATCTTCCAGCTTTGGCTTCTCAGCAGAATATAAAGCCTGGAAGGCAGCTGGCTCCATCTGCAGAGCACTCTCCAACTCGGACACTGGAGGAGTGGAGAGGGTAGAAGGGAAAGCCAGCAATTTGGCACTCAGGTTCGGAAGCTGGGCCTGGAAAGGCTGGGTCCTGGGGGCCCCCAAACAACATATGATAACCATCCCCTACCCCCACCCCAATTTCAAGGACCAGAAACCGACAACTTTTGAATGCAAGCCACTCCCCAAGCTGTGAGGAGGCGGGGCGGGATGCCCCCTCAGGCGTCCAGACTTGGGGAGGTCAAGAGAAGCTGGTCTGCCCCTCTCCTCTCCGCCTGCTGTCTTCTCAAACTGGATGGGCCAGTTCCGATGCCAAGATCCACCCCCCATCAGTCCTTCCTACGGAAGCTGAGGGCTGGCTCCCGGGAATGCAGGACCCCCATAATCAGTGCCTTCCCCATTCCATCCTAAATGAGGTCCCATTGGCAAAGAACCTCCTGAATGGTCTCTATTCCACCACCTGGGCGTCCCCTCTCCACCCTATACCCGGGATGTTGAGCGCCCCTGGGATGGTCCCAGCTGCCGCCTCCTCGCGAGAGCGCACGTCGAAGAGCCGGGCCCGGCCGGAGGCTAGGAGTGAACGGAGTTCAGGGAGCGAGACCGTGGGCGCTGAGGAAGGGGCGCGACAGCCTTCAGGAGAGGGGGCCTAGGAGTCACGGCCGCCATGGCATCCCCTCACCTGGCAGCGCCCCTCCCGGTAGGGTGTGCACGATGACCCCTCAGCCACGCCCCTTCGCTCCGCCACCCCACTCCCTGCCACGCCTCAACCCAGAGGACCAAGAGAACCGCGGCCCCAGGAATCCCCCGCAGGTACCTCCAGCCATGGTGCGCGTAGCAACCGCGAGTCTCCGGAGTGCGGCCCTGGCCCGCCCTCTCGGCGCCTGCAGCATCTCCGGCTCCCTCCCAGAGCTGAGACCGGATCCGGAAGCAAGGGCACCGCCTCCCGCGCCGCCCCCGCAGCACCTGTTCGCGGCGCCTCTAGCACCAACCCACCGCAGAAGCCCTTAACGTTCTCTAGCTTGGGCCAAAAACGACACACCGGTCTGGCCCAGGAACCAGGACTCCGGGTAATAAATGCAGGAGCAGCACCCCACCCTGAACTTGGCACAGCCCTTACTGGTCGAAGAGCAATGTGCCCCTCCCTTCCAGCCCGTGGCCCACAAAAGGAAGAAAAACAGACAACTGTGGCTTTGAACAATTTTATCTTAAAAAAAAAAAAAAAAGAAAAGAAAAAAAAAAAAACGACCCCCACAAGGGGGAAGGCCCCAAGTGGGCCCCTGCCTGTTGTTCTCTCTGGCTCCAGAAATGTCTGCATAGGCCTCAGCTTCTCACTGGCCAATCTCCTCTTCATGGGCACCAGCCACTGCTAAACATCCTTCCCCCACTTCTTGTGTAAGCTTGCTCCCCTGAGCCACAGGGTGCACATCTAAACCTCAGCTCCAGGGAAAGGAAGAACCAATGGAAGTGCCAGAGTCCTGGGGCAAGCCAGAGCATCACCTGTCAGCAAACCTCTGCTGGGCACTCTAAGCAAGCACAGGACAAGCCCCAGAGTTTAGTGTGTCCAGTATCCAGCATGGAGACAGCACATGCATTGTGCAAGAGGAGCACAAGGGCCCAGGGGCTGCATGGTGGGGGTGGGCAAGGCTGTCAGTGCACGTCCACATTGTGTGTTTCACACCACTGCAGGCCGCCATATCACAGGGCCTCAGTTCAAGGACACACCTTCTGAACTTCCCCCTGTCCCATGCCAGAAGTGGGGCAGTGAAGGAAAGGGGCACGGGATTAGGCTGTTGCTCCTGGGCTATCTGCAGTTCTTGGGCCCAAAGCCCCTGAATCCCCATAGTTAGTTGCTGTCATTCTTGATGACGACCTCTAATCCGTGGTGCCGCAACTGAGCTCGAAGCAGCAGATTCTTGTTTTTAAGATCTTCCACCTGACATGGGAAGGAGGCAGTAAAGGGAATGGGTAGTAAAGTTGGCACTTCCAAGCCCCTGAATGTATTCAGACATCCACTGGTGAGGGGGAAAAGATGAAGCCTTCTCCATGGAGAACAAAGTAGAGGGTGTCAAACTGGGTCAGTGGCTAGCAGAACTGAGAAGGGCTGCACTGGGGGTAGGAGTCTGACCTGTTGTCGAAGCACGTCATTGTCCAGCTGCAGTTGGTCAAGTCCCTGCAGTTCTTCAGACAAGCGGTGGTTACTCTGCCGAAGCTCCTGGATATAATCACAAGCTTTGGATAGAATCCCACCTTTACTCTGCAAGATAAGGTCAACAAAATGAGGACTAGGATTTCTGATACCCAGCTTGCTTTCCAAAAGTAGGTTCACACTTTGGACCTCATTTTCATCTAAGGAAGGTGGTATAATATCTCCCAGGGATACAGGAACCTCAGGGAGAGATAAGACTACTGTCATGTGTGCCCCTCTCTCTACCATTTCTGGAAACAATACCAGGAGACAGAATTCAGGCATCCTGCCCACTACCAGGGTCTTTCCATGACCTGGCCAGACTTGGTGCTCTCCATAGAGCAGTCTGGGATTATCTTGGAGAGCTGCACGATCCAGTTGTTGATCTTGTCTCGGCGGCGGCGCTCCACTGTGGGGCAAAGTGGAGGACAAGGTGACTCAGTGAAAACTCGCCACAA
Organism: Pan paniscus; assembly: GCF_029289425.2. Classification (NCBI taxonomy): domain Eukaryota; kingdom Metazoa; phylum Chordata; class Mammalia; order Primates; family Hominidae; genus Pan; species Pan paniscus. Next base: position 88,819,707 of record NC_073249.2, on the reverse strand, counting down.
GTCCCAGGGTAAAATTACCTAATCCCTCCTCCCCTCAGACATCACTGCTGAGATCACACCAGACAGCTTCTAGCTCCACCCAGATCATACCTACCTTCATTATGCTGAGCCCTGCGTTTCTCATCCCGAGTCGTCCGGGGAGCTTCTGACTTCCTGACAACAGAGCCCAGGGTGGCCAGAGTAAGAAGACAAAATACATGATTGAAGTTTGGGGTTAAGGAATTATACAAGATTTAGCAGGTATTAGGACCACTTATGGTAGCTGGGTGTGGTGTCTCACACCTGTAATCCCAGCACTTTGGGAGGCCAAGGCAGGCGGATCACTTGAGGTCAGGAGTTCGAGACCAGCCTGGCCAACATGGTGAAACCCTGTCTCTACTAAAGATACAAAAATTAGCCAGGGGTGGTGGTACATGTCTGTAGTTCCAGCTACTCAGGAGGCTGAGGCATGAGAAACGCTTGAACCCTGGAAGCAGAGGTTGCAGTGAGCTGAGATCATGCCACTGCACTCCAGCCTGGGTGACAGAGGTCTCAAAAAAAAAAAACCACTTACGGAATCTGAGAAGAAACAAGGGTCACTCACGGGGAATAAGGGTGAGTCCTAGGGGCAATTGAGCGCTGGCTTCCTCCCTGCAGTACTTCTTGTGGTGACATCATCACAAAGAATTGACCTGTGAAGATGCAGGGTAGGTTCTGTCAGGACATGGGTAGGAACCTCACCAAGCCCTGAGGTGAAGACCCTGGTCCCCTCCTCTAAAAAGAACATGCTAATAGAAGAGCAGCCCCGGACTCACTGCCTGTCCAGGTCTTAATGATCACTAAGAGTCATGAGTGAAGGCTCACTGCCTACCAGTCATGTCCCACAGCCTATTCTAGCCCTTTCAGCCAGCATCCTCATGCAATATCTCACCAGTGCCAGGAGGGGTCGCCTGCCCCAGCAGTGCCTCTGAGCCCTGGGTAGTAACAACAGCAGCTGTACTCCCCGATGTGGTACCCCCTGCCCCATCTCCCACTGCCGTGCTGGGGAAGTAAGTATAGTGCGTCTCAGCAGCTGTCCCCTCCGTGTCAACTGCATCATCACTGGTGAAAGCACCCTGGATCACCGCCTGGGAAGGGGAGCAAGAAAACTGATTCTGGTAACAGTCAAAAACTTCTTCCCACTACACCACTCTGCAGCTTCTATCCCTTGGGGTGGTAGGTAGGGTGGAGAGAGAGAGAGAGAGAGAGAGAGAGAGAAACATCCAGAAAAGGAGAGCCTAGTGCTTTGGGACAAGGCAGCCTTAGATGCCTCACTGTTCCTAGCTTCACCCCCATCCTACTGATTCCCTTCTTCATCTTACTTCTCAGAACTCTAGTGACCTCCCCAGCCCATACCCTGTACCTGGGTCATGGATTGAGTGGCAGGGTAGCCACTGATGGCGCCAGTTCCCTCAGTTTGGCCATCCAGCTGCCCCTCAGACACCTGGATCACCCTGTACATCACCTAGAAGTGTAGAGGAAGGCAGAGGGAGTGAAGAGAGAAGAAAAGATTAAGTGTTGGGAATCCTAGGGCCCCTCATAAAGCTTCCCTTGGATAGGGCCCCAAAACAAAGTCCTTCAGAGACATGGATTCAGCCATTCTCCCTTCTTTCCCCACACAGAGGTTTCAGCATACATCTAACCTCACACCAGTCTCTACTCCAGTATTAGCACCTCCCTCCCCTGCAACAGTCCACTCTTTCAACTCATCCTCCAAGCCAGGTCTCCCCAAGACATGTTCAATTACCTCCCTCAATCCCAACCCCAGATAACACCTGCAGCCACCTGGCCCCCTCCCTTACCTGGCCCCCATTCTCAGTTCGGAAGACGTACTTGACGTTGGGGTCAGGGAAGGTGGCAGCTGACTGGATGCTGGCAATAGCCACACTGGTTGGGTCTTCCCCAGTAGCCACTGCACCTGAATTAAAAGAACAAAGGAAAAGTCTGTGAGTTAACTGCCTTTCTACCCCCGTTCCATTTGCATGTCACGAAAGGAGGAGGATGCACAGGAGATGGTCTGGTGGGGAAGGAAGGGAGGCCATGATGGGTTCTTAGTCTTGGTTCTGTTTCTAGCACTCACCTTCCTGAATCTGCACTGTCCCCTCTTCCGTTTCAGCTGTTTTCTGCTGCCTGTTTGTGGTGAAAGGACAAAAGGAAGAGTATGAGAAGAAGTCAATGAGAAACTCACTGGCCCAGTAACATATGGCTGCAAACTCATTGGCATTCCCAACAGAAGCTGGGTTAGGTTAGAATAACAACTAGTGTTTACTGTTTACTATGTACATAAGCACTAAGCTAAGTACATTACATGTAATCTTATCTAATACTAAAAACAGCACCACGAGATAGATAGCACTACTTCCATTTTATAGATAGAGAAACCAAATCACACAGTAAGTGATATAGTAGAACCTGAATCCAGGTCTGCCTGACTCCAGAGGCAGTGCTCTTGGTCATTTTGCATTCTTCCAGGCCACCCATCTTTCATCCCAGACCCTACCTCTTCTTCACTCACCCCTTCATCTCTCTGTGAGGGGGCACATCCGAGGAACTGGTCCTTTTTTGGAGGTCTTTGTATCTCCTGATTCACAGGCCTGAGTGCTAAGTCCTGGTAGAAATCATGAAGTTTGCAATGAGTCTAGGAAACAGAACAGTATCTCTGGTTCTAGAACTTAGGTTCCATGAACACATAGCCAGGAAAATAACCCAGTCATCTGCAGGGGACAATCAGCCTCCACCATACTGATGTTGAGGACTGGCCTACAGTGATTGAAAAAGCAAGGCTACAAATAGTGTTCCCCATCCCTCCATTATCACTCCAACTCCTGGTGGAGAGTGGATAATTATACTGGAAGACAGAAACAACACTTTTTTTTTTTTTTTTTGAGACAGAGTCTCTCTCTGTCACCCAGGCTGGAGTGCAGTGGCGCGATCTCAGCTCACTGCAACCCAGCCTCCCAGGTTCAAATGATTCTCCTGCCTCAGCCTCCGGAGTAGCTGGGATTACAGGCAGGCACCACCACACCCAGCTAATTTTTGTATTTTTAGTAGAGACAGGGTTTCACCATGTTGGCCAGGCTGGTCTTGAACTCCTGGCCTCAAGAGATCTGCCCGCCTCGGCTTCCCAAAGTGCTAGGATTACAGGCATGAACCACCATACTGGGCCAAGAATTGTGCGTTTTATTGTTAAGTAAATTATGCCTCAATAATAATAATAAAATGCTATAACCAAATTATAATAAAGACCTGTGGAGGGGAAAACAGAAGACTAGAAGACTTAAGACAAAACAAAGAAGGAAATAGGCCCCAGAAGAAACTTCCCAACCTTTCTGAAAACCAAAACGTTTTGGGTATTTGGGGAAAGGGTAACTGACACTATTTGCCAGACTCTCGGTTAGACTCTTTCATGTATTTCAACTTTATCTCCAAATTCAACAATGTCTGGCTAAACTCAGACAGTAATGTGGTAAGATGAGCCCAGGGAGAAAGTGGGATAGCTCTGTGACAGGGAAGCTGGAGATCCCAGAGGAATAGCAGATTTCATTGTGTATGGAGTGCATACTGTGAGATAAAAGATGTAGGAGGGGCCAGGTGCGGTGGCTCACTCCTGTAATCTCAGTACTTTGGGAGGCAGAAGCAGGCGGATCACCTGAGGTCGGGAGTTCAAGACCAGCCTGACCAACATGGTGAAACCTCGTCTCTACTAAAAACACAAAATTAGCTGGGTATGGTGGCGCATGTCTGTAATCCCAGCTACTCGGGAGGCTGAGGCAGGAGAATTGCTTGAACCCGGGAGGCAGAGGCTGCGGTGAGCTGAGATCACGCCATTGCACTCCAGCCTGGGCAACAAGAGCAAAACTCCGTCTCAAAAATAAATAAATGAATGAATGAATGTAGGAGGGCTGGGTATAGTAGAGAAGGCAGAAGGGAAGAAAAGGAGGTGAGAGACAGGCAAGGAATGCAGGAAATGCCTGAAAGAAGTTCTTCAGAGGCATGAAAAATCAGAAAACTGGATTCATTTCTGACTCAATCTTCTCTTCCACAGATTAAGGAATACATTTTCCAAAAATCAAACTTAAGAAGTAAAAACTCTGCCATGAAAATATTTAAAATGTATTATGCATCAAACTATACACTATACTAGAGGGAAGTCATATACCTACTGTGTAGTGCTGAATTTTGTTTCAGTAAGCATGTGTAATTTCATCTTTTTAACCAATTAAATTTTGGTTTTTTTGAGACTGAGTCTCTCTCTGTCACCCAGGCTGGAGTGCAGTGGCACTATCTCAGCTCACTGCAATATCTGCCTCCTGGGTTCAGGCAATTTTCCTGCCTCAGCCTCCCAAGTAGCTGGGACTACAGGTGTGCACCACCACACCTGGCTAATTTTTTAATTTTTGGTAGAGATGGGGTTTCACCATGCTGGGCGGGCTGGTCTCAAACTCCTGACCTCAGGTGATCCGCTGCCTTGGCCTCCTAAAGTGCTGGGATTACAGGCGTGAGCCACCGTGCCTGGCCAACCAATTAAATTTGTTAAATCCAGTATAAGAGATCAGTGTTGATAAAACACGAAACCTGAGGCCGGGCACAGTGGCTTACGCCTGTAATCCCAGCACTTTGGGAGGCCGAGGCGGGCGGATCATGAGGTCAGGATATCGAGACCATCCTGGCTAACACGGTGAAACCCCGTCTCTACTAAAAAAAATACAAAAAATTAGCTGGGCGTGGTGGCGGGCGCCTGTAGTCCCAGCTACTCAGGAGCCTGAGGCAGGAGAATGGCGTGAACCCGGGAGACTGAGCTTGCAGTGAGCCGAGATCGTGCCACTGCACTCCAGCCTGGGTGACAGAGCAAGACTCTGTCTCAAAAAAAAAAAAAAAAAAAAAACGAAACCTGGTTTTGGTGGCACAGGAAAGGCTCCTCACACCTGCAATCTGTGCATGACACATCAGTAGGGATGAAGGGTTCCATCCATTCCCTCACCCAAAGGCCTGAGATTGCCCTTTCACCTCCTCAATCCATGGACAAAGCAGCCATAGACAATAACCAAAGTTCACAGCAGCACAGCCAGTTGGGGCCATAGTTTGCTGACCTCTGATCTACAGCAGTGGTACCTGCTTCTGGCTGTATATGAGAATCACCCCAGGGGCCCATAAAGCCACTAATGCTCAGGCTCCACCCTCCATATTCTGAATTAAAAAATAAAACAAACAAAAAAACCTACTAGGTGATTCTGATGTGCATTCTGGGCTGAAAACAGCTATTCTAGAAGAACTGTACATTGTAGCCTCTCAGGAAACTGCTAGAATGTTGCATGTGAGGAGTGCTAGGGGGAAGCAGATGAATGCTGCGAAATGATGATCCAGGGCTGAATTGAGGTCTAGATAAAGATTAGAACTGTTTTCAGTCCACCTGACACATTAAGTGCTTCCAATACTTTGATTAAATGTTCTTTATTTGATGCTTTTGTGTGCACAACACTATAAGGAGTTGCCCAATTCACCAAGTCAGCCCGTTCACACCCTTAGTTAAGGTGGCCATTAAGGGGCCAGGGGGTGGCAATCAGTAAGCTGCCTCCTGCCTAACTCTCTTTCTCCAACCATTCTCTATAGGCTCCAGCGTAGTTGCGAGCCCTGTGGAGACAAAGAAGCGTGAGAGACTGACAGGAATGACAGGCAGTCCCCATCACCTCCCAGCTAGCAGCCACACCTCCCCGTACCCAGTGTATCCAAGACTCCGGGCCAGCTGCGTGGCCTGGAGGCCCCGCTTGCCCATCTGACAGAAGAAAATGAGATGCTCATCTTCCAGCTTTGGCTTCTCAGCAGAATATAAAGCCTGGAAGGCAGCTGGCTCCATCTGCAGAGCACTCTCCAACTCGGACACTGGAGGAGTGGAGAGGGTAGAAGGGAAAGCCAGCAATTTGGCACTCAGGTTCGGAAGCTGGGCCTGGAAAGGCTGGGTCCTGGGGGCCCCCAAACAACATATGATAACCATCCCCTACCCCCACCCCAATTTCAAGGACCAGAAACCGACAACTTTTGAATGCAAGCCACTCCCCAAGCTGTGAGGAGGCGGGGCGGGATGCCCCCTCAGGCGTCCAGACTTGGGGAGGTCAAGAGAAGCTGGTCTGCCCCTCTCCTCTCCGCCTGCTGTCTTCTCAAACTGGATGGGCCAGTTCCGATGCCAAGATCCACCCCCCATCAGTCCTTCCTACGGAAGCTGAGGGCTGGCTCCCGGGAATGCAGGACCCCCATAATCAGTGCCTTCCCCATTCCATCCTAAATGAGGTCCCATTGGCAAAGAACCTCCTGAATGGTCTCTATTCCACCACCTGGGCGTCCCCTCTCCACCCTATACCCGGGATGTTGAGCGCCCCTGGGATGGTCCCAGCTGCCGCCTCCTCGCGAGAGCGCACGTCGAAGAGCCGGGCCCGGCCGGAGGCTAGGAGTGAACGGAGTTCAGGGAGCGAGACCGTGGGCGCTGAGGAAGGGGCGCGACAGCCTTCAGGAGAGGGGGCCTAGGAGTCACGGCCGCCATGGCATCCCCTCACCTGGCAGCGCCCCTCCCGGTAGGGTGTGCACGATGACCCCTCAGCCACGCCCCTTCGCTCCGCCACCCCACTCCCTGCCACGCCTCAACCCAGAGGACCAAGAGAACCGCGGCCCCAGGAATCCCCCGCAGGTACCTCCAGCCATGGTGCGCGTAGCAACCGCGAGTCTCCGGAGTGCGGCCCTGGCCCGCCCTCTCGGCGCCTGCAGCATCTCCGGCTCCCTCCCAGAGCTGAGACCGGATCCGGAAGCAAGGGCACCGCCTCCCGCGCCGCCCCCGCAGCACCTGTTCGCGGCGCCTCTAGCACCAACCCACCGCAGAAGCCCTTAACGTTCTCTAGCTTGGGCCAAAAACGACACACCGGTCTGGCCCAGGAACCAGGACTCCGGGTAATAAATGCAGGAGCAGCACCCCACCCTGAACTTGGCACAGCCCTTACTGGTCGAAGAGCAATGTGCCCCTCCCTTCCAGCCCGTGGCCCACAAAAGGAAGAAAAACAGACAACTGTGGCTTTGAACAATTTTATCTTAAAAAAAAAAAAAAAAGAAAAGAAAAAAAAAAAAACGACCCCCACAAGGGGGAAGGCCCCAAGTGGGCCCCTGCCTGTTGTTCTCTCTGGCTCCAGAAATGTCTGCATAGGCCTCAGCTTCTCACTGGCCAATCTCCTCTTCATGGGCACCAGCCACTGCTAAACATCCTTCCCCCACTTCTTGTGTAAGCTTGCTCCCCTGAGCCACAGGGTGCACATCTAAACCTCAGCTCCAGGGAAAGGAAGAACCAATGGAAGTGCCAGAGTCCTGGGGCAAGCCAGAGCATCACCTGTCAGCAAACCTCTGCTGGGCACTCTAAGCAAGCACAGGACAAGCCCCAGAGTTTAGTGTGTCCAGTATCCAGCATGGAGACAGCACATGCATTGTGCAAGAGGAGCACAAGGGCCCAGGGGCTGCATGGTGGGGGTGGGCAAGGCTGTCAGTGCACGTCCACATTGTGTGTTTCACACCACTGCAGGCCGCCATATCACAGGGCCTCAGTTCAAGGACACACCTTCTGAACTTCCCCCTGTCCCATGCCAGAAGTGGGGCAGTGAAGGAAAGGGGCACGGGATTAGGCTGTTGCTCCTGGGCTATCTGCAGTTCTTGGGCCCAAAGCCCCTGAATCCCCATAGTTAGTTGCTGTCATTCTTGATGACGACCTCTAATCCGTGGTGCCGCAACTGAGCTCGAAGCAGCAGATTCTTGTTTTTAAGATCTTCCACCTGACATGGGAAGGAGGCAGTAAAGGGAATGGGTAGTAAAGTTGGCACTTCCAAGCCCCTGAATGTATTCAGACATCCACTGGTGAGGGGGAAAAGATGAAGCCTTCTCCATGGAGAACAAAGTAGAGGGTGTCAAACTGGGTCAGTGGCTAGCAGAACTGAGAAGGGCTGCACTGGGGGTAGGAGTCTGACCTGTTGTCGAAGCACGTCATTGTCCAGCTGCAGTTGGTCAAGTCCCTGCAGTTCTTCAGACAAGCGGTGGTTACTCTGCCGAAGCTCCTGGATATAATCACAAGCTTTGGATAGAATCCCACCTTTACTCTGCAAGATAAGGTCAACAAAATGAGGACTAGGATTTCTGATACCCAGCTTGCTTTCCAAAAGTAGGTTCACACTTTGGACCTCATTTTCATCTAAGGAAGGTGGTATAATATCTCCCAGGGATACAGGAACCTCAGGGAGAGATAAGACTACTGTCATGTGTGCCCCTCTCTCTACCATTTCTGGAAACAATACCAGGAGACAGAATTCAGGCATCCTGCCCACTACCAGGGTCTTTCCATGACCTGGCCAGACTTGGTGCTCTCCATAGAGCAGTCTGGGATTATCTTGGAGAGCTGCACGATCCAGTTGTTGATCTTGTCTCGGCGGCGGCGCTCCACTGTGGGGCAAAGTGGAGGACAAGGTGACTCAGTGAAAACTCGCCACAAGTCCCAGGGTAAAATTACCTAATCCCTCCTCCCCTCAGACATCACTGCTGAGATCACACCAGACAGCTTCTAGCTCCACCCAGATCATACCTACCTTCATTATGCTGAGCCCTGCGTTTCTCATCCCGAGTCGTCCGGGGAGCTTCTGACTTCCTGACAACAGAGCCCAGGGTGGCCAGAGTAAGAAGACAAAATACATGATTGAAGTTTGGGGTTAAGGAATTATACAAGATTTAGCAGGTATTAGGACCACTTATGGTAGCTGGGTGTGGTGTCTCACACCTGTAATCCCAGCACTTTGGGAGGCCAAGGCAGGCGGATCACTTGAGGTCAGGAGTTCGAGACCAGCCTGGCCAACATGGTGAAACCCTGTCTCTACTAAAGATACAAAAATTAGCCAGGGGTGGTGGTACATGTCTGTAGTTCCAGCTACTCAGGAGGCTGAGGCATGAGAAACGCTTGAACCCTGGAAGCAGAGGTTGCAGTGAGCTGAGATCATGCCACTGCACTCCAGCCTGGGTGACAGAGGTCTCAAAAAAAAAAAACCACTTACGGAATCTGAGAAGAAACAAGGGTCACTCACGGGGAATAAGGGTGAGTCCTAGGGGCAATTGAGCGCTGGCTTCCTCCCTGCAGTACTTCTTGTGGTGACATCATCACAAAGAATTGACCTGTGAAGATGCAGGGTAGGTTCTGTCAGGACATGGGTAGGAACCTCACCAAGCCCTGAGGTGAAGACCCTGGTCCCCTCCTCTAAAAAGAACATGCTAATAGAAGAGCAGCCCCGGACTCACTGCCTGTCCAGGTCTTAATGATCACTAAGAGTCATGAGTGAAGGCTCACTGCCTACCAGTCATGTCCCACAGCCTATTCTAGCCCTTTCAGCCAGCATCCTCATGCAATATCTCACCAGTGCCAGGAGGGGTCGCCTGCCCCAGCAGTGCCTCTGAGCCCTGGGTAGTAACAACAGCAGCTGTACTCCCCGATGTGGTACCCCCTGCCCCATCTCCCACTGCCGTGCTGGGGAAGTAAGTATAGTGCGTCTCAGCAGCTGTCCCCTCCGTGTCAACTGCATCATCACTGGTGAAAGCACCCTGGATCACCGCCTGGGAAGGGGAGCAAGAAAACTGATTCTGGTAACAGTCAAAAACTTCTTCCCACTACACCACTCTGCAGCTTCTATCCCTTGGGGTGGTAGGTAGGGTGGAGAGAGAGAGAGAGAGAGAGAGAGAAACATCCAGAAAAGGAGAGCCTAGTGCTTTGGGACAAGGCAGCCTTAGATGCCTCACTGTTCCTAGCTTCACCCCCATCCTACTGATTCCCTTCTTCATCTTACTTCTCAGAACTCTAGTGACCTCCCCAGCCCATACCCTGTACCTGGGTCATGGATTGAGTGGCAGGGTAGCCACTGATGGCGCCAGTTCCCTCAGTTTGGCCATCCAGCTGCCCCTCAGACACCTGGATCACCCTGTACATCACCTAGAAGTGTAGAGGAAGGCAGAGGGAGTGAAGAGAGAAGAAAAGATTAAGTGTTGGGAATCCTAGGGCCCCTCATAAAGCTTCCCTTGGATAGGGCCCCAAAACAAAGTCCTTCAGAGACATGGATTCAGCCATTCTCCCTTCTTTCCCCACACAGAGGTTTCAGCATACATCTAACCTCACACCAGTCTCTACTCCAGTATTAGCACCTCCCTCCCCTGCAACAGTCCACTCTTTCAACTCATCCTCCAAGCCAGGTCTCCCCAAGACATGTTCAATTACCTCCCTCAATCCCAACCCCAGATAACACCTGCAGCCACCTGGCCCCCTCCCTTACCTGGCCCCCATTCTCAGTTCGGAAGACGTACTTGACGTTGGGGTCAGGGAAGGTGGCAGCTGACTGGATGCTGGCAATAGCCACACTGGTTGGGTCTTCCCCAGTAGCCACTGCACCTGAATTAAAAGAACAAAGGAAAAGTCTGTGAGTTAACTGCCTTTCTACCCCCGTTCCATTTGCATGTCACGAAAGGAGGAGGATGCACAGGAGATGGTCTGGTGGGGAAGGAAGGGAGGCCATGATGGGTTCTTAGTCTTGGTTCTGTTTCTAGCACTCACCTTCCTGAATCTGCACTGTCCCCTCTTCCGTTTCAGCTGTTTTCTGCTGCCTGTTTGTGGTGAAAGGACAAAAGGAAGAGTATGAGAAGAAGTCAATGAGAAACTCACTGGCCCAGTAACATATGGCTGCAAACTCATTGGCATTCCCAACAGAAGCTGGGTTAGGTTAGAATAACAACTAGTGTTTACTGTTTACTATGTACATAAGCACTAAGCTAAGTACATTACATGTAATCTTATCTAATACTAAAAACAGCACCACGAGATAGATAGCACTACTTCCATTTTATAGATAGAGAAACCAAATCACACAGTAAGTGATATAGTAGAACCTGAATCCAGGTCTGCCTGACTCCAGAGGCAGTGCTCTTGGTCATTTTGCATTCTTCCAGGCCACCCATCTTTCATCCCAGACCCTACCTCTTCTTCACTCACCCCTTCATCTCTCTGTGAGGGGGCACATCCGAGGAACTGGTCCTTTTTTGGAGGTCTTTGTATCTCCTGATTCACAGGCCTGAGTGCTAAGTCCTGGTAGAAATCATGAAGTTTGCAATGAGTCTAGGAAACAGAACAGTATCTCTGGTTCTAGAACTTAGGTTCCATGAACACATAGCCAGGAAAATAACCCAGTCATCTGCAGGGGACAATCAGCCTCCACCATACTGATGTTGAGGACTGGCCTACAGTGATTGAAAAAGCAAGGCTACAAATAGTGTTCCCCATCCCTCCATTATCACTCCAACTCCTGGTGGAGAGTGGATAATTATACTGGAAGACAGAAACAACACTTTTTTTTTTTTTTTTTGAGACAGAGTCTCTCTCTGTCACCCAGGCTGGAGTGCAGTGGCGCGATCTCAGCTCACTGCAACCCAGCCTCCCAGGTTCAAATGATTCTCCTGCCTCAGCCTCCGGAGTAGCTGGGATTACAGGCAGGCACCACCACACCCAGCTAATTTTTGTATTTTTAGTAGAGACAGGGTTTCACCATGTTGGCCCGGCTGGTCTTGAACTCCTGACAGCATGATCTGTCCACCTCGGCGGCCTCCCAAAGTGCTGGGATTACAGGTGTGAGCCACTGCACCTGGCCGAAACAACACATTTCTTTCTCTTTTTTTTTTTTTTTTTCTGAGACAGAGTCTTGCTCTGTCACCCAGGCTGGAGTGCAGTGGCACGATCTCGGCTTACAACCTCCATCTCCTGGGTTCAAGTGATTCTCCTGCCTCAGCCTCCTGAATAGCTGGGATTATAGGTGCCCACCACCACGCCCAGCTAATTTTTGTATTTTCAGTAGAGATGGGGTTTTACCATATTGGCCAGGCTGGTCTGGAACTCCTGACCTCAGGTGATCCGCCTGCCTCGGCCTCCCAAAGTGCTTGGATTACAGGCATGAGCCACCGCACCCAGCCAACAACACATTTCTAAATGGATCATTAAAGCTATTATGACCTGCCATGACAGCAGCTTCATGGGAATCAGGAAGGGCCATGTATTGGCCCCACCATCAAAAAATACAGTGTCATGGACACTGATGCTTCTTCCAGTTTCTCAGCCACATGTTGTCCATCAAGACATTTCTGTTTTCAAACCTAGGAAGAGGAAATCTGAAGCCCACTACCACTGGAAGAATATCCCTGACCACAAAGACTAGACTTGGCATTTGGGCCCCATTCTACTGACAGGACTCTTGTTTTGGGGTATCCAGATTTATATAATCTGTTAGAAACCCTAAAGCACAAGTGGATCCTCTTCAAGCATTCTCTATTTTATTCATCAAGCCTTCCTGTAGAACAACACTGTTGCTAAAATGTTGCTATGACAACTCCAAATCAACTAAGCCTGAGCAAGAAGGGGTAAAAAAAAAAAAAAACAGGGTTCTGAAGAAGAGACAAAGGGGGAAGAATCCACCTACAAGCTCTGCCTTAGGACCCTGACACCCAGCCAGAGGGCAGGAAAAACACAGAGCTGGGCAGACATGCCTCCAGAAAGAAACAGCTACACAGTACAAAGCAATAAGATAATCCCAACACAAAAGGGGCAAGATTTTTAGAAATTCTCTACCCATAAGGTCCTCCAAACCTTTCCTATCCAAGGAAAATTTTCAGTGGATAAGCCTCGGAAAGACCGCGTCCGAGGAAAATGTTGAAAAAGGAACTGAAAGTGAAACCGTACAGAGGAAGTAACGCTGCAAGGAGATCCCAGTCGATAAGGGGAAGTAGCACTAGTGTTTTGGGACCACCTACATTTCCATCTTCAAACCTGAAGAGGAAATGCCCTGCGAAGCTTGCCGCGCTGACTGCAGGGGAAGGCAGTGAAATAGAGGGCCCGGCACAGGAGGCATCTCTATTGGCCACAGCTGTCAGCCGGGGCAGTCTCTGAGGACACCCAGCAACGGGGTCAGGGTACTTATTCAAATCTTAGTTGGACATCCGGAAGCATTTCCTAGGCATTAGGGATCGGTGACACGGAAACAGGGATGGGACGTTGTGGTGTGCACGCTCAGGCCAGAAGGGCCCAGTAAGAGCCCTTGCTAAGTCTGGACACAAAGGGAAAAAAAAATCAACTCCCGAAAGAAGTCAGGCACCTAGACCTTGCCTTAGAATGAGGCGTCTCCCTGCAGGCTCACCAACCAGAAGGCGCTTACGGAGCTGAGCGCCCGCCAGGCGCGAGCCCGGGAGCCTGCGCCGTGACCCCACAGCCCCGCAGTCTTAGCCCCGCGCCCCAGCTGCTCCGCGGAGGAGACAGGAAAGGGCCTTGGGGACTAGGGAGCTCAAGCGCCCGGTGCCGGCGGCTGCGGCGCGCAGCTGGACAGCGCAGGAGGGCTGGGACGCTCGCGCTCTGGGGAAGGGAGAGAGTTTGGCCCACAAAGCAGGGTATGAGATAAAGAACCAGCACGGCCCCCTCCCCCAAAACAAAGGCTTCCTCCCCAGCAGTGTTCTCTAACTTGAAAAACGGAAACAAAATCAAAGCTGCCCTGCCTTGCCAGTCCACCCAGTTTCCAGACTTCTGCCCGGTCCTACACTCACCGGCCAAGGCCGTCTCAGCTGCCGATTTTCTCCAACTGTGTTGTCCCTCTCCCGGCCTAGGTAGCTCCATAGACAGCTGCTCATGCGCACTTCCAGCCCGCGGCCATGTTGGTGAGGGGCGGAAGTGTCGCTCTCGCCCCGCCCATAAACTCAAACTCAGAACTGCCCCACTTCCGCTCACTCCATCTTGATGAGAGTTGGTGTTTGCGGGTTATCTGTGAAGCCGGAAAGAAGCCGTGTCCTGGAGAATGTAGCTGAAGGCCTGGCCACTTTCGACAAGAACGGGAAAGAGACGACTAACTTGTACTAATATCTTAGTGCTTGGCAGGGCATTTTTTCATTCCAGGAAAAAAGAGAATCCAACTGAGATCAAGGGAGGGACGTCCGACGGAGGCGCCATCTTTAACAAGGGCTGTTTGGGAGGCCATCTTGGCGCAGGGCGTCTTTTTGAAAGGTTACCTGCTAGAGATTACGACCTATCGGGGCATGCATAGAATTGGATATGTTCCTTGTTATTCGCGTCAGCAGTCACTCATCCAAAGACCCCAAAGCTTCTAGTGTTCTAAAGGCTCACACCTTCTGTGACAGGAATCTTGATTCCCATTCTTCTCAATCAAGACCTACCCTGAATGGATTTGGAGTAGTGTGGTATAATGGGAAAAATTCAAGCTTGGGGGCCAGGCAGATCCAGGTTTCAAACCCATCTCTGCCACTTCTTACCTCTGAGACCTTTGGCAAACATTTTGACTTAATTGAGCCTTAGTTTCCTCATCTATAAACTGGAGATACTAGCACCAACCTTCCAGAATTGTGTGGATTAAATAAAATCAAGGACATAGATTTTGTGAGCACAGGATACTTAGTCCAGTTCCTGGCACATAATGAACGCATTATGTAAATATAAGTTTCTCTTCCTTATTTCTTGACCACCATGAACCTAGCTCTAGTTTCTGGCCACTAGTCTCCATGACAACAACTGAGGAAGAGCACCCAAACAAGAAGAAGAAAAAGAATGTTTTGCCAAATATGTGAAGATATAATACCTATCACCAAAGACTTTAATAAGAATAATGAGACTCCACACTATGTGTAAAAATACAGCTTTTATTCTGAGACATTGACCTTCACTAGAGTGGGACCTGTGGCCCCAGCATGGCTGGAGAAGCAGTCCCAGGGCCTGAGTGACACCATTTCCCTTTCCTGAAATAGGAAGAAGTTATTCCAAAGGAAAAAGGAGAGCCCAGAGAGATCTGTACAGGACCTCTCTTGCACATGGTGACTGGAGGCAGAGGGTGGGGAGCTGGAGAGGAGTCCAGTCCCTCCAACAAATATTGAGGGCTTCAAAGAGCTCTTCCTGGACGTTTCTCTTAATCTGGATTTAAAAGGGACAGGAGGTATCTTAGGGTCCAAGAACATAACAGGAATGGGCAACTCTAGAAGTGTTTGTGTGTGGAAGGCCCTAACCTGGCCCTGTCCTCCCTGTCTCTACCTTTGGCTTTCATGAAGAGAGATTCACAGCTCAGAGGAAGGGAGGAATTTCTCCAGTCTTCACTTTAACAAACTCTTTTAAGTTTTCTGCCTACCTTATGTTCCCTTTGGCCAATGACCCACTCCCTGGGAACAAGATCTTGTTGACTTTCTTGGGAATCTCCTAAGAGATAAGTGCTTTGTGTCTGAGACAAGTTCAGGTAAACCAACCAAGGCAGTGCCTCCCACAGTCAAAGAGAGAAGCTGGAGGGCCAAAGCCTATAGAGTTGGGCACTACAGCTGCTCATGCTGCAGAGGAGACAGCTAGTCAGGAACCCTGGAGATTCAAGACAACTTACTGGTCCCCTTTGCCCAGGTCTGTGGTCCTAATCACAGTCCCTCACCTTTCCCAGGGTTAGCCTGTGTTTCAAATGCATATGACCTGCGCTGAGAGGACAACAGGGGTTCAGGAACCTGGGGTTCTCTGGGGGGCAGACTAAGACGACTCCGGGATCCAGACCCTTCTGCACCTTCAGATGGGAGCTCCAGGCAGCTAAGGGGCCGAGGAGAATGGGCAGAGATCATGCTACAAGGGGAGGTTCTGGGGATGAGGCAGTAATCCCCACCCTCAGTACAGGTCTGGGTTCGCCGAACTCCTTGAGCCTCAGTCCTTTGGCGGTCCCGGGCTAGGGCCACAGCAGCATCAAAGGAAAGACTACCCCCATTCCTCCAAGAGGATCGAGAAGCTCGGGACCCCCAGGCCCTTTCTCCAGGAGTCCCATCAAGCCGGCCAGGCCTCGGGCATGGATTTGCAGGTGCCACATGAATCTTGCTACACATTGCACTGGGCATCTTGGCAAACTGTGGCTTGGGGGGCACCACAGGCACAGAGCGGACCTGTTGGACCTGAACCAGAGTGGAAGCTAGACGCATGCCCACGCCACCCAGGCCAAGAGAACAGGGGCATAGACAGCCGTCTGGACTGGGCTGCCCCTCAGGCTCCATCTCCTCTGGCTGAGGTGGCTGTGGGGCTACCTCTTCCATCTCAGAAGAGTGAGGATTGCCCTCTTTGGCACAGTCAACCTCCAGGGACGCTACACCTGAACCTTCAGAGAGGGTGTCCTCTTCTAAATAGTACCCTCCAGCCCTCTGGTCTCCCTCAGCCTCTCCATCCCCACTCTCCCGTTCCTTGCTGACCTCCCCTGCTCCTCCTTCAGTTGCTGCTTCTGGGCTTCTGCTGTCTTCACCATCTCCCTGGTCTTTTCTTGCTTCATGGTACCCCTTCTCCCTCTGTCCTTTGTCCTCATCCTCTCTGACTCCCTCAGCCTCTTGTTTCTGTACAACTTCCCATTTCTCCTCAGCAACTTGATCTTCCTGGGCCCCTTGCTCTAGGTCCCTTCCAGCTTCTACCTGGGCTTCCTCTCTTTGTTCATCCTCTTCTCTCTCAATTTCTTTTTCCTTCTCATCTGTATACTCATCTCCTCCTGGTTCCTCCACACCTTTAGCCTCCATACTGTCAGCCTTCTTCTGACCTTTGGACTTCTCTTCCTTGGCCTCTGTCTCTTCCCTACTCCCTTCTCTCAATCTGACTTTTGTCTCTTGGCTTCCCCCAGCCTCCCCTCTATCCTCACTGGCCTTTCCAGCCTCCACCTTGGTCTCTGGACTTCCCTCTGCCTCTTCCCTGATGTCTAGCCTGCCTCCAGGCTCAGCCTGCTTGTCCTCCCCAACTTCCCAGCATGCCTGCTCTTCCCCACCCTGTCCCAGAGCCTGCCTTCCACATCCTGCTGCCTCTCCCTCCAGACTCCCTGAACCCTTCCAGATTGGGGGTTTAGGTCCCAGAAGGGGACTTAGGTCATCATAGGCACTCAGGAAAACTTCCTCCCCATTTTCCTCCTCAACTTCAGGCCTGGGGCCAGCGGAGTCCAGGGAACAGCAGCTGGGGGCCAAGACAAACTGTGCCTCATCCAGAGACAGGTCATCCAGGGGTGGCTCCACAGAGAACTCCTCCACCTGTAGGCACAGCATTGTGACTCAGGACCAGGAGGCCCTGTCCACCCTTGACTCCATGCCACCCCCAAACCCAGCACGGCTCTCCTTACCTGAGGCCCAACTCCCAGGAGCTCCTCCAGGTAGCCCATCCCAGGGTCGTCCTCCCCAGGGGAGAAGGCTGCTCCTGCTGCTTCTGCCTGGGCCACCTCCCCATCCTCTGCCCCCACCCACTCAGGTTCTGAGCTGCTTGAGTCCTCTAGGAAGGAGAAGGAGTCCTGCACCTCCTGGGACAGCGAGTCCTCCAGGGCAGGAGCCAAGTCGTCTGGGCCTGAGTCTGCCAGGGGACTTGAGGCTGGACTTGCTTCCAACTTTTCATCTGTTGGGGGAGAAGTAGTCCCAGGAATACAAAGGTCAAGCCCTGACCCTTTTCAGTGTGAGTCCTCCTAGCATTGATATAGCAGGGGCCCAGCACTCCCAGCATTGCTACTCTGCATGACTGATCCTTTCAGACCAATGTCCCTGGTTATTGGCTTGCTACCTTAATTGAGACCCTACCAGGTGCCAAGCACTGTGCTATGTATTTTACAATGCATTGGCATTTTTTCCTCCAAACTATTATGTGGGGTATTGTCCTCATTTTACATATGAGGAAACTGAGGCTCAGAGAGATTAAACAATTTGTCTAAGGTCATGTAATGAATAAGCAGTACAGCCAAAATTTGAACCCAAGTCTACTTAACTCTATAGCCCATGTTCTTACCCACTATCCTATCCTGCTTCAGGACTTCTCATGAGTGACACTTCAGGAACTGGAGTCAGAGCAAGGATCAGATCCTAGCTCTGCTACTTCTACCTAAATCAATTGCAAATTGATTAACCTAAGTCTCAGTTTCCACTGCTGTAACATAAGGCTAACAATACCTATGTCATAAGATTATGAGAAAATGAAACAAACCAATCCTGCAATCACAGCACTTGGACCTTTTTTTTTTTTTTTTTTTTTTGAGACGGAGTCTTGCTATGTCTCCCAGGCTGGAGTGCAGTGGCGCAATCTCAGCTCACTGCAACCTCCACCTCCTGGGTTCAACCAATTCTCCTGCCTCAGCCTTCTGAGTCTCTGGGATTACAGGCATGCCTCACCACGCACGCCTGGCTAATTTTTTTTTAATTTTTTTTAGTAGAGACGGGGTTTCACCATGTTGACCAGGCTGGTCTCGAACTCCTGACCTCCAGTGATCCACCCTCCTCAGCTTCCCAAAGTGTTGGGATTACAGGTGTGAGCCACCGTGCCTGGCCTAGCACTTGGTACTTAATAAACTGTTTTTTGTGTTTTTTTTTTTAATTTGAGACAGAGTTTTGCTCTTGTCGCCCAGGCTAGAGTGCAGTGGCGTGATCTCGGCTCGCTGCAGCCTCTGCCTCCTGGGTTCAAGCGATTCTCCTGCCTCAGCCTCCCAAGGAGCTGGGACCGCAGGCATCTGCCACCATACCTGGCCAGTTTTTTGCATTTTTAGTAGAGATGGGGTTTCGCCATGTTGGGCAGGCTGGTCTCGAACTCCTGACCTCAGATGATCTGCCTGCCTAGGCATCCCAAAGTGCTGGGATTATAGGCATGAGCCACGGCGCCCGGCTGGTACTTAAACTCTTGCTAAATGTTAGCTGGTAGTATTGATGTTACTATTATTGTTACCCATCCATTATATATTCCCACATTTGTCCTTAGTAATCCCTGCTGTATGTTTCTGACACAGGCCCCTATTCTGGGGTACATCAATGTTCTGAAGGCTGCTAGAGATCTCCTCTCCATAGATTTCACATAGCCTGATAATATTACTGGATTTCCCTAATCCTGAATCTAGGGAGGCAGCTGAAGGTAACCACCCCAAAGCCCAAGGGCTGAGGCCTCTGCCCTTCCTAGGGTGGATCTTCCAGCATCAGAGCTTCAGCCTAGAGTTCCAGTCCCCTTTCCTAGTCTTGGTCAATCAATGGGTCCTCACCTGGGGGGCCAGGGCCAAGGCCAGGGCCAGGGCCAGGGCCAGAGGCAGGGCTTGGCCGGTGCTGTAGAGCAGGGCACTCAAGGCCACGGGTGAGCCTGGCCAAGGAAACGTTAGAGATGATGTTCGGGGGCACACTGAGGATAGAGGTGATGTGTAGCGGGAGGTTGACATTGTAGGGGTCTGAGATGTGGACACCAGCACAGCGTTCTGCACGGCTGCTGCCCCCAGCCCGGATGGCTGACCGCCCAGCTCGTGGTGTGCCTGGTTCAGAGTTTGTGCCACCCAATGCTTCTGCCTCAGGCTCCTGTTCACCCTCTGCTGCCTCTATAGAATCGTTCTCCAAGCTCTCAGGCAGCAATGGGCTTGGCCGGGGGCTGCTGGGCCCCACCAGCCCCTCTGGCTCTGTGGAGGAAAAAGAGGGCCAGGTAGGCAATGGCCTAAACTCCAAGGGGCCTAGACATCTCAAGAAGGCTCTGGAGAATGCTCTCTGCTTTCTCAGGCCTGAAAGCAACGATAGCCTGGAAGGCACCAGGCCCAGCTTCTTTTGATCACTACTGCAAACTTTTCACCCAGCCAGTAGGTCAAAGATCACCTCACCTTCACATACCTAGGGAACTCCCTTCCTTCCCTGCAGATACAGTCACTGGCCATTGTCACCACCACCACCACCACCACCACCACCACCACCACCACCACCACCACCACCACCACCACCACCACCACCACCACCACATACCCATGCTGTCCCATCCCATACGAACACTCATCAACAAACTCATAGATTAGACAATGAACTCACCGTAGCATTCAGCTACATTTACAATGTGGCTGGTATATAATAGGCACTCATTAAATATTTTTTGAAATTATTGAACACAGTTGGCTGCATGTACACACAAGCCCACGCTGGTCACATAGCACACACACATACACACAGAAATGCACCCCTATACTCACCATCACTGGCCCCAGCTGCAGCACTCAGTGAGTCCATGCTTTTGGCTGGCCGCAGTGTCCCCTTGTTGGATTTATCCTCTGTAAGACAGGGATGTGTGTAGAGCCAGGGCCTTGTGCACCCTCAGCAGAGCTCCCCCGATCTCCCCAGACTTACCCCTGTCCTCAGCCCCCCGTGGAAGTTTACGCTTAGTCTCATGGCCAGAGCGACCTAAATTGAAGATAGACCTCCACTTCCTGACCTTCAAAGACCCCTTCCTCCTACAAAGAATGGAGGGGCATAATTGGAGGTTGGAACATGATGGTCAGTGCAGGGGAGGAAGGCCCAGGAAGGAGGCCTTACTTGTGCTCTGCAATCTCGATGATAGTATGGTAGGGCCGCATCTGTGGGGGTCCATCACCAGCTTGCAGTATGCTAGGCAGGTGATAAGGCAGTGGCCTGGGCATAAGGTCCTCGGGGCTGCCTGATGCCCGGGTCCCTGGAAGCGATCGCCATCCACTCTCCACCTCACCACCTGGGAAAAGAAAAGGAATTGGCCAGCCAGGAACAGAGCCAAGAGAGGGACCTCAGGCACCCAATCCTTCATCACCCCTCGCCAACTACCAGGTTAGGGATATATTCAGAAGCCCCTGAAGACAGTGCCTCCATGTCCATCACCTCAAAAGAGTGCCCTCATGGACAAAGAGGGCTGGGAGATCCCAGGACGTTGGCCTGGTGGGCTGGGGGTGGATATGAGCCATCACTAGCCTTGGGAGCCAGGATGGTGACTCAGAGGTCAAGCCATGCCCTAGACTGACAGCAGAAGAAGTCTTCTCAAGTCCTGACTGCACAATTATCTCCCCAGGGTTCTCTCCATGTGGCCACTACCAACATCCCTGTATGAGACTCAACTGAAGTAGGTGATCTTCAAGGCTCTCTGTAACTAACTTGACTCCCCAACAGTGGGATATGTGGAGGGCAGGAAGGACACTGACCAGAGAGGGCAGCACCCCCAAAGAGCTGGTCCACGTGTGTGAGGATGAACTCCACGACGATGGATTGTACCCGCACCTCCATGAAGGCCGCTGTCCCATTGAAGCCTGAGGCCTCTATGTCCTTAGACCTGTGGAAATGTGGAATTATTCTCCCCCTCAGCCCCACCAAACTTCCCAATCCAGATTCTCCCTGAAAATACCTTATTCTCTCTCTCTCTCTCGAATGACCTTAACCCCTTCTCTACCTCTTAAATTGTATGCATAATTCTTCCAATTCTCAAATACCACTTGAAGACTTCTAGGAAGGAAGCCTTCTTGGACACCCTCCTCAGGATTAATCTCTATTTCCTTTGCACACCAGGGTGTCTAGTTTATAATGAATTTTATAATGAATTACAGGACTTCTCATAGTCTGTCTTGGACCACAGTGAGTGATATGCACAGTGAGCGCAGCCAACAGACTGCAAGACGTTTTGCTCAACAAACATTTGGCATGAGGCCGGACAGAGTGGCTCACACCTGTAATCCTAGCACTTGCACAGGGAGGAGGTGGGTGGATCACCTGAGGTCAGGAGTTCAAGATCAGCCTGACCAACATGGTGAAACCCCTTCTCTCTACTAAAAATACAAAAATTAGCCAGGCATGGTGGCTCATGCCTGTAATCCCAGCTACTCAGGAGGCTGAGGCACGAGAATCACTTGAACCCAGGAAGCGGAGTTTGCAGTGAGTTGAGATCGCACCGCTGCTCTCCAGCCTGGGCAACAGAGCAAGACTCTGTCTCAAAAACAAACAAAAAGTTGACATGGAACTATTATGTTCCAGTCCCTGAGCTCAGTGACACACTGTAGGAAAACACAAAAGTCCTGTCTTTTAGGGACTTTATTTGATCACAGAGAAGGGACTAAAATAGATGGGGCCCATCCGACCCAACATGATCTTGAACCTTCTTTTCTCACTGGGCTTTGTGAGCCCTACACCCTTCTCCAGTGTACCCACACAGTCACACCTCATCCTGGGAGCAGCCTCCCAAAGGCCAGTGTCTCACAGGATCCCCATACACTGCTCACACAGGCACCTACCTCAGCAGGTTGGGAGCCCACACGATGGCCAGGTTGCGAGCATGCATGTTGGTCTGGGCACTGAATGAGGCCATGTGTACCAAGTGCCTCATGAGGAACTCCAGGGTCCTGCAGAAAGCGGGGGCAGGGATCACACAGGGAATGCCCAGGGCGGGCATTAGGGCTGGGACCTGGGAGCAGTAGGACCCAGTTAAGGCTCCAGGCAGCGAGTGAATGAGTTGTCTCAGGTTGCTGGGCAGATATGGAGTGTCACATACCTGTAGTTTGGGACAGGGAGTTCTCGAAGCACCTCTAGGATCTTGACCAAGCGCTCAGGTTCCAATTGCACTCCTACAGCCTCCTGATTGAGAAGAGTGCAAGAAGCAGGAATCAGTGACCCAGCAATGCCCCTGCTTACTCCCCAGAGCTCCTAACCAAGTTCTCAGGAACAATGTGCACTGGACTCTGTGCTACCCCATCCTACATCATCTGCGGTGCACTGACTTGGTAGAGAGAGCCCAGAATTGGGGTCCACGAAGATGGCAGCTGAATTTTGGTTATGCCACTTAATAGCTTTTGTGAACTTGGCAACTCGCTGCCTTACCATCCTCCATCCGTAGAGCTCTGGTACTGGGATACTTCAGTGGTGCCACTCTGTGGGTGCCCCAGGGACCACAGAGTTATTTCAGTGTGTCCAGGAAAGCTGTCCCCCACCCCAACCTAGCCGGTGTGGACTGAGCAGGGTGCTGCTAGGATTTAGGGTCTCTCAGTGCTCTTATGCTCAATAAAGTGCAACTTATTTTTAAAGTGTTACTCAATTCAAAATAGCATATTTTTCATGTGTTTTCGCATTTAAAAGATGTTCAGGCTGGGCACAGTGGCTCACACCTGTAACACCAGCACTTTGGGAGCTGAGTTGGGAGGATTTCTTAAGCTTAGGAGCTTGAGACCAGCGTAGGCAACACAGCAAGACCTTGTCTCTACTAAAAATTTTAAAAATCAGCCAGGCATGGTGGTGCACGCCTGTAGTCCCATCTACTCAGGAGGCTGAGGTAGGAGGATCACTTGAGCCTGGGAGATTGAGGTTGCAGTGAGCTGTGATCACACCACTGCACTCCGGCCTGGGTGACCGAAGGAGACCCTGTCTCAAAAAACAAAAAACAGGCTGGGCGCAGGGGCTCATGCCTGTAATTCCAACACTTTGGGAGGCTGAGGTGGGTGAATCACTTGAGGTCAGGGATTCAAGACCAGCCTGGCCAACATGGTGAAACCCTGTCTCTACCAAAAATACAAAAAATTGGCCAGGCATTGTGGCGGGCTCTCCAGCTACTCGGGAGGCTGAGGCAGGAGAATCACTTGAACCTGGGAGGCGGAGGTTGCAGTGAGCCAAGATTGCACCACTATACTCCAGCCTGGGCAACAGAGTGAGACTCCATCTTAAAATATAAAATAAAATAAAATAAAATAATAAAATAAAATAAAATAAATATATAAAATATAAAAAATATAAAAAATAAAATAAAATAAAATACCAAAGATGTTCAGTGCATAATTAGAGTGAATGGAGAGGTATCCTTGAAAAAATTTTACTTCTAAAAAGTATTCTGATTCTCTTAAGTGTAGGGAAGCTCTGGTCTACGTGCTTTCCAAGGCCCTTCCAGCTACAACAATCTGACCTCTACCTCCCCAAGTCTCACCACTGTGCTGTGTGCAATCTTCAGGCCTTAGGGAGAAAGAAGGACATAGCAGAGAGAGAGTGAAGAGAAAAGGAATGGGGGAGGACAAAGGTAGTAGGGGCTAGGAGATTTGGGGAGGAGGGGTCTTTTCCCCGGTAAGTTTTTCTGTGGTCTCTGTCATTCAGGATCGCTAGGACTCTGGCTAGTATGTGGCACACTTGGGATGTCAAAGCCAGACTGTCCACCTCTGAGCCCTGTCTTCCACCCCTCCGCCTCTCAACTCACAGCAAACTTGTCGTAGAGCCGGTAAGTGAGCAGGGGATCCGGCAGTTCTCTGAAATAGGCCTTGCACAGGGAGGAGACGCAGTGAATGTCTTGGAGGTAAACATCCCGATGCAGGTCTGGCTTCCGCTCTGACTCAAATTCCTGCCTGGGGAGGCGCAGTGTGGTCAGGAGTGGTAGGGGTTGGGGTGATGTGGGGAGAGGTGGGTCCCTATAGAGATGGGTCCCGGCATGGTCGTGGGTCAACATGTGTTGGACTTGGAAGGAGAATGTTGGGACACGTACACATGTAAGCCAGTAAGTATAAGGTATTGCATATGTTGACATGTAGATGTGAATGTGAGGATGGGTACATGTACAGGTAAGTGGATCTATGCATGAACAGGGATATGTTAGGGATGTAGCTGTAGATATGTGTAGCAGTACAAGGGTCTGTAAGAGTCAGTAGGGTATGGTCCTAAATCTGTGCCACTGGGTACATGTAAAAATGGATGGGTATAACTCTTAGAAAGAAACGTAAGTGTAAATCTTTATGTCCTAGGATTAGGCAACAGTTTCTTAGATATGATACTAAAAGCACAAGCAAACAAAGAAATGGATACATTGAACATCAAAATTAAAAACATTTGTAGCCAAAAGTCACCATTAAAAAAGTGAAGACAACCCACAAAATGGGAGTAATATTTGCAAACAATATATCTGATTGAGGGTCTAGTATTCCAAACATATAAAGAACTCTTGTAATTCAATGACTAGAAAGACAAATAAGCTATTTTTTTTTTTTTTTGAGACAGAGTCTCACTCTGTCGCCCAGACTGGCATGCAGTGGCACGATCTCTGCTCAGTGCAGCCTCCGCCTCCCAGGTTCAAGTGATTCTCCTGCCTCAGCCTCCTGAGTAGCTGGACTACAGGCACCCACCACCATGCCCGGCTAAACAAATAAGCCAAATTTTTAAACAGGCAAAGTCAGCACCATAGGAAAGGGGGAAAAAATGGGCAAAGGGTTTGAATAAACATGGTATTGCTCCAAAGAAGATATGCGAGTAGACAATAAGCACAGGAAAAGATGTTCAGCATCATTACCTATTACAGAAATGCAAATATAGGCCAGGGGAGGCGGCTCATGCCTGTAATCCCCACTACTCAGAAGGCTGAGGTAGGAGGATCGCTTGAGCCTAGGAGGTAGAGGCTGCAGTGAGCCATGACCATGCCACTGCACTCTAGCTTGGGTGACAGAGTGAGACCCAGTCTCAAAAAAAGAACAGAAAAAGAACAAAAGTAACTCAAATATAAATCACTTTGAAATATCAGTTTACGTTTACAGGGATGGCTATAATAAAAAAGGTAGGCCGGGCGCAGTGGCTCATGCCTGTAATCCCAACACGTTGGGAGGCTGAGCCAGGTGGATCACCTGAGGTCTGGAGTTCGAGACCAGCCTGACCAACATGGTGAAACCCTGTCTCCACTAAAAATACAAAACTGTGGGCTGGGCGTGGTGGCTTACACCTTTAATCCCAGCACTTCGGGAGGCCAAGGCAGGCAGATCACCTGAGGTCGAGAGTTCAAGACCAGCCTGACCAACATGGAGAAACCCTGTCTCTACTAAAAATACAAAATTAGCCAGGCATGGTGGCGCTTGCCTGTAATCCCAGCTACTCAGGAGGCTGAGGCAGGAGAATCGCTTGAACCCGCAAGGTGGAGGTTGTGGTGAGCCAAGATCACGACACTGCACTCCAGCCTGGGCAACAAGAGTGAAACTCCATCTCAAAAAAAAAAATTAACCGGGAGTGGTGACATGTGCCTGTAATCCCAGCTACTCGGGAGGCTGAGGCAGGAGAATTGCTTGAACCTAGGAGTCAGAGGCTGCAGTGAGCTCAGATCACGCCACTGCACTACAGCCTGGGCAGCAGAGCAAGACTCCATCCCAAAAAATAAATAAATAAATAAATACACAGGCCAGGGCGTGGTGGCTCATGCCTGTAATCCCAACACTTTGAGAGGCTAAGGCAGGCAGATCACTTGAGGTCAGGAGTTCAAGAGCAGCCTGGCTAACATAGTGAAACCCCATCTCTACTAAAGATACAAAAATTAGCTGGGTGTGGTGGTACATGCCTGTAGTCCCAACTACTCGGGAGGCTGAGGCAGGAGAATCACTTGAACCCAGGAGGCAGAGGTTGCAATGAGCCAAGATCGCGACACTGCACTCCACCCTGGGCAACAGAGGGAGACTCTGTCTCAAAAAAAAAAAAAATTGAAAAAAAAATATTAAGACCAGCCTGGCCGACATAGTGAAACCCCATTTCTACTAAAAATACAAAAATTAGCCAGGCATGGTGGTGTGCATCTGTAGTCCCAGCTACTCAGGAGGCCGAGGCAGGAGACACTTGAACCCAGGAGGCAGAGGTTGCAATGAGCCAAAATTGCGCCACTGCACTCCAGCCTGGGCAACAGAGTGAGACTCTATCTCAAAAAAAAAAAAAAAAGAAATGTCCTGGAATTAGATAGTGATGATTATTGTACTTCGTCACTATCTAAAGTAAATATACCATGTGAATAGTATGTGAATACACTAAAAACAACGGAGTTATACATTTTTAAATGGTGAATTTTTTGATATGTAAATTATATCTAAGTTTTTTGTTTTTTGTTTTGAAATGGAGTCTCACTCTGTCACCCAGGCTGGAGTGCAGTGGCGCAATCTTGGCTCACTGCAACCTCTGCCTCCTGGGTTGGAGCAATTCTCCTGCCTCAGCCTCCCAAGGAGCTGGGATTACAGGTGTGTGCCACCACACCCAGCTAATTTTTGTATTTTTAGTAGAGACGGGGTTTCACCACGTTGGCCAGGCTGGTCTTGAACTCCTGACCTCAGGTGATCCACCCACTTCAGCCTCCCAGAGTGCTGAGATTACAAGCGTGAGCCACCGCGCCTGGCTCAAGTTTTTTGTTTTTTTCTTTTTTAAGCCGTGTGTGTGTGTGGGAATGGTGTGAGAAGTTTTTTGTTTGTTTTTTTTTAAGCCGGGTGTGTGTGTGGGAATGGTGTATGTGAGAGTGGAGTTTGTGTGTGTGTGTGCTAAGTTAGGGGAGGGACCATGGTCTCCACCTTCCCTGAGGAGTTGTTAGAGCACCTCCCTAGGACCTTACCTAGTATCTGTGTTTCCTTCTCCCCACTGCCTCTCACTCCCCATCTCTGCTGTCCTCAGCAACTCTTACTGTGACCTTCTGGCTCCCTGGCCTCCCAGTCACAGAGCCCTCCCACTCTGTTTGACTCACCGAAGCTTCTGGATGTTGGAGGAGACCCCTGAGAGGCGGTAGATCCCATCCACCACTCCATACTCCTCCACAAATTCTGCACAGCTCTTTAGCACCTGGGGCACTGGGGACACAGACGGGGCAGAGACATAGAAATCAGAGGATCTGGGTGGTCAGAGACTGCACTGGGTCTGAGAAATGGAATTTCTCAGAGAAGGGAATTTGGGGAGACCACAACGAGCAAAGCTCATGGAATAAAAACTTGTCAGAACAATTCTTACAGATCATCAGCTTCAACCTGCCAACCCCTCTACAGTATCTCTGCTTAGTGGGTCCTAAAGGTCCTGGGAGCTCACTGCCTCTCCAAACTACCCAATCAGCTCTTTGTTAGAAAGTTCTGCCTTTGTTAAAGTGAAATTTGTCAGGCTGGGTGCAGTGGCTCACCCCTGTAAGCCAGCACCTTGGGAGGCCAAGGCGGGTGAGTTGCTTGAGCCCAGGAGTTCAAGATCAGACTGAGTAACATGCTGAAACTCTGTCTCTACAAAAAATACAAACACAAATGGGGTGTGGTGGTACATGCCTGTAGTTTCAGCTACTCAGGAGGCTGATATGGGAGGATCACCTGAGCCCAGGAGGCAAGGGCTGCAGGAAGCCGCACTCTGGCCTGCTGGGTAACAGAGTGAGACCCTGTCTCAAAAAAAAAAAAGAAAGAGAAAGAAAGAAATTTATCTCTCTTGGGCCAGGTGCGGTGTCTCATGCCTGTAATCCCAACACTTTGGGAGGCTGAGGTGGGTGAATCGCCTGAGGTCAGGAGTTTGAGACCAGCCTGACCAACATGGTGAAACCCCATCTCTACTAAAAACTACAAAAACTACCTGGGCATGGTGGCACATGCCTGTAATCCCAGCTACTTGGGAGGCTGAGGCAGGAGAATCACTTGAACCGGGAGGTGGAGGTTTCAGTGAGCTGAGATCACGCCACTGCACTCTAATCTGGGTAACAAGAGTGAAACTCCATCTCAAAAAAAAAAAAAAAAGGAAAGGAAAGAAACTTGTCTGTAATTACTAGTTATTTTTAAAGGGGCAACAATCTGGTTGGTAGGGGAGGCAGAGTCAAGGACTTTTTTTTTTTTTTTTTTTTTTTTTTGAGACAGAGTCTCACTCTGTTGCCCAGGCTGGAGTGCAGTGGCGCGATCTTTCCTTACTGCAACCTCCGCCTCCCGGGTTCAAGCGAGTCTCCTGCCTCAGCCTCTCGAGTAGCTGGAATTACAGACGCCCGCCGCTACGTCTCTAGCTAATTTTTTTGTATTTTTAGTAGAGACAGGGTTTCACCATGTTGGCCAGGCTGGTCTTGAACTCCTGACCTCATAGTTCGCCCGCCTCGGCCTCCCAAAGTGCTGGGATTACTGGCGTGAGCCACCGAGCCTGGCCAAGGACTTATCTTAAAAGTGCATTTACTTAACACTCTACATAAGGTGAAGGAACATTAGTTGTCCCAACCCAAATGGAACAGGACTGTTTGGGATTATTTTGAAGCACACCCTCTGGTAAGAAAGCTCATGGCTATTAGTTCTTTGTTGTTGTTGGGTTCTGTTTGTTTGTTTGTTTGTTTGTTTGAGATGGAGTCTCACTCTGTTTCCCAGACTGGAGTGCAGTGGCACAGTCTTGGCTCACTGCAACCTCCACCTCCCAGGTTCAAGCAATTTTCCTGCCTCAGCCTCCCAAGTAGCTGGAATTACAGACACGTGCCACCACGCCCAGCTAATTTTTGTATTTTTAGTAGAGACTGGGTTTCACCATGTTGGCCAGGCTGGTCTCGTACTCCTGACCTCAGGTGAGCCTCCCAAAGTGCTGGGATTACAGGCGTGAGCCACCGCGCCTGACCTGCTTTATATATGTTCTATCATTTAATCTTAAAAATTAGATATTCTGAATGACAGATCTTTGGCAATCAAATACAAGAATATCTGAAAAAAAAACTTTAAAAATTAGATATTCTAGTACCCATTTTACAGATAAGAAAACTGAGGGTCAAAGAAGTACTGAGTGCCCAGCAGCACCCAGCTAGAGCCATGACTCAAATCAAGGGTGCAAAACCTGACTATCTTTCCCAACCCTAGGCCCCCTCCTGTTACTAGACTGTAAGCTTTTTAAGGACAAAATCTAAGTGTGATTCATCTTGGTATTCCTTATATTATCTGACATGGTGTCTCATACATGATAGATCCTCAAAAATGGCCAGGCGTGGTGGCTCACGCCTGTAATCCCAGCACTTTGGGAGGCCAAAGCAGGTGGATCATCTGAGGTCAGGAGTTCGAGACCAGCCTGGCCAACATGCTGAAACCCCGTCTCCACTAAAAATACAAAAATTAGCCGGGCGTGGCAGTGCACGCCTATAATTCCAGCTACTTGGGAGGCTGAGGCAGGAGAATTGCTTGAACCCAGGAGGTGGAGGTTGCAATGAGCCAAGATTGTGCCACTGTACTCCAGCTTTAATGACAGAGCAAGACCCAGTCTTTAAAAACAACAACAACAAAAAAAACCCATGTATTGAAACCCATCTCCACAAGGCCACGTAGT
Source organism: Pan paniscus (assembly GCF_029289425.2). Classification (NCBI taxonomy): domain Eukaryota; kingdom Metazoa; phylum Chordata; class Mammalia; order Primates; family Hominidae; genus Pan; species Pan paniscus. Next base: position 88,789,836 of record NC_073249.2, on the reverse strand, counting down.
TATCTTTCCAAAGCACTTCCCTACTTTAGATCCTTTGCCTCGCATACACCCCACTCTGCCCCACTTTAATCCCCATTGCTTACCTTACAAATACGAAATAAAATACAAACTCCTCAACCTGGTATATAAGACCCTTCACAAATCAGGTCCAGACACCATTTCAGCCACAGCTCCAGACAATTCCTTGACAAATCCTATGATGCAACCCTTTGCTAGTCCATTAACAAGCCTTGGTAGCATCACTCATATGATTCCCTTGCCTGGAATTACTCTCCCTCTGACTCTGCCTGGTGAACTTCTATGCATTCCTTAAGACACATCTTAGGCCAGGTGCGGTGGCTCACACCTGTAATCCCACCACTTTGGTAGGCCGAGGTGGGCAGATCACTTGAGGTTTAGAGTTTGAGACCAGCCTGGCCAACATGGCAAAACCCCGTCTCTACTAAAAATATAAAAATTAGCCTGGTGTGGTGGCATGTGTCTGTAGTCCCAGCTACTTGGGTGGCTGAGGCAAAAGAATTGCTTGAATCTGGGAGGTAGTTGTTGCAGTGAGCTGAGATTGCACCACTGCACTCCAGCCTGGGGGACAGAGTGAGATTCCGTGTGAAAAAAAAAAAAGAAAAAAAGCACATCTTAAACATAACCTCCAATTCCAAACCTTTTTTCTTATATCTATATTATAATTCACCACAGTCTTTGTTCTTTTTTTTTTGAGACGGAGTTTCGCTCTTGTTGCCCAGGCTGGAGTGCAGTGGCACAATCTCGGCTCACCACAACCTCCGCCCCCCAGGTTCAAGCGATTCTCCTGCCTCAGCCTCCCTAGTAGCTGGGATTACAGGCATGTGCCGCCATGCCCAGCTAATTTTGTATTTTTAGTAGAGTCGGGGTTTCCCCATGTTGGTCAGGCTGTCTCGAACTCCCGACCTCAGGTGATCTGCCCACCTCAGCCTCTTAAAGTGCTGGGATTACAGGCGTGAGCCACTGCACCCAGCCATTCATGTTTGTATTATAGCACTTCTTGCAGTTTGTTATGATTAGTTTATTTTGTATTGATACCTCCTGACATATAATAACATCCTCCCAGCATCTGGCACAATGTTGAAACAGAGCAGATGCTCAATGAATGTTTGTGAAATTGTTGCGGGAAGTCAGGGACCCCAAATGGAGGGACCGGCTGAAGCCATGGCAGAAGAACGTGGATTGTGAAGATTTTATGGACATTTATTAGTTCCCCAAATTAATACTTTTGTAATTTCTTATGCCTGTCTTTACTGCAATCTCTAAACATAAATTGTAAAGATTTCATGGACACTTATCACTTCCCCAATCAATATCCTTGTGATTTCCTATGCCTGTCTTTACTTTAGTCTCTTAATCCTGTCAGCCAAGAAGGATGTATATCGTCTCAGGACCCCGTAATAATTGCGTTAACTACACAAATTGTACAGCATGTGTTTTTGAGCAATATGAAATGTGGGCACCCTGAAAAAAGAACAGGATAACATCAATTGTTCAGGGAATAAGAGAGATAACCTTAAACTCTGACTGCCGGTGAGCCGGGCAGAACAGAGCCATATTTCTCTTCTTTCAAAAGCAAATGGGAGAAATATCGCTGAATTCTTTTTCTCAGCATGGGATATTCCTGAGAAAGAGAATGCGCACTTAGGGGTAGGTCTCTGAACGCCCCCCACCGGGGCGTACCTGTCTCTTATGGTCGAGATTGCAGAGGTGAAATAAACTCCAGTCTCCCATAGCACTCCCAGGCTTATTAGGAAGAGGAAACTCCCGCCTAATAAATTTTGGTCAGACCGGTTGATCTCAAAACCTGTCTCCTGATAAGATGTTATCAATGACAGTGGTGCTCAAAACTTCATTAGCAATTTTAATTTCGCTTTGGTCCTTTGGTCCTGTGATCTCGCCCTGCCTCCACTTGCCTTGTGATATTCTGTTACCCTGTTAAGTACTTGATGTCTGTCACCCATACCTATTCGTATACTCCCTCCCCTTTTGAAACTCTCTAATAAAAACTTGCTGGTTTTTGTGGCTTGTGGGGCATCACGGATCCTACCAATGTGTGATGTCTCCCCTGGATGCCCAGGTTTAACATTTCTCTCTTTTGTACTCTGTCCTTTTATTTCTCAAGCCAGCCGACGCTTAGGAAAACAGGAAAGAACCTACGTGATTATCGGGGCAGTTCCCCCGATATGAAATGACTCAGTGAATTAATCAATTATGAGAATCAATAACATCCCTTGGAGATTTAACAGAGAATATTGCCAGTGACAGAATACTGGGTCCTATTAACTAGGACTCATCAGAGCAATTCGTCTCACATATCAGTGTCAGAAAAAGCTGTGTTTGGCATGGCAGCTCATGCCTGTAATCCCAACAGTTTGGGAGGTCAAGGCAGGTAGATCACTTGAGATCAGGAGTTCAAGAACAGCCTGGGTAGCATAGCAAGACCTCATCTCTACAAAAAACAAAAAATTAGCAGGGCATGGTGGCTCACACCTGTAGTCCCAGCTACTCAGGAGGCTAAAGCAGGAGATTGCTTGAGCGCAGGAGTTTGAGGCTGCAGTGAGTGATGATGGCACCATTGCACACCAGCCTCGGCAACAGAGTAAGACAAGAAAGAAAGAAAGAAAGAAAGAAAGAAAGAAAGAAAGAAAGAAAGAAAGAAAGAAAGAAAGAAAGAAAGAAAGAAAGAAAGAAAGAGGAAGGAGAGAAAAGAAGAGAAAAGAGAGAGGAAGGAAGGAAGGGAGGGAGGGAAGGAAGAGAAAAGGAAAGGAAGGGAAGGGAAGGGGGAAAAAGCTGTGGTTCTCCTAAACCATCTAACTTTTTTTCCTTATGGGCCCATGAGTCTTGCACTTGATTATGTTTATTTATTTATTTATTTTGAGTTGGGGTGCGTTCAAGCAGTTCTGGTGCCTCAGCCTCCTGAGTAGCCAGGACTACAGGTGCACGCCACCATGCCCTGCTAATTTTTATGTTATTTAGTAGGGATGGGGTCTCACCATGTTGGCCAGGCTGGCCTCGAACTCCTGACCACAAGTGATCTGCCCGCCTCGGCCTCCTAAAGTGCTGGGATTACAGGCGTGAGCCACTGGGCCTGGCCTATGTTTACCTCTTTAACCACTAGGAGGCTCAGAGCCCACCTCTAAGAACCATACAGAACAATGTAATATGCATTTCTGGGTGCTGATCTTTCTCTTCCTCTTGTTTTTCCTTCAACCCAATTCCTTCAATCATTTATTCTAATTTTTTGTAAAGTTTTAGGTTTTGAAAGTCATTCCAAGCTCTTTGTTGAATAAAGTATGACAGAAATATGGAATGAAGAAAATAATCAATAAATTCATCAATCCCAATCTTTCCTTTTTCTTTTTTCTTTTTCTTTTTTCTTTTTTCTTTTTTTTTTTTTTTTTGAGACGGAGTTTCACTCTTGTTGCCCAGGCTGGAGAGTGCAATGGCGCCATCTCGGTTCACTGCAACCTCCGCCTCCCAGATTCAAGAGATTCTCCTGCCTCAGCCTCCCAAGTAGCTAGGATTACAGGCACCCACCACTCTGCCCGGCTAATTTTTATATTTCTAGTAGAGACAGAGTTTCTCCATGTTGGTCAGGCTGGTCTCAAACTCCCGACCTCAGGTGATCCGCCCACTTTGGCTTCCCAAAGTGTTGGGATTACAGGCGTGAGCCACTGCACCCGGCCCCTTATTTATTTATTTATTTATTTATTTATTTATTTATTTATTTGAGACAGAGTCTCACTTTGTTGCCCAGGCTGGAGTGCAGTGGTGCAGTCTTGGCTCACTGCAGCCTCAGCCTCCCGAGTAGCTGGGACTACAGGCGCACACCACCATGTCCAGCTAATTTTTGTATTTTTAGTAGAGACGGAATCTCACCATGTTGGCCGGGCTGGCCTCAAACTCCTGACCTCAAGTGATCCACCCGCCTTGGCCTCCCAAAGTGCTGGGATTACAGGCGTGAGCCACCATGCTCAGCCAACCAAAATCTTTCAACTCTCCTCATACGACCTGGCTTCCAGACCCTTCATCCTCCTGCACACCACAGCCAGGAGTTGGGTGGGATTAGGGAAGCATCTAGTGTGCAAAATTTAAGGAAGCACTTATTCTCAGGGCCATGCAGATGCCAACCATGCCCATGCACGGTCTTGAGTACCTCCTTGAGAATGAGGCATCTAGGGGCCTGGCGTGGTGGCTCATACCTGTAATCCCAGCACTTTGGGAGGCCGAGGCGAGTGGAACACCTGAGCTCAGGAGTTCAAGACTAGCCTGGCCAACATGGCAAAACCCCGTCTCCACTAAAAAGTACAAAAATTAGCCAGGCGTGGTGGTGCCTGTAGTCCCAGCTACTCGGGAGGCTGAGGCAGGGAGAATTGCTTGAACCCTGGAGGTCGAGGTTGCAGTAAGCCAAGATGGTTGTGCTGCACTCCAGCCTGGGTGACAGAGCAAGACTGCATCTCACAAAAAAAAAAAAAAAAAAAAAAAAAAAAAAAGGCACCTAGGGCAATTGTACGACACTGAAAGTGAGTGCTTCCTTAAATTTTGCACCCTAGTCATGTCTCTTGCCTCATCTTAGTCTCAGTCCTACAGTTCACCATCCATCGTTTCAGTACCTACTCCCATTTTCTAGGATCCCACTGACCTCAGGTTCCCAGCATTGAATGCAGAGATAGGGCAGGCCCCTCCTTGTCTGAGCTGCTGCTGTACTCTCGGGTGCCTAATGATAAGCCAACTCTTTTGACTCATAAATAGTCTGCTGTCACCTAAACCACCAGGTTTTTGTCACATGAGCAGCATACAAACCAGGTCTTCTCTATCCTATCCTTCTCTGCTGATTTTGAACCTCCAGAGTCCTTTAAAGGGGACACTCAAAAGCCTAAGGAGTCACAGCCATAGAAGAACTGGGTCAAGGAGATGGGGGAAGAGACAACAGGGTCACAGAGATGGGGGAGTTAGGGAGATAGAGATCAGAGAGATGAGATCAGAGATAAAACCTACAGACAGGATTGGAGCGATGAAGTCAAAGGGATGGAGACATCGAGGAAATGAGAGTAGGGTCAGGGAGGAAGGCCCAAAGCTTAGGGACCTGAGAATTAGAAACCTGAACAATCGGCCAGGTGCGGTGGCTCACGCCTGTAATCCCAGCACTTTGGGAGGCCAAGGCGGGTGGATCATGAGGTCAGTGATGGAGACCAGCCTGGCCAACATGGTGAAACCCTGTCTCTACTAAAAATACAAAAATTAGCTGGGTGTGGTGGTGCCTGCCTGTAATCCCAGCTACTCTGGAGGCTGAGGCAGGAGAACTGCTTGAACCTGGGAGGCAGAGGTTGCAGTGAGCCGAGATCACCCCACTACACTCCAGCCTGGGACAGAGCAAGACTCCATCTCAAAAAAGAAAGAAAGAAAGAAAGAAACCTGAACAATCTATCAAAGATTAGGAAAAGAAAGAATTCAGTACATACAGGGCTTAGGGAAGGAAGAGACCCATGTGGGGGCAAAGAGCTGGAGAGAGGGCTGAGATGGAGCAAGGCTGTGGGGATGGGGGAGACCAGCGTGATCAGGGAGGATAAATTAAGCGAAAACAAAGATCTCTCTGCTTTCATTTTTTTGTGGATGTTGGATTAAAGAGAGGAACCATCACCAACCTCTCTCTGTCCTTCCTTCCACTTTCCACCTCTCTGTACCAGGAAGACCTGAGGGATAGGGAAGGAGCCACCACTGCTACTCTGGTGCCCAAGATCAACCCACCCTTGGGTTCTGGTGAGGTTCTGGTCTCCTGCTCTCGGATTCACCTAGGATCAGGATTCAGCAATCAGATGTCTGTCCCCTCTAGAGAGTGTGCCCCTTCCCTGCTAGGAATCCAGGAAGAGGCCGGGAGGGTTATAGGAGCAGGGTCTGGGCTGGCTATGGGTTCAGCATTTCAAGATAAAGTTGGTTGGTGGACCACAAAAAAGGGCAGTACCAGGAAAGGCTGAACTGAGGGTTTGCATTGAGCTGGGAGGAGAACATCATCCCCAATTAAATCTCATAATCCTTGGCTAAGAATCATAGCTCTTGAGAGGAGTCCCTTAGAAAGGAGTAAGCCCTGCACTGATAGCTGTGCCACCTCCACTCTGCCCAGTGAGAAGAGGAAGGCTCAAATAAGCTCGCTTCAGCTGTTTAACACTCTTCCTTGGGGTCTGGGCTTTCCCTTAACCAAGGGCAATGGGGATAGGGGTCATCTCACTGGAGGAGAAAAGGGGAAGGAGGTGTCTGGGGACGCAGGGGCGGGGCTAAGAGCAGGAAATGATCTGGGAACCACCATCACCCTCCCTCCGCTGCAAGCACCACAGCCCAGAGCAGAGGAGGGGACAAAGAGGAAATGACAGATTGGGGTGGGGTGGAATGGGGTGGAGTGGGGAAAGAATTATGCCTTTCTCTAGGAGGAGCTTGAAGTGCCAAAAACAAGCTGGGCTGGGCAGCCAGGGTGCCTGGGTTCAATTTCAAATTGAATCAAGAAATGATTTTGAGTGGCTGCTCCATGCCAGGCCCTGTTGTGAACCTGATATTGTCCCTGGTCCTTCTGGCTTCAAAGCCCACTCTAAGGTAACCCAGGGAGGGAGCTGGGTGAGCTCCACAGACAGCTCCACACCCACCCTCCTTTGCACCCTCCACCTCCAGCTTCAAGCCAGGCCTCACACCCTCTCTTTCATTCTTCCCCATTTCAGCAGCTTCTCCCCTTGCCCCCCACTTTGAACCTGTTTCTCTTCTGCACAGGGACAACAAGAGAATCACAAAGACTAGGGGCAGAGGCTGTTTCCAGCTCGACATCATCCCCTGCGGCCCAGCAAGGCTGCAGTGGGAACAGAGCCCATGACCTTGTCCTTGGGTGTTCTCCAGCCAGGAAACCACCCGCCTCAAGGGCCATCTTGAGACCCTTCTGGGGCCATTTCCCTGTCTCCTTTCATTCGGACCTAAGGATAATCATTTCCCCTTCAGCCACTCCTCTCCTGACCCTGTCGCCTCACCCTCCCTCTCCTGTTCCCAGTCACCTGCCCGCTGTTTCATCCACTCCTCCTTGTGGATGAAACATCCTCCCCCTCACTGCTACCTGGGTACTCACATTCTCATCCCCTCAGCCACCCCATCCCCAGAAAGTTACACAAGGGAGCCGCCCTGCCTTCTTCACTGAGCCACATTTCCTGTCTTGCCCACTTACAGTTCTCTTGAATGGTGACCCCAGGCCACTGCCCCTTCCCCAGGAGCACCGGAAACTGCTTCTGCCCTTCAGGCTGGATCGGGCTGCAGATGCCCAGTGCCTCCCCACCCACCCTGCAGAAGCTGAGCCGGCCTCCTTACCCTCCTGGCCTGAGTGCTGCAGGTGCTCCTGCAAGTCGCACCCAAAAACCCGCTCCTTTGCGCTGCCCTTCTTCTTTCCTTTCTGCCGAGACTTCATGGCCAGAGCCCCAGGGCACTGGCCCGGTCACCTCTATCCCCCAAGACCTGTGCCCTACCAGTCCCCCATGGGATCCCAGCCAGCTGCTGGGCTTGGCCCGGCCCCAGGGGGGCAGGGCTCCCAATTGGGGGTGGAGGGTGGCCTGGGCAACGGGCAGCAGCTCCTGCCCCTGGGGCCCCGGCCACACGGAAGTGGCTGTTGAAGAGGAAGCTACCAGGACCCTGGCAAGAAATTGTGTCCTGTGTCTCGTGGCCCAGCCTGGCACTCGCCCTCCTCGCCCCGCTCAGCTTTAGGGGGCAGGAAGCAGTGCAGCTCCTTAACCCACTTCCTGTTAGAGCATCTTTGCAACCACAGGGCCTAGGGTGGGGGAGGTAGCTGACATTCACATCCTCACCCTTTGCTTGGACTTCATTCATTGGTCAGGGGAGGTGATGTCAGAGCCCTGGGGTGGGGTGATGGCGTCTGTGGTGTGAGCAGGTGACCGACTCCCTTAGAGACCAGAATTCTTGGGTCCAAGGTAGAGACCTGGGGCTTGCCTGGGAGCAAGTTGACACAGGGCTGTAAAAAGCACACTCACAAGGGAGGATGCCTGGGTTCTGCCTCTGATGGATCTAGCACCTCAGTCAAATCACATTACTTCACTGAGCCTCAGTTTCCACACCTAGGAAAATGAAGGGAGCAGACTAGAGGACCTTTAAATCCTCCCACCTCTAAGAGTCTGTAAAACTCATTTAACTTGAGTTTCAGTTTCTTTACCTGTAAAAAAGGGTACACTGCTGCCTATTTCACATAGCTGTTGTTGAGTCTCCAGTACAATAAGGAATTCAGGCTGGGCGCAGTGGCTCACGCCTGTAATCCCAGCACTTTGGGAGGCTGAGGCGGGTGAATCACCTGAGGTCAGGAGTTCGAGACCAGCTTGGCCAACATGGTGAAACCCTGTCTCTACTAAAAATACAAAAACTAACTGAGCATGGTGACGGGTGCCTGTAATCCCAGCTACACGGGAGGCTGAGGTGAGAGAATCGCTTGAACCTGGGAGTCGGAGGTTGCAGTGAGCTGAGATAGTGCCACTGCACTCCAGCCTGGGTGACAAAGTGAGACCTCATCTCAAAAAAAAAAAAAAAAAGGAATTTAAAACACTTTGCTAACTAAGATACTGGCCATCCTCGAAAGGGTTCTTAGCTTCACTTTCCTACCAGGGGACTCTCAGAGATGGCCAAAGGCCTTGTGGAGGCCAATTCTTTCCCTTCCCTCCCAGCTACAGGCATCCTAAGTCTTCCCCTACTTGGGACTACAGGAAGGATGGTACCAAGACAGAGAGTATGTGACTCAGAGCTTACACAGTTCAAGGGGCAAGACAGAAGCCAGACAGAACAAGTTTTGTCTGTTTATTTAAAAACAGAATATCATTTTATGTACAAATATGCACATATTTACATAAAATGTACATGTTAGGATCTTAGATCTTCAGGCTCCACATTCGAAGTCCTAGGCTGGCTGGGGAACGAAGGATGGGAGCCTCTCCCTTAGGCCAGAAATCCAGCAGATTTCAGACTAAGAAGAGTTTGGGTACTAAATCTAGGTATTCTGGCTGAGTGTATCTGGGTGGGCCAGCTAAAAATAAACCTCATTGAACTCCAGCCCCAACCCAGAGAAACATCCAGAAGAGCCTTGAATTAGTGATCCAAAACCCAGGGGGAAAGGCGACATTCTCACCCCCAGCACCTCCTTCACCTCACCTCAACTCCTACTCTCTCGGTCTATAATCACTGCTCTCTCTCTCCCCAACACCACCATTGAACAGGAGCCCTTGTCACCAGGTCCAAGCAATTCCCCAAGGTATCACAAACAATGGTGGATGCAACTTTACCTTACTCAGTAACCACGAGGCTCACATCCCTAATTCCAGACTCCACCAGCTCTCAGGTGCCCTCCCAAGGGGCTGCCTGCATGAAGATGCCTTGGAAGGAGCCCCTTTCACAATCACAGGAATTAACCCCCTGGTGTTGGAGGGGCCTCACTTTAAGCAATCCCAGTAGTAAACATTGGATAAATCTAAAGGCTTTCTTTAATTTTTTTTTTCTCTTCGTAAAGGATTCAAAGCAGGCACAGTGGTGTACACTTAAAGTCCCAGCTACTAGGGAGGCTGAGGCAGGAGGATTGCTTGAGCCCAGGAGTTCAAGGCCAGCCTGAGCAACATAGTGGGACTCCATCTCTAAAAAAAAATAAAAATAAAAATAAATAAAAAATACAACTAATGGAAAGGGCAAGAAAAAAAAAGAAAAAAATTAAAAGTGATTCGGAGCAGTATTCCTGCAAGAAGCTCCCGGCGCATGTATATTTACAGAAAATATGTACATGCAGCAGGCCCAGAGGCCACCAGAGGGCAGAGGGCTTCTGTAACAGTTCAAGCCTCTGGCTGACCCAGGGACTGGCTGCTTCACACTTGTCCCCATGGCTCCGAAGTGGTAGGAGACAGGTTCCCTCACACCAGAGGCAGATTCCAGCTCCAGCTATGCCCGCACACCTGGGTCTGAGCCACAGTCTCCACCTCTCACCTCCAACCTCTGCATCATTAATACTGCTCTGGGGTCTGAGAAAATACCTGCTTTTTCAGGCAGAGGTCACACACAGCCACATGACACACACGCCAAACCCTGACAGTGTTGCCCACGCAACCACTCAAATCCCGTGGCACATACACCACAGTTCACTTGACTCTGATATGACAGCATAATACACACCACGGACACAGTCACCCCTCCACGGACACAGTCACCCCTCCACGGACACAGTCACCCCTCCACAGACAGTCACCCCTCCACACACACACAGTCAGTCAACACTCACACAGGCACACATGCACACACACAGTGACCTGCATGCATGGTGGGAGAGACTCAATTGGTGGAGCCCTCCCGATGAACAGAAGGGTTGGAGGTAAAGGTCAAGCAGTCAGTGGGATGGGGAGCATCTTCCGCAAGAAATGGGGGTGTTTAAGGAGGCCCCCAAGATGAGCTAAAATCTCCCATGTCAACAGAAGGAGCCAGGCCTAGGGAAGGGAGGCAGGCCTGGGTCAGACCAGGTGTCCCCGCCCATTGATGTAGATGCCATTGCCCGTGGGCTTGGCCCGTAGGGTCCCATTCTCCTGAACAAAATGGTTCATGGCCTGTTTGATGCCTTCATCCTGATCTTCCTCCTCCTCGGCCCGCCCAGAGCCTGGAGACAGCAGTTCAGTCTGTGTTTCTATCTCCCTCACCGTGGTCAGCGTGGAGTAACTGCGGCCCTCGGGCTCTTCACTCTGGAGACCAAGGGCAAAGGGCAAGTCAGGAACAAAGGCAGGGCAGCTGGACATGGTGGGGCATGGCTGGGTCATGGTGGGATCAGAGGCCAGGCATAAGCAGGGGTAACGGTTGCCTCAGAAGCATAGGGGCCCAGAGATTGGGGACCAGGAACAAGTGTTAGGCATGGGGAGAGGGAGACGGGAGAACAAAGATGTAGCAGAGATGCGGTGCTGGGCTGCATGAGCCAGGGCTAAGGAAAGAGGGACTGGTAAGGGGGCTGCTGACGCACCATATCTGGGACCAGGACAGGGGCCCGAGGAGAGTGGTGGGGACACCGGTGGGGCCGGGGGCCTCACCATCACAGAGCAGCTACTGTTGTCCTTGAGACTATCAGGGTGGCCCTCGGCTCTCAGCCCTACACTCTCCTCCGGCTGCAGGGCCCAGACACGGGGCAGTTAGAACAGGGCTCAGCCTCCTCCCCTCAGCCTCTTCCCCTCTTATCCTCCACCAGCCTCCTCCCTACTTGCCTGTCCCCCAACCCAACAGGTCCATTCTCTCCTGGAAACAAACATCCTCATTTCCCCACTGCGACAACAAACCCACCCTGGAAGCAGAACTGATGGTGGCTTCCCAGAGAAGGCCCTAGGCCAATGCTGAAGGGGGCCTTCTGGAGCAGCCCTAGCAGACCCAAAGCAGCTACACCCTCTCAACTCTACCCCAGCCAACCCCAGCTGTGAGTCAGTGGCTGACCCAGCAGAGAGCTGTGCTCCTGGTCTACAGAGGGGCCCAGGCACAAGCAGACCCCAATGCGACCACACCCCTGCATGCATACACCCAACCTTGGCACACACCTGGCTCCTGGGGTCCGTGTGATGGGAATGCAGCCTCCGGATGGAGTTCTCCCTGGTCAGGGTCAGCTCCTCCTCACTGGGAAAGACACACCCTTGTCAGGAGCTGAGGGTAGTGGCAGCCTCCCAAGGTGAGCCTATCCTGGCTGAGCCTAGTGAGACAGGCCTGGAGGGTGTGGGTGCCGTGCTGGCCCTGCAAGTGTGAGTGTGTGGCTGCAGGTGGCAGTGCGGCTGAAGAGCATGTGTGTGCTGTGTGCATGTGCATACTTGGCAACATCCAGGCACATGGATCTGAGCCTCACTAAGGTGGAAGGATTGAGTGCTCCATCTGTGCTCCAGACCCTTAGCTCCTCCTCAGCCCTAGAAAGACCCTGCCCACCTCTAGTCTGAAACTCCTCAGTTTTCAGCCTACCCAGTCTCCTCGGTCCTGGCCCACCTCCTGCTATCCTCTTCTTTGTTCTCAGCTTAGTTCTACCCACCCAGGAGTGCCCAGTACTCACTATTTCTGGGTCATCTGCTGGGCCTTGCGCCGATGGTATCGGGACATGAGCACCACCACCACCACCAGAAGGCAGAACAAGAGTGCGGCGATCACACCCACCACCACCACCGAGGCTGACACTAGGTCCACCTGCTTCCCAGAGTCTTCCTGGGGGTCTGCTGGAGACAGGCCACTGTCTGAGGTGGAAGCCTGCAGCCACAACCCACCCCAGACCTCACAGCTCCCCCGCAAAACATCTAAAACCACACCTCAGTTTGATTCTCTGCAAGACACACAGCCCAGCCCCCTCTGAATAAACACTTTCCCAATTCACTGTCTCTGTCTTGCTTCCTGCTGCCCCCACCAAGCCCTTGGCCCAGGTCCCTTGTCCCTTCTGCTCCAGTGCTTACCAAGAACATCCACAGTGACCTGAGAATCCCTCGAGGAGAACTCATTGCTGACGTGGCAGACGTAGATGCCGCTGTGCTCAGTGGTCAGTGGGGGAAAGCCCAAAGTGTCCCCATCCACTCGTACCCCACTGGGCAGAGGCCCATCCAGCCTGGAAGACAGGGAAGCTGAAGGGTGCCAGCCAGGAAGGGCTGAAGCCACCACCACCCAACGTGTCCAGACAGCTCTCCACCCTCCACCCCCATGACGTCACCCAGAGCCGCAGGCTGTTCCCACGGTGCCCCTCCCTCCACCAGGCAGGCCTAGGCAGAGGTCCTTTCTCCCTGCTGCCCAGCCTGACCTGGGCACCCCACACACACACCCGGGGAAGATCCACACGTGTGCCATCCCACATGCTTCCACAGGCATCACGTCATCTAACACTGAGTACCAGGTACACATGTTATAAAGTCCACACAACAGGACACTCCACTCCTAGCTGGGTGTAGAGGTAATTGGAAAATGTGACTGCCTGCTCCAACACCCGTGATGTTGCATGGCAGGATACACAAACATAGCCCCAGGCACAAGGCCACATGCATAGCTCATATGCTTACATGTGAGAACATGCCCATGATGTGCTCACACACATGTGTACCCAATCTCTCCCTGACTCTCTAGATATTTCAGATCTTGGAAAAAGGCCAAGGATGCCTTGAGGGAACTGGAGGTAGTGGGTGTTTTTGAGGTGCTAGCAATATTGTGGTGGTTATAGGAGTGTTGGCTTAACAACAACTAGAAAAAGACACAGCTGTCTTGTCCATTTTATGCACTCACATAAATATATAAAATATTAATATCAAAATATTGTGTTATATTTCACAATTTAAAAGTTAGACAAGGCCGGGCATGGTGGCTCACGCCTATAATTCCAGCACTTTGGGAGGCCGAGGCTGGCGGATCACCTGAGGTCAGCAGTTCGAGACCAGCGTGGTCAACATGGTGAAAGCCCATCTCTACTAAAAATACAAAAAACTAGCTGGGCATGCTGGCACACACCTGTAATCCCAGCTACTTGGGAGGCTGAGGCAGGAGAATCTCTTGAACCTGGCAGGCAGAGGTTGCAGTGAGCCAAGTTCGCACCACTGCACTCCAGCCTGGGCAACAGAGTGAAACTCCATCTCAAAAAAATAAAAATAAAAGACAAGGGCTGGGCGTGGTGGCTCACGCCTGTAATCACAGTACTTTGGGAGGCCAACGTGGGCAGATCACAAGGTCTAGAGATCGAGACCAGCCTGGCCAACATGGTAAAACCCCATCTCTACTAAAAATACAAAAATTAGCTGGGGTTGGTGGCGCGCACCTGTAATCCCAGTTACTCAGGAGGCTGAGGCAGGAGAACTGCTTGAACCCAGGAGGCGGAGGTTTCAGTGAGCCGAGATCATGCCACTGCACTCCAGCCTGGCGACAGAGCAAGACTCCGTCTCAAAACTAAAATAAATAAAATAAAAGACAAAAAATTTAAGGGCTTATCCATTTATTCCCTACTAATGACCATGTATCTTAGATTCCCTGGGCAAGCCAATAATATTTGGTGACCATACATATTCTTGTATGATGAGTATAATAATACAAGAGATCTGAACACATACCCCAATTTATTTGGGGGCTCAGAATATATTGTCCCATTCCATAGTGGTATATCCTGGCCCTGAGAGGGGTGGAACCTAGTCTCAAGTTAGGCCTTCCCCAGGCTCGGGCCCTTACCGTGTCCAGTTGTATGAGGGAGGGGGCTGCCCTTCACTCAGGCACTTGAGCATAGCTCCTTCTCTGCCAATGTGCCACAGATTTTGGTCTTCAAGGCCCCTCACAGAGGCCTCAGCAAGGACTGGAATGGGAAGTGGGAGGAGAAAGAATGGGAATGATGCCTTTGATCATGTGGTACCTCAAAGGGCCCTGCCCCCACCCCACCCTGCCTGAAACACCCTCCCCTTGCCCTTCTCCATCCTACTCATCTGCTGCCAAACCTAGCTCAGCCCCACCCTGCTGACAGCTCCTGGCCACACTGTTCCCTCCCCTCTCTAAGCTCAGAGAGTCTGTATTGGTTTACCTGTACAATGAGACCATAAGTCCCTCAAGGTAGTGATCCATCACACATTTTCTGGATGTCCTGTGTTGCCTAGCATAGTGCTAGTCATAGAACAGGTGCTGAATAAATGTTGCCTGATTTTTCAAAGGTGTAACAATCCTACTAGTTCATTCATTTCTTCAACAAACATTTGTTGAGGACCTGCTTTGAGCCAAATGCTGACAGTCTTATCCCCTCCAGAGGCTTGAAATCTAGCACTGGGAAAACAATATCTACCATTTACCAAGCGCCTTCAATGCGCTAAGCACTGTGTGAGTTGCTCTGCATTCATAGTTTCTAATTCCCATTAAAACCCTCTAAAGTTGGTATGAGTTATAAATAATTATACCCATTTTGCTGATGAAGAAAATGAAGCCTAACAAGATTGAATAACAGCTGGTAAGTAGAACTAGGGCTTGTCTAAGTTTATCTATTTCCAAATCCTAAACTAATATTTTAGAAAGTGCTTTCAATTCCATGTTTCTAATTGATTCTCCCAACAACCCTGTGAAACAAGGCAATCTCCTTTGTAAAGATAAGGACACAGAAGCTCAGAGAGGTCTATCCTCTGGGATCGGGCTCCAGGTCTTCCACATTTGGACTAGTGCTCTGTCACATACTATAGCCTCCAGGACCCAGGCTGGCCAGCCTGGCATGGCTCAGGGACCTATGGCATCTCACCAATCTGCTGAGAACCCCTTGGGCCTCCCTAACCAAGCATCCAAGTACTTACAGGACACGTGGAGGATGTGGGTGATCCTTTGGTCCTGGAGCAGGCCAGGATGGGACACCACACAAGTCAGTGGCTGCCCATTCATGCTGCGGCTAGGCACCAAGTGGAACTCTGAGGTGACGGCAGCAGAGCGGGAGTGCTTGAAGGAACGGCTGGACGTTGTGCCTTTGACCTCCGTGTCCCAGGTCACGCTGGGGGCTGGGCTGCCCTCAGCTGTGCAGGAGGCTGCCAGGGTCAGGCCCTGGCCCTCTTCTAGTGCTGGACCAGGATTCAGTGAGGGCAGGGGAGGCACTGCAAATGGGGAAAGGCAGGGGTCACAGGTCTGCACAATCCCTGTCAGGAGGCCCCCACTCATCGCATTTCAGTCTTGCTCAAGTACAAACTTTCAGGCCCCCTTTCCTTCTCTTATTTCATGGAGACGCAGATGAATGGTAGAAATTCAGGTGACTTTGTATCCTTCTCTACTGTCCAAATTTTTTACAATGAACATAGGTTATTTTAAAAAATAAAATAATGAAGTAATTAAAAAACTAACCAGATATCATCTACCTAATAATAATAACCACCATCTAGTAAGCATTTACTATGTGTCAACTATTATGCTAAATACCTTATAAATGTTATCTCAAATTCTGTCAACAAACAGTGAGTTAGGTATTATTATCTCTATTTTCCAGATGAGGAAACCAAAGCACAAGGAAGTTAAGTGACTGTCCCAAGTCATCAGCTATTAGGTGACAAAGCCTAGATTTACACTTGGGTTTTTATTTTTACTCCAAGGCTGATGTTATTAACTTATATGTGAATAAAGGGAAACTATAAAAACCTTTATTTTATGTATTTATTTATTTATTTATTTATTTATCTACTTGTGAGACTGAGTCTCCGTCTGTCGCCCAGGCTGGAGTGCAGTGGCATGATCTCGGCTCACTGCAATCTCCGCCTCCTGGGTTCAAGCAATTCTCCTGCCTCAGCCTCCTGAGTAGCTGGGATTACAGGTGCGCACCACCACACCCAGCTGATTTTTGTATTTTTAGTAGAGATGGGGTTTCACCATGTTGGCCAGGCTGGTCTCGAACTCCTGACCTCAGGTGATCTGCCCACCTCAGCCTCCCAAAGTGCTGGGATTACAGGGCATGAGCCACCTCACCCAGCCAAAAACCTTTATTTTTACCTTCAAAATATTAACACAGAATGGAAAAGACTTAACTTGACCATAAGTCCAGAGTTCACCACAAGTGCCTGCCCACAATATAAAGTGATGGTTTAAAAAGTGATTGTGGCTGGGCGCGGTGGCTCACGCCTGTAATCCCAGCACTTTGGGAGGCCAAGACGAGCGGATCACGAGGTCAGGAGATCGAGACCATCCTGGCTAACACGGTGAAACCTTGTCTCTACTAAAAATACAAAAAAATTAACTGGGCGTGGTGGTGGGCGCCTGTAGACCCAGCTACTCGGGAGGCTGAGGCAGGAGAATGGCGTGAACCCGGGAGGCGGAGCTTGCAGTGAGCCAATGCACTCCAGCCTGGGCGACAGAGCGAGACTCTGTCTCAAAAAATAAAAAAAGCGATTGTGATCTCAGACCACATTCACTGAAGGTCCATATCAAGGAAGGTATTAGCTCCTCTGATCGTGTATGGCCACACCATTGCTGGGCCTGTGTTCACATTCAGGACCCACATTGTAAAAAATACCATGGAGCACAGGATGGTGAGAGAGGCTTTGAAATTGTCTTTGGTGGAACCATGTGTCAGGAACCAGTAAGTTTAGCTTGGAGAAGAGTAGATTTGGGTGGGGCATGACAAAGGGCCTCTGCTTTTGGAAAGGTTGTTGTGCAGAAAAGAGAATAAGCCAGTGCCATATTGCCACAGGGCAAAAGTAACAGAGGGAGTTTCATGTCGTCGGAAGGAAGAACTTCCTAATAAATGGATTCTTCCCCAGCTTTTGGGGTTACTTGGAGAGAATTTCTGGATTGGGTGCGAGGATAGCTAGCTGGATGAAGCTCCCTCACCTGAACATGACCCCACTTTTTATTCCTGTTCTACCTCTGCCCCATCCATCTCTGCAGTCCCCATCTCTGCTTCCCCCTGCATCCACAGCGGCTCAGACCATACCCAGAGATCTCCGCTTACCCAGCACTCGGAGCCGCAGCCGCGCCTGGAAGCTGCCGGCGGGGAAGGTGCTGACCCGGCACTCGTACTCGCCCTCGTCCGCCTGCACTGCGTTGCGCAGGAGCACTGAGCCGTCCAGGGGGTTGCGTGGGGGCGGCGGCTGCTCCACGCGGCCCTCGTAAGCCGGGCTCACATGAAGCCCGTATTTGGAGTGCAGTAGCGCTAGTTCCTGGGCGCCTTCGCCCGCGTCCACCCGAGCCCATGCCACTTGCCCCACTTGCTCGCCGGAGTCCCCTCGGTAGAAGCAGGGCAGTTTTGCGTCCTGGCCCAGCACCACAGTTACCACGTCTGAGGTCTCCAGCTCACCCGCGGGGCACCGGCCTGCAGGGGGCAGAGAGGGACAGCCACCATTAGGGGTGCTGCCAGAGCTGGGGGAGCACAGTCATAATGATAATGACAGCAAAGGTGACCGGAACTCCTGGAGCATTTGGGCTTGCAAAGCACATTCAGTTCATTATCTTATTAAATCTACAAAACATTCCCAAGAGGTAGGCGTTATTATCACCGTTTAACAGATGAGGAAACTGAGACCCAGAGAGAGGAAGTGGCTTGCCTAAGGCCACACAGACGATTTATGGAAGGCTCACACCCTCTTGCAGCCTAGGATTGTATCCTGAGCAGTTGCAAGGTGGGAGGCTGCAACAGAACAGGAGACCCAGCCTCTGCCCTCAGGGAGCTCACAGTCATCAGGGAAATGGAATATATGCACAAAGAAACAGGGAAAGCCATGAACAAACTTTCAGAGGAGGTTCAACCCACCAACCGGGAAAAAGTGGATAGTTTCAGAAAGTGTGGCCGGGAGCCACGGCAAGAATCCAAAACTGTTGGTGTCTGGAATGGGGCACATAGGGTAGGAAGGGTCTATTCAGTAGGCCCTTTGGAACATTCTTTTCATGGCTTGAAGATGAGAGACCTGGATTCCCATAGCGCAGGAAGTGTTCCATGTGGGAGGAAAGGCATGAACCAAGGCTCAGAGGCAGGAATGAGCAAGCCACTAAAGACAGAAAGGACCCAGGTCAGAGGCCCAGAGAGATGAGATCAGGGCAGACACACAACAACCGGGTCAGAATTGTAAGCTGGAATCGGAGGACAAGGGACAAAGGGCTAGTACAAAGGGCTAGTATTTAGCATATTAATGAAGCCCTCAGGGATTCTGGAATCAGAGCTATCCATCATGTTACCTTATCTGCAAATAAGGATCCACTCCCTGCTCTCATGGGACTTGAGTTCTGCTCAGGAGCAAGAGATACATATAGACACATATGGAAACATGTGATGATGGTTTCTGATTTAGTGCTCAGGGGTGGGTTACAGGCCAACTGTGGGATGGGGCAATCACTATGGGACTGAATCATTTGGGAGGGCCCCATGCATGAGTTGGGTAGGATTAGGAGGGAGAGAGGCCTAGAAAGGCATTCTAAATCAGGGACCACGGTGAGCAAACACCAAGGAGATGGAGAAGGTGGCTTATTTAGGAAGCAAAGAGGAGAGGACCCAGCCTAAGACAGGGTGTGTGTGTTGAGCAGGAGTGGAAAATATGGTTGGGACAGGGTGGGGCCAAATCACCGGGGAACTTCCATACCAGCAAAGGAATTCATACTTGGTCAAGAGGAAATGGGGAGTCACTAAAGGTTCCTTAGCCAGGGAGTGCCATGAGCAAGTGGTGAGGGGCAGTCACTGAAGGCTGCAGCTGCAGCCTGGGTGCAGTAGTGCTAGGGTGGAGAGGAGGGGACAGTTCTCGGGGGAGATTTGACAGGGATTTGGTCACTGACCAGAAAGAGAGATCAAGGAGAGGAAAGACTCAAAGGCAGCTCCTAAATTTCTAGGATGAGTAACTTATGAGGGAGACAGGGCCTGAGGATGTTCATTGTTGGGAAGAAATAAATTTGGAGTCATGGAATCAAAAGTAAAATATGGGGATTGGGGCCTGGGGGCAGAGCAAAGGAACATGCTGGGATGGCAGGAGCTCCTTGCCTTGGAACGCGTGCCCCAGCAACCCCCAACAGTGTGTTGTCCCTGCCTCTGCCCAGCAAGCCACACACCTTGTTATTCCTCACCTCTGCTCACACCGTACCCCCTGCCTGGAATGCCCTCCTCCCTATGTCTGGTAGCGCCTACTCATCATTTAAGACTCTGCTTAGACATCATTTCCAGCAGGAGTCCTCCCTCCTCCCACCCCCACCCCAGGCAGCATTAGGTGCCCTTCCTCTGTGCTCCCCAGCACCCTGCTTTCATTCCCATCACAGCACTTTATCCCTATTTTCTGGGCCTCACATCACCATTGGAACCATTGTTTCTGATTTAGTGCTCAGTGGTATGTGGGTTCCGTCAACATTTATTGACCAAGTGAATGAATGAACAGGTGAATTAATAAATGAGAGAGACAGAAGGAAAGTGTAGAATGAGGAGGAACAGGCTGGGCACAGTGGCTCACACCCTAATCCCAGCACTTTGGGAAGCTGAGGCAGGCAGATCACCTGAGGTCAGGAGTTTGAGACCAGCCTGGCCAAAATGGTGAAACCCTGTCTCTACTAAAAATAAAAAAATTAGATGGGCGTGGTGGCGGGCGCCTGTAGTCCCAGCTACTCGGGAGGCTGAGGTAGGAGAACTGGTGAACCCAGGAGGTGGAGGTTGCAGTGAGCTAAGATCATGCCACTGACCTCCAGCTTGGGCAACAAAGCAAGACACCATCCCCCCGCCACCAAAAAAAATGAGGAGGAACAAGCATTGGGCTGGCCAGGGAGGAACATTACATGGTAACCTTGGGGTGGAGGCAGGATAGGCTGGGCTAGCTAATTGGGTTCACTGCCAAAGGGAGCACCTCCAGACTGGACAGAGGAAAAAAATAGGGATGGAAGGAGGAAGGCATGGAGAGAGGAAATGAAGCCCCACCAGAATGGATCAGAGAGTTTTAGTGAGGCAGCACATAGAGCACAGGAAGGGGTTCCTGTGGCCCTGCTACCAGAAGGAGAGGGAAGAAGGATGCTGTTGGGTGCTGAGAGGGCCCAGATGGGACAGGATAGACCTGCAGGGCCAGATACCAGAGCCCTGACCTGCCTAAGCTAATGTTGGTCCCACCCAGCCCAGCCTGGGAGTCCAGCTAACCACCCGCACCCCTCCCAGGCTTCTTCTCCTCCTGGCACTGGAAATAATAGGGCTGCCAAGGAAGGGCTGTGAGTGAGCTTGGGTAGGGGATCTCCAGCACAACATATCCTCTGCTTCAAACGCTGGTGTCTGTGAAGGTCACAGGGATCCCAAGACCTGCCCCATTAGGACACTCAAACCTTTCTAAAGACTATTTCTGAGACAATATCAGATGGCATATTTTCCATCCCTATTCCTATACTAGCCAACCACCTGCTGCCTCCCCACCACTAATCACCTATATTTCCCTTGGAAAATACCTTCTTAGGGTACAGCAGGCATTAGATACCCAGCGCATGCCTGAATGTCAATCCTCCATGTTCTCACCTGTGAGTCCACGATCCCCACCCCTAGGGGACACACTGAAGCTTCACAGACCGAGGAACCCAGTAAAACAGGAAATTCCCTTCTGGATATCTCCCACAGATCCTCATTGTTCTAAATCCACTACTTAGTAGGAACATCTCAGCCTGAGGCAACACCCTCCTCCAGCTGCGTACCCCCCTACCACCCTAGGGTACAAGAGAAGACAAAATAGAATTTGGGCCCTAGAATCCCTGTCCTTGTCTAAACAGACCCAGAAGTCCAGGTTTCCAGGCCAGGGCAGGCCAGGACTGCCTCCTCCTTCTCTCCTCCACCCAGTGTCAGCCTGGCGTCAGCATGATGATGTCATCAGACCAAAGGAGACACATTGCCTGCCTGGTGAGGTCACCTTGAGGGCATGTGGTGGCCAGGCCAGGCCAAGCCCAGGGACCCTTCTGTTGCAAATTGTTTACTGAGGCTGGTGGACTCTGGCTGGTTAGACACTCCTCCCTCTGACCCTCCCACCCCTCCTCCCTGGAGTACCAGGACGCTGGTCAGGAGCCTTGGTGACTCAGAAGCTGCCTCACAGCAGCAAGCCTAGCCACAGCCACCACCACCTTGCGCAAGGGAGAGAACAGGCCCAACTGGCCAGACGGGATCCCTGCCCTTGGCCTCCCCCACCCTGGCCAGGCCCCCACGGGCCTCTTTGGAGCCCAGCCCTTTGTGTACCCCGCCCGCTCCCAGACAGGCCCTCCATTCCAGGTTTGGGCTGGCTGGCTCTTCCCCACCCTATGCCTGGGTCTCAACTTTCCTTCCTATGTGAGCCTGGCCTCTGATCTCAGGAGGGGAAACTGAGGCTGGCACTTGCTGACACCCAGCCATCAAGAGCATCTTTAAGGAAGTATCTTTTCTTTATGAGGGGCCTTTCTCCATCAGTATCCCCTGCTGGGACTTACAGGTGTGAATGTAGGGGATCCTAGAGGTGGGTCTGTGAGAAGGAGGAAGGGAGTAAGTATGAGTTTTTTGTGTATGGGGAGCTGTGGCTGAGGGCCTGGCCAATCTTAGTGCTGGTTCAAACGCATGTGAGGCTATCTCCTTGCATAAACTGGTGGGTGTTTGGCACATATATGTGTTCATGTCTTATCTTAGGGGCATATACGTACTTACTTGTCTGTGTCCAGAGGGAAGAGCTGTGTATCAGTATGTGTGAATGTGTGTGCACACATGATTCCGTGTGTGTGTCACACCCTCTGTATGCATGGAGTGCATTCTTGTCTCGCGGAACTCTGCACACATAGTAAATATTTTGCTGTCGGTTTATCTTGGCTTCCACATGTCTCTCTGTCTCACCTGCCCTTGGTCAGTGGTATGTGGCTGTGAGCCTTTGCCTCTGCATCCTGCCTGGAATGTCACCCCCAGCATCCTTCCCCACCTTACCCCAAGACTTGAAGACATATTAATCTCAGGCTCAAGGTAGAAGTACCCAGAGATGAGGTCACTGTCCCTCCAGGTGATGGGAACTTGCCATTAAGGACTCCCCAGCAGAACAAAACAAATGTTCCCTCTCCCCTTGCTCCTCAGGTTCCTACTAAAAGGACTGCCAACCTTCTCACCACTACCCCCAGCCACTCCCCTGGGCCCCTCAGCAGCTCTGGCCCCCCAAGGAGGCCTCTCCCTGGGAATCTCTGTCAGGGCTCTGCTGCTGCCACCACCAGAAAAACCAGCTCTGGCTCCAGGCCTGGGTAAGGGTTGTCTGGTGTGGGTTTGGTGGGGTGAGGGGAATCCTGCCTGGGGCTAGGGGGAGGGGTCCAGGCTGTCTAGGGTCTCATGCTCCTTTGTTAACTCCTGCCTCCCCTTACCTGACAGCAACAATCTCCACCCGAGAGCTGGAGTATGTGGGTGAGTTTGGGGTGAGAAAGGACCTAGGAGGGACGCACCGAAGCTCACCATCCAGGACAGGTGACACAAACAACCCAGCAAACCCCTTTCCATCCATTCTTTGCCCCATAACCTTGGCCTTGGAGTGCTAAGGAACTTTAAAAACCAGAAGATTCCCTCTCCGCCTTCACCCACCTCCCTCACTTACCCCCCATTGTCCTAAGCCCCCCAGCTTAGTGAGAGCTTCCCAGCCTGGGCAAAACGCCCACCCACAGATTAGTGTCTGGGGAGGGGGGCCACACAATCACAAAGGGAGATGAGAACAATGGGGAGGACAGGCCTTGAGGCAGCCCCACTCTGGCCCAGACACAGCTCCCAGCACAGATAAGTCCCCTAAACCCCCCGGAGCCAGAGTCTGAGCCTGGCTGAGTCACCACAACAGCCACACTGTGGGTGGGAGAACCAGGATTCAGCTTCTCCCAAACTCCTGAGATCCTAACCCCTGCTCCACACTGCCCCTCCACCCACCATGGCCAGCTCTGCCCCATCCCAAATCACAGCCTCAACTCCAGCTCTCAGGACACACCAGATTTAGAGGGAAGGGGGTGGGGGTGGCCAGAAAACTATGAGAAAATCTCCTGAGGCCAGAGGCTGCCTGTTCCAGTGAAAGAGTGACCTCAGCCGCCTTCTCCACGGCCTTCCTTCAGGAGGCATGGCAGATGTCTCCCCAGTTCTGAACTTCGCCTCCTCTTTTTTTCTTTTTTTTTTTTTTTTGACCCAGAGTCTCACTCTGTCACCCAGGCTAGAGTGTAGTGGCGTGATCATGGCTCACTGCAACTTCAGTCTCCTTGGATTCAGGCAATCCTCCCAAGTAGCTGGGACCACAGGTATGCTACCATGCCTGGCTAACTTTTGTATTTTTTGTAGAGACGGGATTTTGCCGTGTTGCCCAGGCTGGTCTCAAACTCCTGGCCTCAAGGGATTCACCTGCCTTGGCCTCCCAAAGTGCTGGGATTATAGGCGTGAGCCACCACGCCTGGCCCCCTCCTCATTTAGATTCTCTTCCCAAATTAAGACCCTAGGCTTCTCTACTCCCTTCCCTTCTGACTTCGTTCCCCACATCACCTCCATCCCTTCTCTGTGCCTAGACTTCGGTCAGAGCAAGGGCAAGTTTTTGGAGGCTAGAACATCCAATCATTCTCTCCTCACTGGGCCCCAAAGTAGCTAATCCCCATTCACTTTGCCTAGAGGACCCCCAGATCCTGAGGCTCTGGTCTGGCTGATGGAATCATGAACTCTAACCTCCTCATCTCTGTAGCTAGGGTCTCCTTGGCCCGGCCTCCTTAAACACTAGGGTGGAAACAAGGTCACTGGGGTCACAGAGCTTCCCTGGGATTCTCCCAGTTCTCATCACTTCCCTTGCTGGCTTCCCTGGGTTTGGGTAGGTCCTACAGGAAAGGGCCTGCCCCCCTCTGTAAACAGGAGTAGAAAAGTAAGGATGGGCCCCTCCCTTTCGAGGAAATTAACCTCAGACAGAAAGCTGATCCTAACCCCCAGAAGGCAGACCTCAGAACGCAGAGCACCACTTGCCCTTTGGTCCTGCAGGGCTCCTGAACCCGACAAAGAGCTAGGGACTAGGATCCTAATGAGGGGAGGGGTGTCTCGTGGATTTGGGTCCCTCAGCCCCAGGGTAAGAGATGGGGGAGGGAGAAGGGAGGAGACCTCACCCGGAAACTCAACCCATTAAGGGGAGACAAAGAGCTGTGGTGCTGAGGCGCCTCCCAAGCCTGGGCTCCTTTCCCTGTCAGGGGTGGGGCAGGGCCCTGGGGCTCAGAGCTCTAATGGCCCAGGATTTGGGTGGGGGGTGAATTTGCAGTAGGGCCAGGAAGGCCTGGGGAAAGGTACTCTGGTACCCTCTGAGAGATGAGACCAGAATGCTTTCCTCCTCCTATCTCCACAGCCAGACCCAGTGACCCTTCCAACACCCCAGCACCCCATTTCAGCCAGGCCTGGACCATCACAGAGTCATCGTATTTCAGAGCTGGAAGGTCAATAGAGATCATCTGGTCCTAGCTCTCAGTCTACTGAAGTCTGGTTTCATCGCTGCCCAAGGTTACCAAATAGATTAATAGCAGAAACGGGATCTGGACCAAGACTCCTGACTTCCCAGTCCAAGGATTTTTTCAGAGACATGAAACATTCCAGGTTCCTGGGAGCCATTAAGGAGAGTCTACACACAGAAGAGCCAGAATGGGGGTGGTAGTGGAGGTAGGACCATCTGATCCTCAGGCTAGGAGCCTCCAGCCCCCAGAGCAACCTCAGCTCTGTGCAGGTTGTAGCTGCAGCAGCAGCAGAGTGGCCTCCTACCAGGTGCCAGCTTCCTGGGGCAATCTGGAGCCAGGCTTCCTCCCTTACTGCCAGGCATTGCATGAGGTCTAACTAGAAGGGGGTCTCCTGTCCCCTTCCCTGGGCTTCTCTTAGTAAGAACAGTTTTGCCATCATGGAAAAGGAAGGCAAGAACCATGTGATGCAGTCACCATTGCATCTCCAGCATCTAGTATCCAGGTTGTACCCAGTGTGCACTCAAATGTACTATTCTTCAATGAACTTAGAGTGAGAACACCAAGACACTAACCCTGGTTATGCTTCTAACACTGAGCAGAGGTAATCAGGGATTCCAGCCATAGTGACCTGGCCTGGGGGCTGGGAGGGAACATGAAAGGCAAGGGCTACACTGGCTCTTCTGGGGGTACTGCTGGAAGCTGGGGGTGGGAGAGAGAGATTGGCTCCTCAGTTCAGAGTCAAAGGAAAGAGATGTTTGTGTGTGTGCGTGTGTGTCTACTCCTAACATTGAGTAATCTTGCAGATCTCACTTGCCTATCTCTCTCAGTTTTTTCATCTGTAAAATGAGAGAGTTGGAGTGGTGATCTCTTTGATCTCTTCCAAGTCCTGAGATGGCATGACTCCACTCTTTAAGTGTGGGTAGATCCCACAGGAAAGTGACTGCTGGTTCCCCAACTCCAGCAACTAGGCTCCACCTTTTTGGCCTAAACAAGTGAGAAGGATTATCTGGAAGATGGGAATTAAAACACAGGTGGTAGGGGACTGTGAGGGGATGGCAGGGGTAGGAGCTCAGTATCCTACGACTGGAGGCTGGGCCCATGACCTATAATAAAACCAGAGTTGAAGCAGCCCATACCTCCACCAATCCACACATCTAGGCCTTATTCCCCTCCTCAAAGCTTTGGCTGGAGATGGAGGTAGGGGAATCACTGCTAGATCTTGCTGGGCAACAGAGGCTCCCTTGCTACTGCTCCTGGGCCTGAGAATCAAACAGTCCTGTCCAGATCAGGCCCTATCTTTTGAAGGAGAAATATTTCTGTTACTCATTACCCTAGGAACAGCCTATGGAATCCCACTGAGGTCTCACTGTGCACACACACGCACACACACTCTCCTCTACTCTGAAGATTATACATTCCTATAATTCATATTTGCTCTATATGCATTAGACAGACAGGAGGTGAGAAGTAATACAAGGCATCTAGTTAAGAAAATGGGGGAACAGGAGATGAACAAATGGGGACCACACCCTATCTAGAAGGTTCCTTTCCTTAGACCCCCATCCATCTAAACCCCCTTATTACCACCCTGGCACCTAATATTGTGCCCAGGGAAAGGGAGGGGTCAGAGTGACGGGCATTCTCAGCTCTCCTATAGTCCCTAACAGGTGCCCCAGTCCTGGTGCTCTAGAACATCATGGAGAGAAGAGAAGGAAATAGAAATCCCCCATCCACTCTCTGGGCATCAGGCTTCCTGCACCCTGATGACTGCAGAAACCAGCTGAGCTCTGAGTCAGCCCCAGTTCCAGGCAGCCGTTCCAGAGCCCAGGGGGTAGGCCAAGGCACCTCCAGGAAACCCTGGGGTGAACAGGATCCTCACAAGTCCCACCTGCCTGCCCACCTACACTGGGTCACCATGTCTATTCCCCAAGACAGCTCAGGCCTAGGCAAGGCTTTGGCAGAGGTGTCAGGGATCCCAGACATAGTGACCTGGCCTGGGGGCTGGGAGGAAACAAGAAGGGGAAGGGCTATACTGGCTTTTCTGGGGGCACTGCTGGAAGCTAGGGGTAGGAGAGAGAGACTGGCTCCTCAGTTCAGAGTCAAAGAAAGGAGGATATGTGTGTGCGTGCGTGTGTGTCTATGTGTTTGTGCATGTGTGTCAGTGCCAGGTTGGGCTCAGAAGCAAGTGTCCTGATGGTTCAGGCAAGTCCTACCTGTAAATGATGCCAGCAGTAGCAGCAGCAGCAGCCAGGCCTCAGGCCCCCACATCTCGGCTCCCAGGGACAGGGGCATGGTTGAAAGGCAGACTGCACAGCGTTTCTGAAGTTCCACCGAGATCTCCCTGGGAGCCGGCTGCAGACTTGAATAAGGAACTGACCCAGAAGGCAGGAAGCTGCAGAGTTCTTGCCTCTCGCACTTGGGTCTCCACTAGGGGACCCAGCCCCAACCCCGGCCCCGTTCTACCCACCCAGCCGTAGCTACCCCCAAGAAGCCGTGACCGGGAGCTCCGAGCTCCCCCAGAGCTGCTTCCCACGCTGTGGCCAACAACGACGGCAGAAACCTGGGAACCTGCTCAGCAGGTCAGAACAGGTGCGTCTCTGGGGGCTGGGCCTGGCACGGAGACTCAGCAGCCACCGCCCCCATGGCCTGGGCTAGCTAATAGGCGCCAGGGAGGGAGGGAAGGAGGGAAGGACCTGGGTGGGGGCGGTGGGGTCCCATCCTCAGCTCCAGGCTTTACCTGCGAGTATGTGGAAGGGGCTATGAAGGGAGAGGCAAGGGTGGGGACTAAGGGAGGCCCAGGGCACCAGGCCAGGCCAGGATGAAAGGGGCAAGGCCCTTGTGGGTAGAAAGGAACCCAAGCGTCCCACACCCCAGCTAGCCTTGGTACCTCCTGGGGGCCTTGACAAGTTCCCGGATCTCCTGGAGGGTCTCAGCTTTGGAGCCACAGAATCGGAGAAGGCCAGAACTGAGGAGGAAGGAGTCTGTCAGTGGTGTGCTGTATACTTCATTCTTCAGAAGAGAAAACCAAGGCCCAGAGAAGGGGAGGGACTTGCCAGAGGACACACAACTTAGTCTCATGGTTTGCTCAGACACCTCTATCCCTGAGGTAGGGAAGTAGTTCAAAGACCCCTGAGAAAGAACTTACGTAACTCCTCTAATTCCACCTCCATATATAAGAGGCCAAGGAAGTGGCCAAGGAATTAGCCCTAGGGGTTCCTGGTTTCCCTATCAGGGCCCTCTCTCAGCTTCAACACCTTGTTACCTGGCCAGGAGTCCCAAAAGCGCAGCAGCACAACTTGAATGGAGAGAGGTTCCTCTCTACCCTCTCCATGGCCATTTTACCCAGTTTACTCCAAGGTCATTGGACAAGACCACATGTCTGGACTTTGCAAGGAGAATCTTAATTTCAAGTACTCTAGCCCTGTATTCCTATAAGTACATCCTTGTCAGACCATGTGTTTCCATTCTGAATGCATAAAAAGTGACCGCCAAATTACACAAAACCTTCCTGGCCTCCCTGGGATAGCCAGAGGAAGAGGGCATATTCTGAGCCCACTGAAAATTTAGTGAACGGGAGGGACAACATCACTTGCAGACTAGGGCTAATACAAAAACCAGGTAAATATAGAGATAGATGTGGGAGAAGAAAAAAATATAGGTTAAAGTTTTGCAATAGGACCCTTCCATCTGGAGAAGGCAGAAAGGAGGAATAAAGAAGCCATAAGGAGGAGTTGTTCTGTGTAGATTTTCTACCACCACCATCCCCACCAACTCTACCTGTCAAACTCTTATTCATCTTTCAAAGCTGACCTCAAATGCCACATCTTCGTGAAGCCTTCTCTGCTCCTCCCACCCCAAATTAATCTTTCTTCTATTCTTCCTCAGCCTTTGCTAGTCCTTTTATTATAGCTTATGTGCTCATAATTTGTGCACATCTTATCTCCTTAACTAAATTGTAAGCTTCAAGTCAAAAAAACATCGATTGAGGCCTGCTGTGTGCCAGGGATTCAGTAAATGTATTAAATTGCGGGACAGGACAAGAGTTGTAGCCTGTGAACTCCTTGAAAGTTGGGCTTGTTTTATAATCTTGTCTCAGTCTTCCATGCTAGGACAGGCCACAGCATTTCATGGGAACTGACTACATTTTGGTGAAGCCATGAATTTCTGAATAAATGAGTTGTCCGGATGAAAAGGATGGTGAAGTCGGATCAGTAAAGCAGAGATCCCGACTGGCCGTGAGTTACTATCCTGAACTGGGGTTGTGACCTGGACTTTACTCCTGTCGCTGGACTATGACCCCAACTCTGGCTCTAGATGCCAACTGTCAGCAATGACCACGGCAGTGACCTCTTCTTCAGGGGCTATTTCCTGCAGGTCAGAGGCCCTTAAAGGCCAGGCTGGTTGCCAGAATTCCCCAGTTTCTCTCCACCTCCAACCCCTTCCCTTTTTCAGGTCCCCACCTGTGCCAGGGGAACAGCCCCACCCAGATGCTGCTTTGAGATCCTCTGTGGCAGGGGTGGAGTAGGGCCAGCGGGAATGGGAGGGGGAGCATCCTGTGTTATAATTATAATTATCACACCTTGGATCCTATCGCATGCTTTCGGAGGAGCTGCTTTCCTTCCCACGGATTCACCCCTCCAGGTACAGGAAGCCACAGGAGAAACTGAGGCACAGGAGTGGAAAAGCAGCTAGTTCACAAGATGGATATCCAAACTCCTTCAGCCTATCCATTCATACATAGTATACCCTGTGAAAGTGCTACCAGTCAGGATGTCTCTGAACCCCTGGTTGGGCCCCTTTATCACTCACCCTGAACTCTAGCCATACGGAGCATGGAAGGGAGGCAGAACTGCCCAGAGGTGGAGTTAGGGTATGGCTATACTCATTTTTTCATGGGTATGATGCAGCCTTGAAGTAGGCTAAGGGCACCACAGGGCCTGAGAGGGAGCACTAGAGTCCAGCAGCCCACTCCAGTCCTTTGACAGAGTTAGGGATCTCTCTCCTCATTTCACAAATACCTATCTCAAGTCCCTCTGTTCCCTCCTTCCCCTCAGCCCTGTATGTCTCACAAGGGCCATGCTCTTGGAGAATATGCCCTCAAACTTAGGCCTTTCCTACCCTCTCCTAGGATGAAGGCTGGAAGGAAATATTGGATGAGGAAGATTTTCAAGACCAATGCCTGGTATCCTGGTTCAGTTCTCCCTTCCATATTGAATTCCCATTCCCCACATGCCTCACTCTTACCCTCCTCCTACCCACATTGTGGTCGCTAAGAATGAGAACAATTCAAGCCATGATAGTGTCTTTATCATGTGTGTTTATCTGAGTGACATTGCTGCGTGCACGCCTGCACCCATGCATTCCTTCAACAGACATTAAATGAG
The DNA here is from genome assembly GCF_029289425.2 of Pan paniscus. Taxonomy (NCBI): domain Eukaryota; kingdom Metazoa; phylum Chordata; class Mammalia; order Primates; family Hominidae; genus Pan; species Pan paniscus. The sequence goes on along the minus strand of NC_073249.2, from coordinate 88,759,576 downwards.
TGCCACTATGTGTCAGGCTCAAAGGAGGAGACCGAGACACATAACACATAGTCCCTGCCCTCAAGGAGCCCTCAATCAGGAGAGGCAGACACAGAAACAACTGTAACATGCTATATCCCACCATCATGTGTTCCCTACGTATCTCTGTACACATACATGCTATGCACATATGTGGGACTGTCTCTGTGTGCACAGCAGCGGATGTTCTTCATGATCTGCATGCATCCAAGCATCCGCTTATACCTGTCTCTGTCCCCATGACAGGCTGCACGCCTCAGCCAAACCGGTTGGAGTGGGTTGTGCTGAAATTTTTGTTTGTGTCAATGGGACTTGAGGTGAGTCAGAGAGGGACAAGGATGGGTGGGGTGGTGTGGGGGAGAAGAAGAGTGAGAGTGAGGGTCAGATTGAGTGGGGGAGGGAAGGAGTGGGCCCAGGTTGGAAGGGGTGGGAGTGAGAGTGGGGTGCAGGAGGATGAGTTGGGGGTAGGAGTAGATGAGAGAGCTCCTTGGTGAGTAATATCCTGTCTGTCTGCAGTGAAGTCCCAGGTCAGAGAAGAGTCAGAGGCTGGGGGAGAGTCCCTTGTGCTTAGGGAGAGAGGAGGGTGAAAAATAAATCAGAGTGGAACTAGTTGGAAGCATGAGAGTGGACAAAATGTTTGTGATCCATTTCTGTACAGCTTTGTCTCTGTGATAAGCTATTCCTGATCTGCTCATTGCAAACTTTCTGCAGTTTGTACAGAAAGGTGTTGGGGAGCTGATGACGTGGTGAAAGATTACCAATATGGGCCTTGATCTCACCCCCCAGGACCAAGGCTTCAAAGTCACTCCTCCTGCTCCTCCCTAGGATCACCCCTGCTCCATCCCTGGAGGTATGGGCATACCCCCATACAGAACACAGGGGCTCCAGCAGCTTTTCTTCCCCTAGAAAACACCTTTACTCCCCTCCAGATGGAACTTCACTATGCTCAATATTAGGATGGTGGCCTCCTGTTTTCTAGAAAATTACATCAAAACATTGCCATGTGCTATGTTGTTCTTTGCCTATCCTGCAGGCCCACCGATTCCCCAATACCCAGCCCCCAGCCCCATCCTTTAATGATAACCACATTTCTTGGTTGCCTAACAACCCTTGGAGATCAGGGGGCTGAATCTGCTTGTTCCTCCAGGGCCCTAAAGCTGGAGTGTGCCATCCAGGGGAGGAGGCAGCTAAATGCAAGGCATGTTCAGGTCCTGTTTCTCGGTAGGTCCAGTTGTGTGCAGAGCCCCATCCTCCTTGCTCTCACCCCATGAACTTCGCAAGTTTCCATGAACACACTACCATGAAATCCAGGACCACAGTATGGGTTAAGGGACAAATATCTTTATTTTGACACTAAGACCCCACTGTGGGGAAATTCTACTCCCTGAAAAGGCCCTATGTATTGAAGCTCACTCAGGTCTTCATCAAAAATTGAGACCTTATGACTGTGCCCGGGGACCCCAAACTGGTGCTATAGTTCTAGAAAGCAGCCAAAGGGAAGAAGTCTGGCCACTTCTGGAAAGTTCTAAAGCTCCTTGCAGGAAAGTCAGATGGCTGGCTCTGGTCAGCAGGAAAAAAAGGGCAGTAACCCAGAGAGAAAAACACAAAAGTCGAAACAGTGAGAGACAGATCTCAAGGCACAGTGAGAAAAATGGAAACTTAAAGACAGAAAAATATACAAATGCTCCTTGACTTTTATGATGGGGTTATGTCCTGATAAGCCCATTGCAAACTGAACATATAAGTTGAAAATGCATTTAATATACCAGTCGCTACCCCTAGAAAATATCAAAATTCAAAATTCAAGTATGGGTCCTACCGAACACGCTATCAGTTTTGCATCACTGTAGTTTAAAAATTATAAGTTGGGTTGGGCATGGTGGCTCACACCCGTAATCCCAGCACTTTGGGAGGCTGAGGCGGGCGGATCATGAGGTCAAGAGATCGAGACCATCCTGGCCAACATGGTGAAATCCCGTCTCTACTAAAAACTCAAAAAATTAGCTGGGCTTGGTGGTGCGTGCCTATAGTCCCAGCTACTCAGGAGGCTGAGGCAGGAGAATCGCTTGAACCCAGGAGGCGGAGGTTGCGGTGAGCCAAGATTGTGCCACTGCACTCCAGCCTGGTGACAGAGCAGGACTCCATCTCAAAAAAAAAAAAGAAAAAGAAAAAGAAAAATTGTAGGTTGAACCATTGTAAGTCAGGGATTGTATTGGAGACACACACACACACACACACACACACACACACACACACGAGTTATTGAAGGGGGAGAATTCAAAGAGACAAAGTGGCTGAAGTGGCCAAGACAAAATCTGAAACAGAGACAGAAGGACCCGAAGAGAAATTTCTGGATGCCATGATTACTCAAGTCCTTCTGTCTTCTGCCCTCAATTCCCACCGCTCAGCAATGACCCAATGATACTTTCCTACTCAACATTGCCTACCCCCTCAACAACATAAGCTTCTCCCCATCCTTATTCCACCTCTCCATCATTCTCTACCTTGGCTGATTACCACTCCCCTCCACCCTAAAGCCTGCTTACAATTTCACCTTTCTCTCAATCTCCTTCTAGCTCACATTCAGTCAAAGGAGCTCTCAAGATCTGACCTCATGCAGTCTCTTTGCCTGGTCATTTCTCTGTCCTTTTGTCCCTGTCTTTATTCTGGCTGAGCTGAGAGCAAAGAGTCAGAAATGGGGCCAGGATGGCATAGGGCCAGGAAGTCAAGCAGCTAGAATGAGCTGTGTGAGAAATAGAGAAGGGTCAGGGTACAGCAGAAGAAGAGTCAAAGAAAGGGCCTGAAGGATGGGGACAGCCTGGGAGACATGGGCAGAGGGAACTGTGGGAGTCTTGAGTGCGATTAAGACCGTTTGGTGCAATTGTTGGTCTTTCTTTCTTTCTTTCCTTCTTTCTTTCCTTCCTTCCTTCCTTCTTTCTTTCTTTCTTCTTTCTTTCTTTCCTTCCTTCCTTCTGTCTTTCTGTCTTTCTCTCTCTTTTCTTTCTCTCTCTCTCTTTTCTTTCTTGCTCTCTTTTCTTTCTCTCTCTCTTTTCTTTCTCGCTCTCTCTTTTCTTTCTCTCTCTCTTTCTTTTCTTTCTTTCTCCTCTCTCTTTCTCTCTCAGTCACCCAGGCTGGAGTGCAATGGCACAATCGCGGCTCACTGCAACCTCAGCCTCCCAGGTTCAAGCGATTCTCTTGCCTCAGCCTCCAGAGTAGCTGGGACTACAGGCATGCACCACCACGGCTGGTGAATTTTTTATTTTTAGTAGAGATGGGGTTTCACCATGTTGGCCAGGCTGGTCTTGAACTCCTGGCCTCAAGTGATCCACCCACCTTGGCTTCCCAAAGTGTTGGGATTATAGGCATGAGCCACCACACCCAGCCCAATTGTTGGTTTTCTGTATGTACTGAATAATGCTAAGAACCAGAGATGGTTCCAGGGTCAGAAAATGGGGTTAAGGAAGGGAGAAGATAGAGTAAGAGCTTTGTGAAAGTTTGAGGCAAGGGGGCGTAGATTTGGGGCTAGGATAGACATCTAAGGCTAGATAGGAAGCTGGGTACTTGCTTGCTAGAGATCATATAGACTCTTGGCCAACTGAGACAAAGCCAACATCAGGGGATCACATCAGGATTACGAGACTTTCAGGATATCCAGTCCCTGCTCTCATTTCTGGACAGAGGTTGTCCCTGGATATTATTAGCAGGTGAAAGCAGGTTCACAGCCCTGGCTGCCCTTTTCCCTGTCTCTCACAATTTTCTCTCAGTTCCCCCTTTCACTTATCTTAATGCCCTTTCAGTTTGTGTATCATTGACAAGGTCATTATAGACCACTGCAGATGCTCTCCTGCGGTGTGAAGCGTGTGTCATACAAGTCCAGGTTGGCTGGTTTGCTTTCTTCCTCTCTCTGTTTCTCTCTTTCTGGCTTCTTTTCTCCCCCCTCCAAAATATGGATTTGGTTCAAACTAACCTAAGAAGGTAGGAGTCCTAGGCAGTTCCTCTCCCAGGGTCTTGGGATGGCAAAGCAATGGACAGATGCTTCCAGCTATTAGGAGGAACTGGAAGCATCTAGGTACAGAACTGGAGAGGGTACAGCCAAGGAGTATGTGAGGTTCAAGCTCTATGTCTAACTAAGATGCCTACTGCTAAGGACTCAGAGTCAGAGAGGAAGCTGGGAGAGAGGAGCTGGAAAGGCCCGTGGGGTGGGGAGTTCCCATTTCTATCCAGGAAAGGCAGAAAGTAAGTCTAACAGAACAGCCAAGACTTAGGCAAAAGCAAGAGCCTAAAATGGACATATAGGCCAATAAGGTTTAAGCAAAATTGCCCCACCCCTGAGGCAAGCCCTTGCCTAATCCTAGGAGTATGACAGATCTGAATCCAGCTGTTGGGAGGTTAGCCAGTGAGAAAGAAGCCTGAGGGAACAGACTGACTTTTAAATTTCAGCCAAGGACAGTAAAAGTTAGTGATTTTTTAGAGATTCTTACCATGATTTTGGAAAACTGAGAATACTGCCTGTCATACTCAGGGAAAGCTATAGTTGGGAGGGCAGAGACTTTCAAAGCTATTGTTGAATCTTGGCTTTAAGGTACAGGTGGGGAACAGGTCCTGGTAATCTTCCAATCTCTATAACTGTGCCTTTCCTGCCCATGCCATCCCCGTGCTGTGTTCTCTAAGGACCAAGAGTTGGGAAGAGGAGGGGAAAGCCCTGCTGTGCTATCAGACCCTGCATTACATGCCCATCCTCACTGCAGCCCTGGCCACTGTCTCCTTTCTTCCTTTCTTTATTTCTTTTCTTTTTTTCTTTCTTTCTTTCGACAGGGTCTCACTATGTTACCCAGGCTGGTCTTGAACTCCTGAACTCCTGGCCTCAAGTGATTCTCCTGCCTGGCCACTTTCTATGGTCTCAGTATCTCAGGTATGATGGGGAGCAAGGTGATGTGTAGAAACCAAAGGCCACAAGTAGCAGTCATCATTCCCACTTACAGCCCAGTCCCAGAGGACACAGATCCTGTTTTTGCCCCACCCCAGCTGTGTTGGGAGGAAAATTCTGTCTGTATTTCCTCCTTCAGCTGAAACCAGAAAGCTTGCATCTGGGCCTCTTCAGTTATCACTTGGTCCTGGGGGACAGAGTTAGTATCTGGAAACTGGCTTAAATAAAAGATATCAGGGAAGGGTAAGAGTCTGTTTTTCTCATTTTCTCACTCTTCCCCCACTTCACCCTTCTAAGGCTGCGTGGGTTCTCTCTCTCTCTCTCTCTCTTTCTCTCTCTCTCTCTCTCTCTCTCTGTGTGTGTGTGTGTGTGTGTGTGTGTGTGTGTGTGTGTGTGTGTCACCTGAGAGACTGGGTTCTGCTACCCTCTAGTGGCCAGAGCTGAAAGGACTCTCCCACCCAATCAATCGGGACCTTCAAGCCTTTGGGAATAAACGAACAGCCTATTTGATGAATGACAAAACTGAGAAGGCCTAGAGAGAAACAATGCCTTTGAGGGTCAGGGGCATAGTTGGGACTAGAACCCAGGTCTCCTGTCTCTCGGGCCAGTGGTCAGTCCACTTTCACTTCCCCACCCTCTGACTTTTGCTTCTCCTTCCTTGCTCATCCCTGGGGTGGTTAGCCCGAGTGAGAAACCCTGAAGCCAAATGATCCCTCCCGGCCCTAGTGGAGCAGCACCTGCACCTCAAATGTCAAAATCGCAAATCAGTTCACAGCGGAGATCACAGGGGTTTATTCTAAGGACCCGACTGTCCTCCGACTTTCTGAGGTTAACAATCTTGCAGGATTTTTATTGACCTGATACAGCTCCCGTAGCCTTGGTGGCACCACCATACGGTTCCCGATAGCCACCCAGGTGTCCTGTCTCCACGGTAACTGCTGCTTTGCGACCTTCGGTTTGCAGCGGTCGCGCTGCAGCCGCTGCAGTGGTTGCTGGGCGACCACGGAGAGAAAGCCGGGACTTGAGGTGGGAACCCCGGCTGGCGTCCGGTAGGGGGAGGTTCCCGGGGAAGCCCGCGGAAGGCGAGGTGCCTGGCCTGCCATGTAGGGGCTCGTTCCAAGCCGCAGACCCCACCGCCCTCCCTCTCCCCGGGGCCCATGGCGGTGGCCGTGCCCCCGGGTCGGGCCGCAGGCTCAGGCTGGGCCTGGAGGCCAGTGGCGCGGGACGCGCTTTTGGCTAGAGCTTTCCATTCATGCACCGAACTGCGGGGACGGTTCTATCTCGTAGGTGGTCTCCTAGCAGGAGGAGCGAGAGAGCCCAGCAGCGATACGGTGGTTTTCGACCCAGCTAGGGGCCAGGCCGTACGATTGGGAGCCCGGGGCAGCCCCCCGCGCAGTCACCACGACGCGGCACCCGTGGACGGGCGTTGGCTCTGCGTGGTGGGCGGCTGGGACGGGTCTCGCCGCTTGGCCACAGTGACCGCACTGGACACAGAGCGCGGTGTGTGGGAGGCGTGGACAGGGACCCCTGGTGACTGCCCCCCCGCCGGCCTCAGTAGTCACACCTGCACCCGAATCTCTGACCGAGAGCTGCAGGTGGCTGGCCGGGAGGGCGGTATCCACACTCAGCGACGCTATGGAAGCATCTACACATTAAGGCTGGACCCCAGCGCCCGCACCTATTGGTATGGCACCCTCCGCCCAAAACCTTTCACTGTCATCTACACTCTCGAAAAACAAAAGCCTAAGCAGATTTCTCAGGCAATTTATCCACGTCCTCACTCTAGCACCCTCCTTCCAGGGGAACCTACCATGTTTAAGCTAGCTGAGCTCTCTACAGTATTACCCTCCCTCTTATCCCACCTACCGCACTGCCCCATGCCTCTTCTCCATCCATCCTTGGCAAGGGCGGTGGCACTTGCATTTTCCAGAAAACCCACTCAGCCCTGAATTTCTGCATGTCCACAGCTACAAGCAAGAAGGCTGCCACACAGCCTCACGCTCAGGTCACTGTGCGGCCCTGCTCCAAACTCCTGGACCCCATCCAGGTCATCAGCTATTGCTCTTTGGAGGTTGCAACTTAGCTGAACCAGAAGTAGCTGGGCATTGGAGTCATGGGAAAATTAAGGTATTAGCTCCTCACACATCTTGTTTAGGATGGGAAGAGGCTAAAATTGTGATGCCCAGGTCTCTTCGGACAGTCCTTTCTTTCTCCCCAAGGAGGAACCACCTGTTGCTCCTCATTTGATGGAACAGCTTGCAAGGCTTGTGAGCAGTGGGCAGGGGTCCCAGAAGGGGCCCCATGGACTACGGCATCACTCATGTTCTGTGGTCGGGCCCTTTGCTGTGCTGTTTGGTGGAGAAACTCTGACCAGAGCTAGAGACACCATCTGCAATGATCTCTACATCTATGATACCCGTGAGAGCCAGACTAATGGCTGAAGGGGGGGAAGGTGGGAAGATGGGGGAACCTGAAGACTACAGAGGATGAAGTGATGGGGTAGGGAGGAGGAAAAATTAGTTGACAGGAGTTAAAGGAGTACACAGAATATTAAGCATTTGAAGAGGCCTACAAATCAAGTGAGCAGAAAAACAATGGGCAAGCCCTTGGTCGTGTTGAATTCTGTGAATGACAAAGTGCTACTGCCTCAATAACCACCCTCTGCCTGTATCCAACAGGCACATCTCCTCCTCTGTGGTTCCACTTCCCCTGTGCAGATCGTGGGATGAAACGCGTGGGCCATCGCACCTGCCTTTGGAATGATCAGCTTTACCTGGTTGGGGGTTTTGGTGAGGATGGCAGGACAGCCAGTCCACAGGTTTGCATCCTGGACTTTATCTAAATAGTGCCAAGACACATCACTAAGCCTCGTTTTGTTTTGCTTTGTTGCAAACCTATAAAGCGTTATCACCAGAGCTATCTGCTTCACTTCAAATGCTTATTAAATTTCAATCTGAGACTCAAGATTTGTCTCTGAAATTTTTGGGGGGAGGGGGAAGGGCAGTAAATAAATGGACATACCTTTATTTGCAAGGAAAGGATAAAATAAATATGGGACCTACTCTCATATTATGAGTCATTAACCTGATGGAAACAAAAACCACACATCATATGCTGTTCCGTGTCTCAAAACAATTTCCACCCCCAAGTGGGAGAAAACTTCAGGCTACAGCTAAGATTCTGACCAAAACATTTAATTAACAAAAAAATATTACAATAGCAGAGAAAATAATAATAATAACAATAAAGAGAAATTAGAAGTGGGAGTCAGGGTAGAAAAAAATGCAAAGGCCTTGGTCCCTAGGAGACCAACACTCCAGCTGAGCTGGCCTTAGCCCCAGCCCCTTCTGAGTTTTCCTTGGCTGCTGGCTTCTCATCTTCTCCCATGAGACGAATGTTGTGCTTTTCCCGGAATTCATTTAGTTCTTTTCCCTTTGCCTGAAGCTGCTGTGTCAGTGTCTCAATGATCTTCTGTATCTAGAGGACAAGTGACAGGGATTATATAAGGAATTCAGGACTCCTTTCCCCCACCTGGAATGGACTATGGTTGGAGGAAGTGTTAACACATTTAACCTTACCTTTAACCAAGTAGAGGAGCCCAGACATTAAAATTATTCCTTTCTTGAACACAGTGGTTTATACACTTTAATGTACTTAGAATCACCTGGGCTGCTTATTTTTATTTTTTACAGAGACAAGTTCCTACTATGTTACCCAGGCTGGTCTCAAACTTCTGCCTCAAGCAGTCCTCCTGCCTCGGTCTCCCAAAGCGCTAGGAATACAGGCATGAGCTTATTTTTATTTTTTCATTTTTTATTTTTAATATTTTTTTTTTTTGAGTTGCAGCATCGCTGTGTCGCCCAGGCTGGAGTGCAGTGGTGCAATCTCAGCTCACTGCAAGCTCCGCCTCGCGGGTTCACGCCATTCTCCTGCCTTGCCCTCCCGAGTAGCTAGGATCACAGGCGCCCACCACAACGCCCAGCCAATTTTTCGTATTCTTAGTAGAGACGGGGTTTCACCATGCTAGCCAGGATGGTCTTGACCTTCTGACCTCGTGATCCGCCCGCCTCGGCCTCCCAAAGTGCTAGGATTACAGGTGTGAGTCACTGCAACCTGCCTAGCTTATTTTTAAAATGTCACTTCATGGCACTCCCAAAGGTTCTAATCCAGTGGGTCTGGGAAGCTGCATTTATAAATTAGTCCTTCAGGTGATTTTGATTCATGTATTCGTGAAACACACACTATGAGAAACATTACTCTAACCCCAATCCTCCCACCCCAATTCAGCCAGGTCACAGAGCCCACAGCAGTCAGCAATTCCTCTTGTCTAAGAGTTGGACTTAGCATAGCATAGTGAGCATAGGCTATTTTATGCTGCCCTCCTTTTATCTGAGACAGGGTCTCACTCTGTCACCCAGGCTGGAGTGCAGTGAGGTGATCACAGCTCACTGAAGCCTCGACATTTTAGGCTCAGGTGAGTAGCTGGGACTACAGGCACATACCACCATACCCAGCTAATCTTTTGTATTTTTTGTAGTGATATGGTTTCACCATGTTGCCCAGGCTGGTCTCGAACTCCTGGACTCAAAGAGTCCACCTGCCTTGGCCTCCCAAAGTGCTGGGTTTACAGCCACTGTACCCGATCCTATTCAATGATTCTTGCTCACCTGCTCCTTGTTGTTCTCCAAAGCGGGCAGCACTTCTTTGACAGTTCGCTCCACCAGCACTCCTCCAACCATGCGGTAGCACTTACGAGTTTCATCTACCTCCTTCAGTGTATCGATCACTAGGCTGGGATAGGAGAACAAGGCAGGACCTGAGGATTCAGCCCCACTCTACTACAAATCCCTCTCACGGAGTAGCCCACACAACTGTCCTACTGTTTGCCTCTCCCTGACTTTCTCACCTGTGCTCATTCAACTCCATCTCCAACTCAGCTGCTTTGGATGCCAGGCCTCGCTGTTCCTGCCGAAGGCGGTTGAAGCCAGCAATCACCTAACAAGGTGAGAGAAGAGATGAAAGAGGGGATAGTGGAAATGGCAGAGGGTCCAGATAGCACATAGGGTGGCAGGCTTTACAAAGGTGCAGTAGTGGGCACCTACCTTGGAAAAGGAGTAGAACCACAAGTTTGCGATTTCTACCTAAAATTTTTCTGGAATTCCATTCACCAAACACGGAGGGCCTACTATTTTTGAGATATTTGAGGGCCCACTGAGGGATATCACAGAATAGATTTGGCCTCTGGCTTCTCCTGGCTCATAGTTTGGTGGGAAATAGGCATTTAATATAAGAATGGGGGCCAGGCGCGGTGGCTCACACCTGTAATCCCAGCACTTTGGGAGGCCAAGGCAGGCGGATCACGAGGTCAAGAAATTGAGACCATCCTGGCCAACATGGTGAAACTCTGTCGCTACTAAAAATAGAAAAATTAGTTGGGTATGGTGGTGTGCGCCTGTAGTCCCAGCTACTTGGGAGGCTGAGGCAGGAGAATCATTTGAACCCGGGAGGCGGAGGTTGCAGTGAGCCAAGATCGCACCACTGCACTCCAGCCTGGCGACAGAGCGAAACTCCGTCTCAAAAAAAAAAAAAAAGAATGGGGTTGGAGAGCTACTGGAGTACCTACAGGGGAGCCTAGACTTGCAGTGAGGGCTGTCAGGAAGGGCTTTGTAATGAGTAACTTTTGTTTGGGTCTGCTCAGTATCCATCCATTGGGGAACTGCCCCTCCTTAACTTGGTGTGGTTCTTTTGGGGCTACTAACCACATGACCCCTGACCCAGGGGCAGTGACCTATGGAATCTCTCTACAGGAATTGGAATTTTGCAGACAAATGGGTATAGAAGACAGCTGGAGTTAAGATTCCTATTGGTTCTGTAGAGATGACCTTCCATTCCTATTCCTAGATTCCCTAAAGCTGCCCCAGTTCTTGAACTTTGTTCAGTCTAGTTATTTAGCCTTCTTTTTCATTCTGTTCAATTCTGTGAAATACCCACTATTATTCAAAAATAGCCCTTTAAAAAAAAAAAAAAAGGGCCAGGCGTGGTGGCTCACACCTGTAATCGCAGCACTTTGGGAGGCCAAGGTGGGCGGATCACCAGGTCAGGAGATCAAGATCATCCTGGCCAACATGGTGAAACCCCATCTCTACTAAAATACAAAAAAATTAGCCGGGCATGGTGGCATGTGCCTGTAGTCCCAGCTACTCAGCAGAGGCAGGGGAATTGCTTGAACCCAGGAGGCGGAGGTTGCAGTGAGCTGAGATCACGCTACCACACTCCAGCCTGGCAACAGAGCAAGACTCCGTCTCAAAAAAAGAAAAAAAAAAAAGAAAGTTGGTCAAAGTTGGTTTCTGTAGCCTATAAACCCTAACTGATACAGAATTGATACAGGCTTCCTGAGGGATAATGTAATGGTCTTAAATGAAACCTGAAAAATCAGAGTGTGGGGGGAAAACATGAAAAATATGAGGCTCAGAGACAAAAGACCAGGTTTCAGGTTCTGCCTCTGCTACTTTATTGGCTCTATGGCCTGGCACAGACATTTAACCCTGTGGTTCTTAACCATGGCTATATGTTAGAATCACCTGAATCATTTTAAAAACATGAATACTGGACCCTCAGAACAACTACACAACTACTGGGGGTAAGGCTCAGGCCTCAGTATTTTTAAAAAGATCTCCCACATAATTCTAATGTGTAGTGTGAACTGAGAACCTCTGGATTAACCCCTTTAAGCCTTAGTTTTCTTACCTGCAAAATGCAGATAATGATTCCTACTGCATAAGGTTGTTGTATCATGTGAACCAATGAGTGTGAAACATCTTTGTGAACAGTGAAGTACATTAATGCTATCATGGACTTCTCTCCAAGTCCAGAATTGCCCCTTTAGACTCTCCTGGTCATCTGACAACAGTGGACTCAATCCATTCAAACCATTACCAAATACGAGTGTATTTGCAAATATCATCTCCAGTCACACAGCCAGAAACTTTCCCCTAATAAAGATGATTAACCACTTCATCTTTACTAGGGCCCCATCTCTTTTTTTCTTTTTCTTTTTCTTTTTTTTTAAGAAAGGTCACACTCTGTCACCCAGGCTGGAGTGCAGTGGCACAATCACAGCTCACTGCAGCCTCAATCTCCCTGGGCTCTGGTGATCTTCCTGCCTCAACCTCCCAAACAGCTGGGACTACAGGTGCACACCACCTAATATTTTTGTAGAGACAGGATCTTACTATGTTGCTCAGGCTGGTCTCAAACTCCTGGGCTCAAGTGCTCTGCCTGCCTCAGCCTCCCAAAGTGCTGGGATTACAGGCATGAGCCAACATGCCTGGCCTGGCCCCTTAGCTCTAGTTCGCCTTCTGCAAGGATCACATACAGCAAATATTATCCAAATGGCTGACCTGCACCACCCTTATATCCCTTCTACTGCCAATAAACCAAGGAATAATACTTCACCAGAAACTTGTCATTCCAGCAACCTCCTCCTTTCTCCCATCTATCACCCCTTCATCTCAATCTACTTTAGCCATTCATTTCAACAAATGCCTTGGAAATCTAACTTATCTACAGACTGTTTTTCCTTAACCTTCATTGCCTATCTCAAAACCATCCCATTTATATTAGCTTTTTCTCCACTGTTAATATTCTAGATCAAAATAATTCCATCTAAAAAAAAATTATGACTAAAGCAGATTCTAGATGTTCCCTCAGCACCCAAATGATCCACTTTTCTGGATGTATGTTGTTAAATACATCAAAGAAATCAGCTTAAGTGTCTAAAATTTCTGATGCCCCAACTTTTAACTCCTGGGCTCAAGTGATCCTTCTGCCTCAGCCTCCCAAGTAGCTGGGACTACAGACATGTGCCACCACGCAATTATTTTTATTTATTTTTATTTTTTGTAGAGACAGGGTCTCACCATGTTGCTCAGGCTGATCTTGAACTCCTAGCCTCAAGCAATCCTCCCACCCTGGCCTCCCAAAGAGCTGGGATTACACGCAGGAGCTACCATGCCCAGCAGAATTTATTTTCCTTAGTAATTAATAGGAATCTACTTTTCTTTTCTTTTCTTTTTTTTCTGAGAGGAGTCTTGCTCTGTCGCCCAGGCTGGAGTGCAGTGGCGCGATCTCAGCTCATTGCAACCTCCGCCTCCCGGGTTCAAGCGATTCTCCTGCCTCAGCCTCCCAAGTAGCTGGGACTACATGTGCACACCACCACACCAAGGTAATTTTTATAATTTTAGTAGAGATGGGGGTTCCACCATATTGGTCAGGCTGGTCTTGAACTCCTGACCTCAGATGATCCACCCACCTCAGCCTCCCAAAGTGCTGGGATTACAGGCGTGAGCCACTGCACCCGCCTGAGATTTTTTTTTAATTCCAACTTTTCTTCAACATTCTTGCTAATAACTAATTTCCTCTTGTTCCATTTTATGAACTTTTAATCAAATACCAAACTAAAATCTACTTAAACATGTTGAGTTATCTACAGTTATTATGGAAAATTTCAGCCATAAGTGCACTTAAAGGAAATGAAATCTCTTAGCAGCTGATATAGTTTATGTGTCCCCTCTAAGTTTCATATTGAAATATAATCCCCAACTTTGGAGGTGGGGCCTGGTGGGAGGTGTTTGGATCATGGGGGTAGATCTCTCATGAATGACTTGGTTGCCATCCCCTTGATGATAACTGAGTTATTGGTCTGAGTTCACACAAGATCTGGTTCTTTAAAAGTATGACACCTACCCCTCTTTATTCCTCCTGCTCCCACTATGCATAAGACACCTGTCCCCCCTTTGCCTTTCATCATGATTGGAAGCTTCCTGAGGCCACCCCAGAAGCAGATGCCATGCTTCCTGTACAGCCTACAGAACCATGAGCCAATTAAACCACTTTTCTTATAAATTACCCAGTCTCAGGTAATTATAGTAACACAAGAACGGCCTAATACAGCAGCTAACTGCAACTTAACTGTAGACTATATGTAAATAAGCCAATATTAAGCCATTTCTGGGGTCTGCCAGGTAATGAAAACAGAGAAGCTATCCTCTATTCCCACATTTTTCCTTTTAAAACATAACTTTTCTAATAGTCTTCTCCCCTATGGCTAGGACCTAATTATCCTTCCCTTTCCTTATTCCTTATTCTCTGTCTGCTGTAAGCACAGATTGACACATCAGTGTTGCGTCTCTCAACCCTATTAAATCATCATCTATGTACAAACAATTTTTTTCTTTTCTCTTTAGACAGGGTCTTACTTGAACTCCTGATTCATCTGTTGCCCAGATGGAGTACAGTGGTGCAATCATGGCTCATTGCAGCCTTGAACTCCTGGGCTCAAGTGATCCTCCTGCCTCCACTTCTAGAGTAGTTAGGACTATATAGGCACCCATCACCACTCCTGGCTAGTTTTTTAAACTTTTTGTAGTGATGGGGTCTCACTCTGTTCCCTAGGCTGGGGTGCAGTGACACAATCATGGCTCAGTGCAGCCTTGAATTCCTGAGCTGAATGAAGCGATCCTCCCACCTCAGTCTCTTGAATGATGGGACCATTGGCATGTGCCACTATGCCCAGCTAATTTCTGTATTTTTTTGCAGAGACAGGGTTTTGCCATATTGCCCAGGCTGGTCTTGAACTCCTGGGCTCAAGTGATCCTCCCATCCTAGCCTCCCAAAGTGCTGGGATTACACGAATGAGCCACCAGGCCCATACCCTATTGATATATTTTTAAAAACTGCTTAACTAGGGCCGGGCATGATGGCTCACGCCTGTAATCCCAGCACTTTGGGAGGCTGAGGTAGATGGATCACGAGGTCAGGAGATCCAGACCATCCTGGCTAATATGGTGAAACCCGGTCTTTACTAATAATACAAAAAATTAGCCGGGTGTGGTGGCACATGCCTGTAGTCCCAGCTACTTGGGAGGCTGAGGCAGGAGAATTGCTTGAACCCAGGAGGCGGAGGTTGCAGTGAGCCGAGATCGTGCCACTGCACTCCATCCTGGCCGACAGAGCAAGACTCTGTCTCAAAAAAAAAAAAAAAAAAAAAGCTTAACTAATCCTCTGCGTTAGAACATTTAGGTTGTTTCCAATTTTTCTGTAATAAATAGTACCAATATAAAATCTCTTTGGACAGGCCTGGCACGGTGGCTCACGCCTGTAATTCCAGCAGTTTGGTAGGCCAAGGCGGGCAGATTACTTGAGGTCAGGAGTTCACGACCAGCCTGGCCAACATGGTGAAACCCCATCTCTACTAAAAATACAAAAATTAGCCGGGCGTGGTGGTGCACACCTGTAGTCCCAGCAACTTGGGAGGCTGAGGCAGGAGAATCGCTTGAACCCGGGAGGTGAAGGTAGCAGTGAGCCTAAGATCATGCCACTGCACTCCAATCTGGGATACAGAGTGAGATTCTGTCTCAAAAAAACAAAACAAAGGCCAGGCGTGCTGGCTCACACCTGTAATCCCAGCACTTTGGGAGGCCAAAGCGGGCGGATCACCTGAGGTCAGGAGTTCGAGACCAGCCTGGCCAACATGGTGAAACCCCATCTCTACTAAAAATACAAAAAATTAGCTGGACGTGGTGGCGTGTGCCTGTAGTCCCAGCTACTTGGGAGGCTGAGGCAAAAGAATCGCTTGAACCCAGGAGGCAGACGTTGCAGTGAGCTGAGATCACACCACTGCACTCCAACCTAGGCAACAGAGCGAGACTCTGTCTCAAAAAAAAAACAAAAACAAAATAAAAATTAAAAAAAAAAAAAAAAAACAAGGCTGGGTGTGGTGGCTCACCCCTATAATCCCACCACTTTGGGAGGCCAAGGCCAGCAGATCATTTGAGGTCAGGAGTTCAAGACCAGCCTGGCTGACATGGTGCAACCCTGTCTCTACTAAAAATAATACCAAAAAATTAACTGGGTATGGTGGCACATGTCTGTAATCCCAGCTACTCAGAAGGCTGAGGCAGGAGAATTGCCTGAACCCGGGAGACAGAGGTTTCGGTGAGCCAAGATCGCGCCGTTGCACTCCAGCCTGGGCACAAGACCGAAACTCCGTCTCAAAAAAAAAAAAGGAGAATCACTTGAACCCAGGACATAGAGGTTGCAGTGAGCTGAGACTGCACCACTGCACTCCGCCTGGGCAATAGAGTGAGACTCCATCTCAAAAAAAAAAAAACAAAAAAAAACCTCTGGACAAATAATGCACGATTTACAGCCACTTTTCTTGAATTTCTTGAATCATATTCCAAAGTAAGATCAATGAGTCAAAAAGGCATTAGCATTATTATAGCTTCCACTGCATGTCGCTAGAAAGCTCTCCAAGATGACCAGATTAATTTATACTGCTACCAGCAATATCATGATTATATCTCTTCTCTTTCCCCAGAGCCCTAATGGTAACTTTCATTATTTTTGTTACTTTAATAATTTTTAGAGTTGGAATGTAACTCCAGAAACCTTGGAATCATCCTTGATTCACTATCCACATCAAATTAATTACATGTGTACTACTTATTATACCCTCCTGATTTCTATACTGCCTCCTGATTTGCCCCCTTTAATCTACTCCCCACACTGCAGCATAAGTGACCAAAAATATAAATCTAACCAATTATTCCTATGCCTAAAACCTTCTCAATGCTCACAGGATAAAATCTGAACTCCTCAAAAAGTCCTATAAAGACCGGGTTCCAGTTTACCTCTCCCAATCAGTCGTTCCCTCCACATCTTAACTCAGCACTCAGTGTCCTAAGTCACTGGTAGTTTCCCTTAACAGCTGTCTTCAGGCATCTGCATAGAATCTTCACCCTACGTTTGGTATACTTTCCGAAACCTCTCTCATTCAGTTTTTCTCTGCTTAAGTCTAGTTCTTTCTTCAGGTTTCAACTTAGATTCTTCTGGGAAGCAGAAGAATCTGGCCATCTTCCATTCCCATATGTTAACCCTTTATATGTGCTCACATAAAAATGCATATTAGTTACTTAAATAATTTGACAAAATCTTTTCTATTTATATTGTGTTATTTTCCACCATGCAGATTGCCTTCTATTCTTTATCTTCTTTTAAAATTTTAAATATGCAAATGCAACCTATTTTAAAATATCTATTTCTTTCATAGTCCTACTATAATCTGCCTTCCACAGTCTCAAGAGTAAAGGAACACCTACTATATGCCAGGCACTGTGCTAGACTATCTCATTTAATTCTAAAAAACAAAAAAGACGGTAAGACCTGTACCTTCAATTTGTAAATAAGGAGACCAAGGCTGGTGGAGTGTTGTGTGGTGGTCAAAATAACATGGTGTGGATCCAGGCACGGTGGCTCACGCCTGTAATCCCAACACTTTGGGAGGCAGAGGCGGGCTGATCACTTCAGGCCAGGAGTTTGAGACCAGTCTGGCTAACATGGTGAAACCCTGCAGATCACTTGAGGCCAGGAGTTCCAGATCAGCCTGGCCAACACGGTGAAACCCCATCCCTAATAAAAATACAAAAATTAGCTGGGCGTGGTGGGGGGGGGGTGCCTGTAATCCCAGTTACTCGGGAGGCTGAGGCAGGAGAATCGCTTGAACCTGGGAGGCGGAAGTTGCAGTGAACCCAGATTGTGCCATTACACTCCAGCCTGGGTGACAGAGCAAGACTGTGTCTCACAAACACAAAACAAAATAGTGTGGGATGGGCGCAGTAGCTCACTCCTATAATCCTATTACCTTGGCAGGCTGAGGCAGGCAGACCACTTGAGCTCAGGAGTTCGAGACCAGCCTGGCCAACATGGTGAAACCCCATCTCTACTAAAAATACAAAAAATTAGTCGGGTATGGTGGCTTATGCCTGTAGTCCCAGCTACTCGGGAGGCTGAGGCAAAAGAATTGCTTGCACCTGGGAGGCGGGGGTTGCAATGAGCCAACACCACACCACTGCACTCCAGCCTGGGTGACAGAGCAAGGCTCCGTCTCCAAAACTAAAAAATAAAATAACCTAGTGAACTGCAGAAATCATACCTGTACCCAGGTTTGTCTTAACTCTAAAAAATCTCTGTTAATATATTATTCCTGGCTTATCAAATATTAATTTCTTATCAAAGCAAATTTATATTCCTGTTTTCTTTTTTGTTTACCATATAGTTTTAATAATTTTAGGAAAAAATCTATAATCATTACCTTTCTCTCCAAAATGTCCTAGGGTCTTCTTACATGACATTTACTCTTACTGGTTTCAATAGAAGAATAGAAGAGGTAGAGAGTTATGATTGGATGAACCTGGAAAAGCATGATCTGGGATACTGCTCCACTAATTACCTTCTTTTCAGTTCAGTGCCCCCTTTTCTGAAGAACATACTCAACTCTCTGTCAAAGAAAACTTCTTTGACCTTATTACTCCATCAAATAATAGTACTCATCCCTTCTCTTCATGAAATTTTTTTTTTTTTTTTTTTTTGTAGAGACTTTTTTTTTTTTTTTTGAGATGGAGTCTCGCTCTGTCGCCCAGGCTGGAGTGCAGTGGCATGATATCGGCTCACTGCAACCTGCACCTCCCAGGTTCAAGCAATTCTCCTGCCTCAGCCTCCCGAGTAGGTGGGACTACAGGCGCCCGCCAACGCGCCCGGCTAATTTTTTTGTATTTTTTAGTAGAGATGGGGTTTCACCATGTTAGCCAGGATGGTCTCAATCTCCTGACCTTGTGATCCGCCCGCCTCAGCCTCCCAAAGTGCTGGGATTACAGGTGTTAGCCACTGCGCCCAGCCCGAGATGGGGGTCTTACTATGTTGCCCAGGCTGGTTTCAAACTCGTGGCTTCAAGAGATCTTCCTGCCTCAGCCTCCCCAAGTACTGGGATCCAAGTAGCAACATAGTAAAGTGGAAAGAACCCAAACTTCTTATTCTGACCTGGGTTGAAATCCCAGTTTTGCCATTTACTTGCTATATGACTAAGTCACTTAACTTTCCTTGTTGCCTCATTTATAAAATGGACTTAATATAATATACCACAGGGCAGGGTTTCTCAACATTGTCACTACTGACATGTTAGGCCAAATCATTCTTTGCTAGGAGGGCTGTCTCAGGCATTATAGGATGTTTAACAAATCCCTGGACTATACCCACTAAAAGTCAGTAGCAACCCCTTTGATTTGTGACAACCAAAAATGTCTCCAGACACTGCCAGATGTCTCCTAGGAAAAGATAATGCCAGTTGAGAATCACTGCTATAGGGTAACAATGAGAACTAACTGAGATAATAGGTCAAGTGCCCGATACAATGTAGATCTTCGACTCCCCTTTGGTTTCCAGGTCCCTTCAGTTCTCCTTCCTATCTCAAGCCTCCTTCTTTCTCCTTTCTGAAAGTTCTTCCTCTTTCACTCCCACAATGGCCACAGGATCTAAGATTCTATTCATAGCACTTCTTCATTACCTACATTATTTTTGAAATTATTTTTTATTGATTCATAATCATATTTTCATGGTATATGTGATAATTTGATATATTCATATAATCAAATCAGGGTAACCTATACTATTTCAAGTGGCATTCTTAGCTACTTCTATAGTTCCAGCAATTGCCTTTATTCTACTTGCCTGCAAAACCAGGCCTTTTCAGAAATTCTAGTCCCACATTTACAAGTTAGAGGAAGGAGCTTTTTTGTGCCTGACAGAAATGGCTTAACGTCAGACCATGACAAGTTACTTCTTTTCTGAATGTTTCTTCACCAATAAAATACAGATTAATACCTGTCTCACAGAATGCATAAGTATTAATTACTTCTTTTCTGATGTTTCTTCACCAATAAAATACAGATAATACCTGCCTCACAGAATGTTGTAAGGATTAAGTAATTACATCAAGAACTTAGGACAATATCTATCATATAACAAGTTTTCAATAAATAGTAGCTGCTATTATTACAGATCATCTACACCTAAATGTCCCATGGATATCTTAAACTCATGTTGTTCAAAGCTGAAGTGATCTTATCTCTTCTATTTCTGCTACTGACATCACTCTAGGCCTCCTGGTAGGAAACCTTAGTTTCATCTTTTGTTTTGTTTTTAAAGATGGGGTCTCCCTATGCTGCTCAGACTGGTGAAAAGTGGTTATTCACAGGCACAATTATAGCACACTATAGCTTCCAACTCCCAGACTCAAGTGATCCTCCTGTCTCAGCTTCCTGAGTAGCTGGGACTACAGGCACTTGCCACCATACCCAGGTTCATCTTTGAACATACCATAATCCCATGAACTGCCAAATGTATTGCACTTAGTTTAGCAATTTCTCTTAGGCTCACTGACATAACCCTAGTTCAGATGTTCATTACATTCTTATCTGAATTACTGCAATAGTCTTCTAAATGATCCTATTTTTAGACTCCCCAAACCTACCCTACACACTGCTAATTTAATCTTCCTAACACTTAGATGACATAGAAAAATGTTCAACATATACTATTAGGCTTAAAAAACAGATTACAAACCAGTACATACTGTAGTATAATCCTAATTTTATAAAATATGTAAAAAAAAAAAAAAAAAAAAGCTCCCCCTTCCATCCACACATATATACACAAAAAGACAAAGGAGGGGGGAAAAATCTCTCAAAGGATATACTCCAAAATGGCAAGAAAAGTTATCTCTGGATAGTTGGATTATGGGCAATTTATTTCCTGGTTTGAACTTTTTCCTTTGTTTTCTGCAGTTCCGACAATAAATGTATTATTTTATATAAGAGTTAAACAATTAATAATATAACATATATCCTTCTGTGACTTCCTCACTGCTTATGTTAAAAAGTCATAAATTCTTTGGCATGCACTCAAAGACCTCTATGGCCTTATTCAACTACTCTCCTCTTATCATATTCCCTACTTTCTATTCCCACTGCTACCTGTTCAAATCCATCCACTCCTTCAGGGTTCTGCTCAAATATCTCTAATATAATCATGGCATAAGTGAAAAAAATACCTGATTCTTAAGTCCCTCATTTAAAAATCCTGCTCTTCCAGTTACTGACCTTGGGCAAGTTAACTAAAGCCTCTGAAATTAAAATGTCCTCACCTATAAATGGAGGACAACACAACCTACTTCAAATGGCAGTAATTAAATAACAGAAGGTAGGCCTGAGCGGTGGCTCAGCTCATGCCTGTAATCCTAGCACTTTGGGAAGCCAAGGCAGGTGGACTGCTTGAGCCCAAGAGTTCAAGACCAGCCTGGGCAACATGGCAAAACTCCATCTCTACAAGAAATACAAAAATTAGCTGGGCAGGGTGGCACACGCATGTAGTCCCAGTAACTTGGGAGGCTGAGGTAGAAGGATCACCTGAGCCTTGGGAGGTTGAGGCTGCAGTAAGCCATGATCGCACCACTGCACTCCAGCCTGGGCAACAGAATGAGACCCTGTCTCAATCAGTAACAGAAGGTAAAACAAGTGTCTAACACAATGTGTTATTTGCTTCCATCTTGTTTGTAAGGGACATATGTGGCTCAAATTTGCAGCAGTGATAAATCTTGTAATGTTTTACCCACTGTTCTCTCCAGAATAAACAAAGGCAAGAGAATGTTAATCAAGGAACAGCCTCAAAACTCACTTATCACACTTCCTCAGTTTCCTGAGGGAAGTTTGAGGGGTTCTGTTTAGCTCCCCTAAAACAGTGGTTCCACTCTTGTTCTACTTCTTTTTTCACTTTCTGTACAAACTATGGAAAGTGATCATTTTTATCCATAACCACGGCTTTATCATCCATAAACTCAATTCTCAAATCTGTATCTCCAACTCAGATTTCTTACTGTATCTCAAGATTTAAAAATCAAAGTGTCTACTGAATGTTTAACCTGGGTGTCCCACAAGAAACCTAAACTCAAAATCCTAAAATAAACTTATATTTCCCCCAAAATTGTCTGTCTTCCTACATTCCTTATGGCACCATTATCCACCAAAGACAGAAACCTGAGAGACATCTTATATTCCTCTTTTACCCCCTTTTCTCCATATTCAAGTTCTGTAATCCACCTCAAACATTAAGTCCCACCTGCATCCCAAACATGCCAGGCAGTTTCACGCCTTAGTGTGTTGGAACACATTATTCCCTCTACCTAGAAAATCTTCCACTTCCTTCTTTGCTTGACTAACTTCTCTCATCCTTTAGAATTGAGCTGAAGGATTTTTCTCCTCTAGAAAACAAAAGCTAACTAGCATTTACTAAACACACACTATATTCTAATCACTGTGCAAAACACTTCGCATGCATTGTCTTGCCTAATACTCTAAATTCAGCGATGAGGTAGGTATTGTTATGTTTCTACAGATGGGGGAGGCCAAGATGTAACTCATGGGAGGTCATATATAAATAGTAAATAGTAGAAATGAAATTCAAACTTAGGTCTGACCCTAGTGCATAAGAATGCTCTTAGCCACCCTACTATACCACAGCTTCCCTTATCCAGCCCCTAACCCCACAATCCTACAACCTAGTGATTAGTTAGGGGTCTCTCCTCTGCTGCCATAATGAAGGGATTGTGCAGCACACTATAAATCTTTATTGTTTGGTTTGTCTTTTCTCAAATGAGTCTGAGTAAAGCAATTTGAAGACAAAGTCTGTTTCATTTACAATAGTCTCTCATTATCCAGAGTTATCCAATGTCTGAAAATAAATGGAAAATTCCAGAAATAAACAATTCATACTTTTTGTGTGTTTGTTTTTTGAGACAAGAGTCTCGCTCTTTGCCCAGGCTGGAGTGCAATGGCGTAATCTTGGCTCACTGCAACCTCTGCCTCCCGGATTCAAGCGATTCTCCCTGCCTCAGCCTCTTGGGTAGCTAGGATTACAGGTGCCCGCCACCACACCTGGCTAATTTTTTTATTTTTAGTAGCAATGGGGTTTCGCCATGTTGGCCAAGCTGGTCTCGAACTCCTGACCTCAGATGATCCACCCACCTCGGTATCCCAAAGTGCTGGGATTACAGGCGTGAGCCACGGCACCTGGCCAACAATTCATAAGTTTTAAGTTTCACACTGTTGTGAATAGCGTGATGAAATCTCGAGCCATCCCGCTCAGGATGTGAATCATCCTTTTGCCCAGCCTATCCATGCTGTATATGCTGCCTGCCCTTTAGTCATCAACATCTCCTGCTCAACATTGTCGTGGCTCAATGATCTGAGATCACCTAAAGCAGATGATTCTCCTTCTGACTTATCATCAATAGTGGCCTAAGGCTATATCACAATGCTGTCATTCACCTTACCTCATCAGGAAGGCAGTTTATCATCTCACATCATCACAAGAAGGGTGAGTACAGTACAATAAGATATTTTGAAAAAGAGAGACCACATTCATGTAACCTTTATTACATTGTCATAACTGTTCTATTAGTTACTGCACCTATTATATAAATTAGACTTTATCATAGGTATGAGAAAAAACATAGAGTTCAATACTATCCCAGGTTTCAGGCATCTACTGGGGTCTTGGAATATGTCCCCCTCAGATAAGGGGGAGCTACTGTATCTGTATCGCTGTACCCAGCAGAGTGCTTGGCCCATGGTAGCCTTAAAAATTATTAGGGGGAGCCAGGCAAGGTGGCTCACACCTGCAATCCCAACACTTTGGGAGACCAAGGCAGGTGGATCACCTGAGGCCAGGAGTTCAAGACCAGCCAGAGCAAGAAAGTGAGACTCCCATCTCTATCAAAAAAAAGTTTTTTAATTAGCCATTCAAATGGCTTATGCCTATAGTCCCAGCTACTCAGGAGGCTGAGTCAGGAGGATGGCTTGATCACCCAGGGATTTCGAGGCTGCAGCGGGCTATCATCACGCCATTGCACTCAGCCTGAGCAACGAAGTGAAACTCTGTCTCTAAAAAAAAAAGTATTGTGGCTCATGCCTGTAATCCCACCACTCTGGGAGGCCAAGGCAGGCGGATCACTTGAGGTCAGGAGTTCGAGACCAGCTTGGCCAACATGGTGAAACCCCGTCTCTACCAAAAAGACAACAATTAGCCAGGTGTGGTGGTGCACCTGTAATCCCAGCTACTCGGGAGGCTGAGGCACCAGAATCTCTTGAACCTGGGAGGCAGAGGTTGCAGTGAGCCAAGATCACGCCACTGCACTCCAGCCTCGGCAACAGAGACTCCGTCTCAACAACAACAAAAAAGTATTAAAAAGTATTAGGTTCCTTTTCCCTTCCCCCACCCCAAGTCAGAAACCATATTCCATAGCACTTTATACTTCTCTTAGGACACTTATCTTCTGCCTCATATGAGCATTTTGCTTCTCTTATTTACCCCACTAGACTATGCTCTTCGAGACCAGCATGGGCAACATGGTGAAATCCTGCCTCTACAAAAATTAACTGGGCGTGGTGGTGCGGGCATGTAATCCCAGCTACTCGGGAGGCTAAGGCAGAAATGCTTGAACCCGGGAGGTGGAGGCCGTGGTGAGCCGACATCCCGCAACTGTACTCCAGCCTGGATGACAGAGCGAAACTCTCTCGAAAAACAATAAAAATAAAAATCTTTATGCTGATACATCTGTTTGTATTAATTTTTCAACAAAAACTGAACCTATAATTAAGACAGCTGTAGGCCGGGAGCGGTGGCTCACGCCTGTAATCCCAGTACTTTGGGAGGCCGAGGCGTGCGGATCACTAGGTCAGGAGTTGGAGACCAGCCTGGCCAATATGGTGAAACCCCGTCTCTACTAAAAATACAAAAATTAGCCAGGTGTGGTGGCGCGCGCCTGTAGTCCCAGCTACTCGGGAGGCTGAGGCAGAAGAATAGCTTGAATGAACCACAAGGCGGATTGCAGTAAGGCGAGATCGCGCCACTGCATGCACTCCAGCCTGGGCGACAGAGCGAGACTCCGTCTCAAAAAAAAAAACAATAATAATAAAGTAGCTGTTAACTGTTTTCATTTCTATTGTGTAGCTTTCCTCCCACTCCTATTTTTCCACTTAGCAAAACACGGTTCCCAAGCCACAAAGGGTTTTCTAATTAACTTATCAAACGCTTCCCGATGCTAGGCACTGGGGAAAATGCAAACTCGGATTAGAAAGGGGTTTCTGGTCTCTAAAGAAATTCGATCTAGTAATGAACTCCCGAATTAAAATAGTATATAGAACACTAGGCTGTTCGAGTATGAGAGTCACGTGGCTCTGCAGCGTGACGGCGATTGTCAACGTGGGTTCAGGATCACGTAACAGACTACACAGCCAGCCCGTTAACTAATTCTCTAGGGTTAGTTTCGAGCTGTCTTGCCCAGCCATAACCTGTTTGGAGGGGCTGAGGAGAGATAGAGAAAGCAGCAAACCATCTTCCCTCAGACCTGTGCATCTTCCCAGACCCTACATGTCAGGGCTTTCCCCTTGCTCAGGCTCACCCACCACCTCACAGAGGCGTGGCTCTCACCTACCCACCCGTCTACCTCTCCGAAGGGGTTCGGCTAGCTTTTCCGGGGACCCTTCCCTCTCTAGGTGCCACGCACATGTGGTACTGGAGTAAAGGCCTGCACAAGCCACAGGCTCCCCCTTCTCGCTAGCATTCCAGACCCAGGTGGGTACCCTGCTTCGCGTTAGCCACTCCTCACCTGCTCTGCGGACACCGCCCCCTTCCCCGCGCCGCTCCCGCTGCTCTTGCCGGCGCGACCGCTGTTCTCCGCCATCTTCGCCGCCTGCTGGGTTTCCGGCCGGCGCAGCTCAGCCCCCCGCCTTGCGTCACGTCCGGCCTGCGAGTTACCGCCCACTCGCTGCGACGCTTCTGGTTCCAGGCCGCCCTCCGGATCGGACCCTGCGAATGGTTTTGGCTATATCTTCATGTAGGACTTACTCCCTATCCCGTGGGCCGCGGTGAATCCCACCTGCGGTGCTTTAACTTGTGTAACAGAGATGCTGCCTCTGGGAGAGGCGGGGAGGGAGGGGCCAACTGGAGCGGGCGGCGGGAGGGTGGAGGGCGGGGCGCGGCTTGGGGCCTGGGTTCCTTTGCCCCTTGCCCACCAGGGAGGGGTGGGAGACGAGAGAGGGTGAACTTTCCCCTGCGAGATTCTGGTGAAAGGGGAAATGTGCTTCGAGTCAGTAAAGCTGCGCAAGTGCACAGTCAAGGAGAGAGTCTTGGGAAAACCAAGGATAGTTCCCGGAGATGACTTTTGGACTGCGGAAACGTTTGTCAGAGGAAAGAGGCTTCAGTTTAATGTGAGCTCATTGGAAGTTGAACTATTCAGGCGGCGAGCAGAGCCCCTTCCTCCATCTTCCCACTGTATGGTCTTGTCCCTTAGCCTATAATTTCTTATAAAGAGCGTTTTGAAGACTAGGTTTTTACTGGCAGCGCCCTGATTCAGCCTCACAGTATAAAGAGAGAAGTCAGAGAATCCTAGAAATTTATTGCTTGAAGAAGGGGTTGGTGTCCTCATATCTCACCTTCCTCAGGCTGGGCTTCATCACCAGGCCTCCTCACAGATTCCTGTCCCTTCTGTGTCCTGGACTCCGGATACCTCAACTCTCAGTACTTTGTGCTCAGCCCAGGTAACACGTTTTGTTGTGTCCTCAGTGCCTGGCACTTAGATGCTCAGTTTGTTAAATGGATAGTGGGAGACACAGGAGTGTCAACTATCCACACATTTGATTGGTGAGCCCTACTAGCCCTGGGTCAACGTGCCCTGTAAGAGCATGATCAAAAGGAAGTCCAGCTTTCCTGCCTCTCCACTTGCACCCCTTAGCATTAAATTTGTTTCCCTGTGCTATGAAATCTGAGAATCCTGCCTATGCTGTTCACAGGCCCAGAGCCATGGCTATCTCCTCTTCCTCCTGCGAACTGCCCCTGGTGGCTGTGTGCCAGGTAACATCGACGCCAGACAAGCAACAGAACTTTAAAACATGTGCTGAGCTGGTTCGAGAGGCTGCCAGACTGGGTGCCTGCCTGGCTTTCCTGCCTGAGGCATTTGACTTCATTGCACGGGACCCTGCAGAGACGCTACACCTGTCTGAACCACTGGGTGGGAAACTTTTGGAAGAATACACCCAGCTTGCCAGGTATCAGGGAAAGAGCGAGGGAGAGGTAGAATCTTTGTTGGACAGTGTCCCTGGGTTGCCAGATATGAGGGTAGAGCCTTGAGAAGTCAGTGAAGAGTTGTCAGTGTCCCTTCCCCCCAGGGAATGTGGACTCTGGCTGTCCTTGGGTGGTTTCCATGAGCGTGGCCAAGACTGGGAGCAGACTCAGAAAATCTACAATTGTCACGTGCTGCTGAACAGCAACGGTGAGACTTTATAACCCTTTAGCCTGCCTCTTCCCATGCTCTTCTACCTAAACTTAGATTCTCCAGAATTGTTTCTCAACTCTTATTTCCTTGACCCAAGGATTTAGGGGTGGTCCTACTTCAGTTCCTAGCCTATAAACTATCTCCTCCTTGGGAGGAGTAAGCAAGGCTTCTAGAACACCAGCACTGATATTCCTTCTTTCTTACTGTAGGGGCAGTAGTGGCCACTTACAGGAAGACACATCTGTGTGACGTAGAGATTCCAGGGCAGGGGCCTATGTGTGAAAGCAACTCTACCATGCCTGGGCCCAGTCTTGAGTCACCTGTCAGCACACCAGCAGGCAAGGTGGGAGTTGTGAAAGGATGAGGGAGGGGAACAGGAATACTTTGAACTGGCAGTAGAGGATAGAAAGCCCTAAGAGAGGGGGTAATGGAAATATGACTAGATGCTGTGACAAACAGAGCAGGAAGACTACTAAGTAGGCTGTTTTTCATTCCAGATTGGTCTAGCTGTCTGCTATGACATGCGGTTCCCTGAACTCTCTCTGGCATTGGCTCAAGCTGGAGCAGAGATACTTACCTATCCTTCAGCTTTTGGATCCGTTACAGGCCCAGCCCACTGGGAGGTAAGATGATGCCTTTTTAAAACATAAGGGCCTTTTCTTAACCTCATCTTCCCCCCTTGGCCCTACCAGTTAAATTCCTTCCCCTTTCCACCTAATGGGAAAACTCATTCCCCAGATATTTCTCTCATGAATAGTTAAAATAGTAGATCATTCCTAGGCAATTACCAAAATAGTCACAATGGGTAGATTGGTCTGTAATGTCCCTCACCTGTCACTTCCCCACTATTTGCTACATGTACTTAAGTGAACACACATCTCATGCCCAGGTGTTGCTGCGGGCCCGTGCTATCGAAACCCAGTGCTATGTAGTGGCAGCGGCACAGTGTGGACGCCACCATGAGAAGAGAGCAAGTTATGGCCACAGCATGGTGGTAGACCCCTGGGGAACAGTGGTGGCCCGCTGCTCTGAGGGGCCAGGCCTCTGCCTTGCCCGAATAGACCTCAACTATCTGCGACAGTTGCGCCAACACCTGCCTGTGTTCCAGCACCGCAGGCCTGACCTCTATGGCAATCTGGGTCACCCACTGTCTTAAGACTTGACTTCTGTGAGTTTAGACCTGCCCCTCCCACCCCCACCCTGCCACTGTGAGCTAGTGCTCATGTGACTTGGAGGCAGGACCCAGGCACAGCTCCCCTCACTTGGAGAACCTTGACTCTCTTGATGGAACACAGATGGGCTGCTTGGGAAAGAAACTTTCACCTGAGCTTCACCTGAGGTCAGACTGCAGTTTCAGAAAGGTGGAATTTTATATAGTCATTGTTTATTTCATGGAAACTGAAGTTCTGCTGAGGGCTGAGCAGCACTGGCATTGAAAAATATAATAATCATAAAGTCTGTGTCTGGACATCGCCTTTGGGAACTAGAAGGGGAGTTGGTATTGTACCAGCTGGACTAAGCTCCAGTTCTAGACCTCCTGGCTCATTCAACATGCCTCCCTACCTAAATAAAAGTGCAACACTCAGTGCATGTCCCAGCCCCATTCTCCCAAGCATGGGAGTGGGCGTAGGAGTGGAGGAGGGGGAAGGAAAAAGGAATTACTTCACTTACACCTATGATGCCCTTTGCCCAAGCCAGAAGAAAGCAAAGGGGAAAAGGGCTGCAGGGTACATTATTTATTTTCACTTGAACATGGAAAGAAAGTGTCACACTCCCCCTTCCCCTTTATAGGGGGAGTGTATTTTAATCAGCAACCTCTTCTCCATCCACCCTGTGTATGTGTGTACACATATACCACCACAGTTGGGAGGCATGACTAGGCTGACCCAGTCTTATCTGTTCCTCCTTTGAAGAGGGTTTGACAAATGGGAAAAAGGAAGGAGCCACATCAGGCAGAGGTTTCAAGCCATGGAATGGAGGAAAGGCGGCAGAGAGGAGCAGCACCAGAGGCCAGGAGAGAGTGGAAAGGGCCACAGCTTGTTTTTAAAAAATTCTATAATTTGGAAGAGGGTGGCGATTAATTTTCAAAATACACTTCAGAGTCCCACTTTCCACATAGCTCCCTTACTCACAGCCCTTTGGTTTTTTAGACAAAATTTAAGAGCTCTCATAAAGCCAGAAGTATTGATAACTCCTTAGTGCATCCAAAAAAAGTGTTCACATCAATCCCTTACAAAGACTATGTGCTGTAGACTTTGCTTCTTCCTATACATTTGTCTTACGGCTCAGTGGTAAGGTAGCTGTAGAGACACATTAGCGGGTAAATGGAAAAGGGAAATAAAGGGGAAGCCCAGGCACATGGGTGCAGGGAGGGGTGGGGAATACCACTTCCACTTT
The DNA here is from genome assembly GCF_029289425.2 of Pan paniscus. Lineage (NCBI taxonomy): Eukaryota > Metazoa > Chordata > Mammalia > Primates > Hominidae > Pan > Pan paniscus. Next base: position 88,730,009 of record NC_073249.2, on the reverse strand, counting down.
CTTTTGTCTTTTTCTTTAAAAAAAAAAAAAAAGGCAGGGGTGTGATTGGTTGGAAGGGTAGAGAACAAACCCCAGAACAGTGTAAGCTCCAGAGGTGGGTGATGGGAACAGTCCCCAAAGTGAGAAGAGGGAATAGGTCAGGGCAATGCTTGCAGCATCAAGTTCCTCAGGAGTTTCTGTCGGCCCAGCTCATAGTCCTCCTCGTCTACATTTACCAGCAGCTTGATGGCTTCATGGCCCACAGCTTGCTTGAGGGAGTCTGTGATGAAGACACCTTTAAGTGCCTCTAATAAAGAGCCATTGATGTAGTCGCGCCAGAATGCATCGAGGTAGGTGAGCTCAGAGAACTTGATGTCACAGATGATGGAGCCCAGGTCCCGGGACTTGAGGATGGTGTTGGCCTGGTTAAAGCGCTCAAACTGGCGCTCAAGTGGGTCCTGCTTGTTAGAGAAGACATTGCCCTGCAGAGCAGTCTCATGCTGGCAGTATTCAGCCCGAACCCGCAGTCTGATGTCTGTTGGAAACAGAAGATACAGAGCAGAAGAGGTTACAGTAAGGGATGAGTTTACAACCCAAGCTTGAAAACTGAAAAGCACAACAGAATAAAAAAGTAGGGAATATCACCTGACAGCTTCTCTACTTCTTCCCCAGGACTATTTCTATGTATCTCTGAAATCCTTGCCTGAATGCAGGAGGTTCCCTTAAACGGGACATGCCGAGGTCAGCACTGTTCCCATTACTCACAGGTAGCAACTTGTTTATAGGAGATATTTTCCTAATTACCAGGCATAGAAGTTCATTTTAATACTCGACTTGGCTCATCCTACAATAAGGATGTCATAACAACATCCCTGTGATGTAGTATTAACTAACAAGAGTTGAAATGTACCCTGCCACAATCATAAAGAGCAGTTCTTCCACCAGACACCAAACCATTCAGCCTCACTTTGCAATGGCAATCAAAGTGAATCTCACACTGAATAGCATAAACTGCCCAGTGTCCCAGCAGTTCTTTATATTCTCCTTCAAGTCTGCTCCATCTCTGGAACCCTTGAACTTCCTCACCACATGTCTGCTTTTCCTTGGGATCTGGTGTCACTGACTTCCGGCGTTTTCGCTGGCTCCCAAGTGTGGCTCTCCCTCGGGCTGGCCGCTTGCTACACATCTGAGGACCCGAAGTGGGGCAACACACCACAGGATAGTGGGGAGGCACTGACCAGAAAGTAAAAGGGAAGAAAACACAGTAGGGTAAAGGCAGAAATTCAAACACTTCTGTTGGAATGAGGAAGGAATCATTTAGACTTAGCACTAAAAGCAGTGGAAAAATGTGACTTGAAAAGACATGTGAGACCAGGTGCGGTGGCTCACGCCTGTAATCCCAGCACTTTGGGAGGCCGAGGCGGGTGGATCATGAGGTCAGGAGATCGAGACCATCCTGGCTAACACGGTGAAACCCCGTCTCTACTAAAAATACAAAAAATTAGCTGGGCGTGGTGGCGGGCGCCTGTAGTCCCAGCTACTCAGGAGGCTGAGGCAGGAAAATGGCGTGCACCTGGGAAGTGGGGCTTGCAGTGAACCGAGATTGCGCCACTGCACTCCAGCCTGGACGACAGAGGGAGACTCCGTCTCAAAAAAAAAAAAAAAAAAAAAAAGACAAGACATGTGAGAGCAAATACAGGACCTAGGAGAAATGTCACCTCGCCTGATTTTTTTTTTTTTATGGGGCAAGATGTGGGGGCACAGCATCCTTTCATTTAAGCTGGCAAAGCCCAGAATGTGATGGGATCAGTGTCCTTTTACTTGATGACGGAAAGTAGGGGGAGTTAATGTCTTCTCACCTGTTTTAGAGGGCTGGGGAGGCCTTGGTTCTGGATCACTGAGGGCTCTGGGGGTCACATAGCGAATTGATGTCTCCTCCAGATACTTGTCTACAAGATCAGGGCACACTGTAGGAGGAGAAGTAATCATTCAGGAAAATATACACCCTTCCCTTCTGTCAGTCCAAACCCCCAGTGGGCCTCACAACTTACTCTAAGTACTCCCCAGGATCAATGTGTCCTCCCCTTTGGACGCCTATGCTGCTCCTTCCTGGCCTCCCACAACTCTTCCCTGATTCCAGCCCCTAATACTTCCTCACCAGCCCGTCTCCTCTTGAGGGTGACGTAGGGCAGCAGGTCGTGGCGAGTGATGATGCGCAGCAGCTGCAGCACCTGGCGAAAGTTACTTTCATCACAGCGGCCCTGGCGCTCCAGTGCCAATAAGAAGTCACGTCCATTTCGGATGAGTCCACGCTCGTGGTCATCAATGACATCAACAAAGAGGAAAGAAAGCACGCGCACATCTCTGTGTGTCAGATGAGTGCCCACGATGTCAAACATGCGGTGCAGGCTGTATAGCCCATGTTCCTGCTCACCATGCTCTTCTGGCCACACCTGGCTTGCCCGCCGCTTTAGGCCCGCCATGCTGGGGGCTCAGGTACGCAATGCTTTCCAGAATCCCTGCTCAGCAGCTGCAATCCCCACCGTACTGAAAGGGCAGGGAAAGAACCGATGAGACACTCAAGGGCAGGAACTAGTCTCATGCATTCCCATATTTCCAGTCGCTAACAATGCCTGGCACAGTATAGTGCTTTATACATGTTTATTAAATTTTTAAAGTGTTTGTTTAAAAATAAACACTGGCCAGGCACAGGGGCTCACACCTGTAATCCCAGCATTTTGGGAGGCCAAGGCAGGAGGATCACTTGAGCCCAGGCGTTCAAGACCAACCTGGGCAACATAGGGAGACTCGTTTCTACAAAAAAAGAAAAAATTAGCTGGGCTTGGTGGTACACACCTGTAGTCCCAGCTCAGCTGCACAGGAGGCTGAGGTGGGAGGAAGGCTTGAGGCCAGGAGTTCAAGATCAGCCTGGTCAACATAGCAAGACCCCATCTCTACAAAAAAGAAAAAAATTAGCAAGGCATGGTGGCATGTGCCTGTAGTCCCTGCTACTCAGGAGGCTGAGGCAGGAGGATCACTTGAGCCCAGGAGTTCAAGGCTGCAGTGAGCTACAATCCTGCACTGTAGCCTGGGTGACAGAGTGAGTCCCCCATCTCGAAAAAAAAGAACTAGTTTAAATTCTGACTGTATCACTGAAAGGCTGTGTAGCTGTGTGACCGTAAGCAAGTCACTTAACTCCAGATTCTCAGTGCTGTCATCTATAAACAGGGATGAATGAATCTACACCTCAGAGTTGTTAAGAATCCAATGAGAAAATCACTGGGTAACCCTTATATAAATGGTTGTGAAACATTTCAAAGATACAAGCATCCTTGGCCTTTGCAGCCCAGAATCATCCCTCCACATTTTTCCTACAATCCAACCACATCAAGAAATAACTGCTCAGAAAGTTTATCAATATTTACCAAAACTCATGGATTTAAAATAAACATTAAGTTTCTACAATAAGCGTTCTTGTAATTCTATGCCATTTGTACTCCCTTGATCTTCACCCTATTTGGCAATATCAACTTTTTTTTTTTGAGATGGAGTCTCACTTTGTCACCCAGGCTGGAGTGCAGTGGCACAATCTCGGCTCACTGCAACCTCCGCCTCCCAGGTTCAAGCAATTCTCGTGCCTCAGCCTCCCAAGTAGCTGGGATTACAGGCACACACCACCACGTCTTGCTAATTTTTGTATTTTTAGTAGAGATGGGTTTTTACCATGATGGTCAGGCTGGTCTTGAACTCCTGACCTCAGGTGATCCACCCACCTCGGCCTTCCAAAGTGCTGGGATTACAGGCGTGAGCCACCGTACCTGGCCTTGGCAATACCACCTTCTAAGCTTTCCTCATGGATGTCATTTACCAATCCCCTATCAATGACCAATCACAGCCCCACATTCGTTATATAGTTTGGCTCTTGATTCACAAAGTTCCTCCATCATTATGGGCTACAGGTAATACCAATGACGCAGCCATTAATCAATTCTCAAATTCAACAACTTTGACTCAAGTCACTCATACTGCTCCACCAGACAGTACCATCCTATACTGTGCACTCTCTGGTCACACTCTCCAATCACACAATCAATCCTAAATTCCTGTTAATGCTACTTCTAGATATTTCTTAAATCTATCCTACCTTTCCACCTCCACTGCCATGGTTCAGATTACAATAATCTCTCACCTGGACTACTGTAACTTTAAAAGTTCTCTGCAACACCAATCTTAACCTACCTAAATCCATCCACTGCCACATCTAGTTCAGTTAGCTGTCTGAAGTCCACAACTGACCAAGTCACTTTCCTGCTTCAGACCCATTGATTGCCCCATCGTTATCTATAAGAACACTCCAAACTCTTTTTTTTTCTTTTTTTTTTTTTTTTGAGACAGAGTCACTCTGTCGCCCAGGCTGCAGTGCAGTGGCGCGATCTTGGCTCACTGCAACCTCCGCCTCCCGGGTTCAAGCGATTCTCCTGCCTCAGCTTCCCGAGTAGCTGGGACTACAGGCACCCACCACCACGCCCAGCTACTTTTTGTATTTTTAGTAGAGACGGGGTTTCACCATATTGGCCAGACTGGTCTCGAACTCCTGACCTTGTGATCCGCCTGCCTCGGCCTCCGAAAGTGCTGAGATTACAGGCGTGAGCCACCACGCCTGGCCGAACACTCCAAATTCTTTACACACACATCAAGCCTTCTAAGATGAGGCCTACCTTCCCAACCTCATTTCCCATCACATCCGCTTTTTATTCTCTAACATTATCAGTTTGTTTATAGTTCACATACATCATGCAATTTGTTTCTCTATACCTTCTTCAGGCTCTTCTCTTTGCCTGAATGCCCCTCTCCCTTCTCTATTCCACACCCCCATCATCACTCTTTTTCAGATGGCTAACTCCTACTCATTCTTTAAGAGTCAGCTCAGATGCCATCTTCAAAATGCATTTTCTACACCCCCATGCTGAGATAAGTAGTCCTCTTCTGTGCGCTTATGGAACACTATGCATATCTCCTTTACACCATTTATCACCATGTACTAAAATTATTTGTGTATTTATTATCCCATTAGATCCTACTCAACTCATGGAGAGATATATTCATCTTTATATCCCTAGTGCCTAGTAATGGACAGAGCCTCAAATATAGTGGGAGCAACCCACTGTTGAACTGAACTTAATCTCCAAGAGATCACCTCAAGCAATTCCAATTAAGAAACAAATTCACAAAAGTCCAAGAGAGGACCCCATTAAAAACAGATACAGGTAATTCAGTTACCATGCATATATTCTAACTAGCCATAGCCTCCTCTGCAATGTCCAGAACTACCCACACCATACCACACCACTCTACCCTACTCAACAATTAAACAGGTTGCTCTGTCCATTTTATACAAAAAGGAACTGAGGCTAGACTAGGAAACAATAAAATAATAAGCTTCTTTGGAAAAACAAAGCTGATAGAGAAAGCTGAAGAGTAAGTAGGAACTGGTCCTTTCTTCCTCAGATGAAAAACTAAAATGAAAGCACAGAGAAACTCATTCCCTTAAGAAAAGGGGAGGTACACTCTGGGATCACTTAACCCTATACCATGGGTTCTGATATGTAGACAGGAAATGTAATCCATATATAGTTTTGAGAGCCCAAATGCCCCACCCAAAGCATGGGAAATAGCTATTCAACTATAGACTGGTATTCCTTGCCTCTTCCTCTCGATTCACCTGTTGCTGTTACTGGGTACAAATGAAGGTGCTAAAGGAAAATAAGTTATTGCTCATAGCAGGCAACATGAGAAAACTGAGCCTCCTCAGAGCCCCTGCAACTTCTCTTTGTTCCCTATCCCACCTGTTCCCTTGGGCCAGCTGTTGATTATGAGGCTCTCAGATAAAGCAGATGGGTAGGTTTCACATTAAACCAACCAGAAGAGCCGGTTGCTCCACAGTTCCCTAATTTAAAGTGTGCTTAAACCCCAGGAAATGAAGAAACACTGTCCCCACATACCCTCGCAATGGAAAATAAGGCAAAATACAGGAAAGCACTGTGCTCCTTATTATGTATCAATGGATGTAATTCTATAAGCTTCAATCCCTTGAAGTTAACTCCCTACATTTGAGAGGAAACAAACACACTAGCCACCTTTAAGTCCTAGATCCCAGGCTAGATCATCAATGTACTAGGAAGTATAATAGCTTTTAGGTCAGTGGTTCTGAACCAGGGGCAAATTTGACCCCTGGGGAATATATGGCAATGTCTGGAGACATTTCTGATTATTATGCCTGGTGGGGAAGGGGACTGCCATCAGCATGTAATGAGTAGAAGCCAGGGATATTTAGAAACATCCTATAGGACAGGTGCAGTGGCTCCCGTCTGTAATCCCTGCACTTTGAGAGGCCAAGGTGGGAGGAACACTTGAGCCCAGGAGTTTGAGATCAGCTTGGACAACATGGTGAAACCCCATCTCTATGCAAAATATAAAATTAGCCTGGCGTGGTGGCATGCACCTGTGATCCCAGCTACTTGGGAGGCTAAGGTAGGAGAATCGCTTGAGCCTGGGAGGTCGAAGCTGCAGTGGGATGTGATAGTGCCACTGCAGTCCAGCCCAGGTGACAGAGTGAAACCCTGTCTCAAAAGAAAAAAGAAACATCCTATAATGCACAGAACAGTCTGCCACAACAAAGAATCATGCAGCACAAAATGTCAATAATGCCAAGGATGAGAAACCCTATTCTAGGTGGAGCATGGTAAAGGGTCAAAAGAATGCATATCACTTTCCACACTAGATCTAGAAAAAGCCATTTGGTCCCTCCATCCAAACCCATCAAACAACATTCCAGAAGAAAAGAAAAGCCTGTCGGACATACATGTTCATTTAACTCCCAAGTCCAACTGCACTAAGGTGTTTCATGCCACTCCAACCTTGGGTCCTCTGTCACCTGCTGTTGCCATTCAGCTGAGGAACAGGTGGTAGTTCTACATCCACTTCTGCCCCATCCCAGGAGGTCTACTTTGACCTAGTTCAATCTGGAGTTCTATGGGGATATTAGAAATGTAATCCTCTGCAAGACAGACACAAAGGATCCTGCTCGTAAGCCTCAGGGTCATCTTTAAAGTCTTGGAACTGGATGAGCAGCAAATTCTCCTTGTGAGGTCACTAATCAGACTTATATTGCTTATTCAATGAAGCAAACATAGAAATATGTAAGTTCCTCAAGGCCATGTCCTTGGGAGAAATATGAGGATACTGTCATGCAGGTTAAGAGGCAGCCCTCTCCACTTAATGCAACCCAGATAAGGGTTCCAAGAATCTATCTAACTTTAACATTAAAAGAATGTGATGAGGCCTCGCATGGTGGCTCACACTTGTAATCTCAACACTTTGGGAGACCAAGGCAGGAGGACTGCTTGAGCCCAGGAGTTCGAGACCAGCCTGAGCAACATGACACAACTCCATCTCTACAAACAATAAACAAAAATTAGCTGGGCATAGTGGGACATACCTGTGGTCCCAGCTACTCTGATCGCACCACTGCACTCCAGCCTGGGGTACAGAGTGAGACCTTGCCTCAAAAAAAAAAAAAAAAAAAAAAGTGATGAAAGTTCAGCTGATTAGTAAAATTAGAAAAGAAAACATGACCAATTTCCTCTAAAACCAAAATATACTCATATTTCTGTGACAGTGAAGCAAGGGAGCTCAACTTAAAACATACAGAGATTCTAGATGACAGGTATCAGAATGGTGAGGAGAATGTAACCCTCTGAACAGAAAATTAGAACTAACTCAAGTCTTGGTATCTGAAACACTGCCAAATACCAAGAGACAAAACTCCAGCACACAGAAAGTCCTGATCCCACTGACTGGTCTGGCTGTATTTGAGATAGTAACACATGAATTCTCCCCTACAGTTTCCCAAGAATAATTGATTCTGAGGAATTGTTGTATTTCCTGGAGTTTTGCTTTTTTCTTTAGAGAAGTCCAAGTCAGCCAAGGGCCAACAGTCTATAGGTATCTTCAGGATTTCCTCCTGATTGGTCCTTCTCTACTATGTTTCTACTTCCAAGCAAAGTCTGGTCTCATCCCAACCAGGAATATCTGTAGTTTTTGAGGTACTTGGCTCTCTCAGAAGCCCTTAGGGGAAAGCGACGTGAAAGAAATAAAAAAGAGTGCTGTCTTGAAATGAAAATGACAGTCATCTTTTCTGAACAGGGATGATATTTGTAATTTCATAGAATTAAGAGATATCTGACTCTCTCAGAAGTCCTCAGAGGAAAAGTCATGCAGAAGAACTACAAAAAAAAAGTGGTATCTTGAAACTTAAATTAAAACTACATAGAAAATCTTAAAGATGGTTAAGAGTACATTCTTGCTGGTGGGATAGGAAATGTAATCAAATATCTGGAAGTCAGAATTACATAGTATGTTTTCAAAAGAAGGATGCCAGGAACCCCCCAACAGCTGGAAGAGAAAGTTAGAGGAAAAGTTTCCCACGGAAGGAAGGTGTCCCAGCAACCCTCCAAGGGCAACATTTAGTAGACAATGTACTAGAATACAGCCTTCCATATGTTAAAAAAAAAAAAAGTTTCAGAGCTGACCAAGAAGACTAGACAATAACAAACCAAAGCTGGGGGATTGTCCCAAGACATCTAAATCTCCTTCTCTTTCACCTCCTATCTCCAATTAACTAAAGACAGTGATTACAACAGATCTCATGCACTCAGATGGATGAATGATAACTCATTTTCCCTGGCATTCTCCTCCTCATTAATGGACCCAACCTCAAAATAACTCCCATGCTATTTCCATTCCCTTCCATTGTTTGAAAACAATAAAAAAGTTCCAGACTTACCTCCGCAAGAAACTTAATTTCCCAGGTCTCTTCCTAGCACAAGTTTCACAGCCAGCAGCAAAACAAAAACAAATAAGGAGGGGAAAATAATTAATTTTCAAGTTTTACTTTGAAACCTCAAAGGCCCATAGAATTAGACAATCTCATTGCAAAAGTACACAGACAAGCCTAAAGCCATTTAGAGAACTCACCCCCAACAAGTCTCCAGGCTTCCCTAACTCTCTATTAGTCAATTTACAAAAACAATACCAACTCCAAGAATTTCCAGTCTCAATGGCTTGCGGCAAGACAGCTCCCAAATTTAAGAACTTCTGGGAAAACCAATTACCCTCTGGCAGCTTCTCATCTTCCTCCACAATTCCTTATTCCTATTTTGTTACAATATTAACGTTAACTTTCATCTTTAGAAAAAACTGGGAGGAAAGTGGTTACAGCAGACCAGCACTATCCTCCAAATTCTACATTTGGCCCTTTCCCTTAACTAGCACACAATGAGAACAAAATACCTAATGGCGCAGCATCCACTCATACGTCTATGTTTCACCAGGGAAAAGTTTTTCTACATACAGTATCCATGTTACCCCCTCCCTTCCAGACTTAAAACAGCAAAAGGGTCTGGAAACTACAGCACTCATTTAATTAACCTGTCTAGATGCCACTCTATCTTTTCTCTTTCCCTCCTCAGACTTCCAGAGCCTCCACCTTAGCATATAGGGTTCCAATATAGCCATGTCTGCTCCCCCACTCTTGTATTGCTAATGCTAAAAACTAGAAAAGTCCTTTGCTCCTCCACACTTGGGCGACACCGGCTTCCCCATTTTCCCAAGCAGGAAAAACAAGGGAACAGTAAGCTAGGGAGTCTTTTGGAAAACAAACCCAGTTGAATTCTCATCCAACCCCAATTCTGCAAACCCACATGACTATTCCCTTCTGCCCTTCCCACCCTCTTAAAAGCTAAGGGCCTGGCAATTAGAATTGGCTGCAACTGATGCTGCTTAACTCTGTTCTCTCCTCCTCTCCACCGGGGAAAGGGAAACCCCCGAACCTCTATCACCCGTGCAGCTCCACTGTCCTATCTCCCATTCCACTCCCCTTCCTCCCAAACTTTCTTCCTCCCAGTCTCTCACTTTCTCCATTACCTCCTCCCACCGACACTCTCTCTATTCCCCAAGCCTCCGTTCTCTCCTTTTCCACCCAAATTCTCCCCTAGGCCCTTCCCCCTCCCACCTCCAATTTAACACTTTCGAAGCCCCCCAGAAACGTCTTAACTCCAATTCTGACCTTTCCCCACCTCCTCGCAACACCCCTCATCAGAGTCCAGTTCTCCCTCCAACCACATGCCACAGCCCCCTTCCCCTTCACACCCTCAGCCTCTCCCTCCTGCTCCTACCCCCTTCAATACGAGCGGATCGCAGCCCCACTCCCCACCTCGGCCTCTCTAATACCCCTGGCTGGGCCCAGTCTCAGCCCTTGTTTACGCCCCTCCCCATGCCCTCACTCCTCCGTCTCGACCCCTGCCCTCTCCCGCAGTTGCCATCTCCCCTGCACGCCCCCCTCGGCAGCTCCCCTCCCCCACCTCTCAGCGTCCCGTCACCTCCCTCTCTTGAGGTTCTCAGGCTGGACGTCGCCACCGCCTCCCCCTCCACTTTCCTTCCCCAAGCCCTTTGCGGCCCCGCCCGGCCCCGCCCCGTCCCGCTCGACTCCCTCTCCCCACTCCGGCCGCCCCTCCGCCTCACTCTCGGCTCAGGCTCGGCGCCGCCATGTTGGATCCATCCGCGCCGCTCTCCCGGGCCTGCCTCACGGCGCCGCATCCGGGCTCCAGCAGCCGCCGCCGCCGCCGCCGCCGCGGCCGTGGGGGAGGGAACAGGCGGGCGGGGGTGGCTGCATCCTGAACGGCGCCTCCCGGAACCCGGCCGGTTAGTGGCGGCTTCGAGGCCATAGTGAGACATGAGCCGGCGTAGCCATAGTAAGTGAGGGCAGCCTGGCAGCGGCATTAATCGGGGAGTGGATAGCTTCACTTCGGGAGGAGAGATAGAGATTGGCAGCCATCTTGCTTTGGGGCAAGCTGGCAACGCCGGTTTGTCTTGACGGCTGCTTAGGGCGGTAACAAGCGATCGAAGAGGATAGCATTCTTGAATGGGAAACATTGGTGGCGCCACAGCTGGCTGGTGGCGACTTCAAGACCCACTGGAAGGCTGGGATTGGCAGCCATGACTCATAAGGGCGGAATACCACGGGGATCGGTTTGTCTGGCGAACTTGAGTGAAGGGTCAAGATCTGGATTTCACCTTTCCTCTGAGCTTCCTGATAACCCGGACGTTCCGTAAACCCGGATCCGGAGCCGAAAGTGGTGCCCAGATCCCGTCTCGGAATTCATTCGTTCAGCATTTACCTTTTGAACGCCGGTTTCCTGTAGGAAGTGTCGCCTAGCTGATCCGTGTAGGGCTGTTGGGAATTGGGGGTGGGGAGGATGGTGCGGGTACGTTCTGGAGCTGCCAACAGCCTGGTGTGGCTTAAGAAAGTGGTAATAGATAGGGGAAGACCAGATTATGCGAAGCCTTGTAAATTAATTGATTTTTATCCTTAAGGCAATGAAAAGTCTTTGAAGAATCTCAGCAGAGGTGTGAACAATTTCATTTGCATTTTAGATCGCTGCGTGCAGTGTGAAGGATGAATTGAGGGGACAAAGTGAGAATCAAGGAGAGCAGTTGTGAGGCTCTTTTCCAGGCAAGGATGATGATGGTCTGCCTGTGGAAGGGAGAGTGCAGATGGGGAGATACAGATTGGTTTAAGAGGTACGAATGTTGTGACTTGGACAACTGGGGAATAATGATACCGGTTTCTTTCTCGTTTAGGGGGGAGATAATGAGTTTTAGGTGCCCCTGGGATATTAGCTAATGTGGGTTGGGAACCCAAAAGAAAGGTTTGAGGTGTGTGTGCGTGTGCATATAGATAGCTGTTGAAGTCATGAAGTGGGCTAGAGAGGATACCTGCATTTGCCGGATAGGATGAGGGAAGCCGAAAAGAGAACACTGAGAAGGGGCAAACCGAAAGGAAAGAAGAAAACCATAGAGAACTATCAAGGAAACTGGTGAAAGCGTTTAGTGTAACAGAGATAAAGTAAAATGCTAACTAAAATATATCCATCAGGGCCGGGCATGGTGACTCACACCTGTAATCCTAGCTTTGGGAGGCCGAGGCGGGTGGATCACTTGAGGCCAGGAGTTCGAGACCAGCCTGACCAACATGGTGAAACCCTGTCTCTTCTAAAAATACAAAAAAAATTAGATAGGTGTGGTTGCACATGCCGGTAATCCCAGCTACTTGGGAGGCTGAAGCATGAGAATTGCTTGAACCCAGGAGGCAGAGGTTGCAGTGAGCCGAGATCGCGCCACTGCATTCCAGCCTGGGCACCAGAGCAAGACCCTGTCTCAAAAAAAATAAAATAAATAGGCCGGGTGCTGTGGCTCACTCCTGTAATCCCAGCACTTTGGGAGGCCATGGCGGGCAGATCACTTGATGTCAGGAGCTGGAGACCAGCCTGGTCATCATGGTGAAACCCCGTCTCTACTAAAAATACAAAAATCATCCAGGCATGGCAGTGCGCGCCTGTAGTCCCAGCTACTGGGGAGGCTGAGGCACAAGAATCGCTTGAACCCAGGAGGCAGAGGTTGCAGTGAGCTGAGATCGTGCCACTGCACTCCAGCCTGGGTGACAGAGTGAGACTCTGTCTCCAAAAAAATAAAATAAAATAAATAAAATGTATCTATCAGATATTGCAATAAGGGCCAGGCACAGTGGCTCACACCTGTAATCCCAGCACTTTGGGAAGCCTAGGCAGGTGAATCACTTGAGACCAGGAGTTGGAGACCAGTGTGGCCAACATGGCAAGACCCCATCTTTACAAAAAATACAAAAATTAGCTGGGCATGGTGGTGCGCACCTGTGATCGCAGGTACTCCAGAGGCTGAAACACGAGAATCAATTGAACCCAGGAGGCGGAGGTTGCAGTGAGTCAAGATTGCACCACTGCACTCCCGGCAACAGAACAAGACTTTGGTTTTTTTGTAAATAAAACAAACAAATAAATAAAAAGGCCAGGTGTGGTAGCTCACACCTGTAATCCCAGCACTTTGGGGACCGAGGTGGGCCGATCACCTGAGGTCAGGCGTTCGAGACCAGCCTGGACAACATGGTGGAACTCCCGTCTCTACTAAAAATACACAAATTAGCCAGACATGGTGTCGGGCACCTGTAATCCCAGCTACTTGGGAGGCTGAGGTGGGAGAATCGCTTGAACCCAGGAGGCGGAGGTACAGTGAGCCGAAATTGCACAATTGCACTCCAGTGAGACTCTGTCCCCCCAAAAAAGATACTGCAACAAGGAGGTCATTTAGGAAATTTGGAGAAAGCTGTTTTGTAGTTATGGTGGATAGAAACCAGATTGAATTGAGAAGGCACAACATATAAAGACAGTTTTTTCATGGTGTTGATGTAAAAAGGAGACTAGTGGTAGGGTGTTGCAGGAGGGAGAATTCCAAAGAAGGTGAAGAAGTTTTAGGTACCTGTGAGATAGCTAGATAGATATGTCCTAGTGGCATGTTTAATACACAGATCTAAAACTTAAGAGAAAAATATAAGTGGAGAAAAAAAGCAAGCACAGAATAAATATGACACATTTACACATGCATTAAAAAATTATGAAGAGTGGGCCTAGGAGGGATAAGACTTATACTTTTCATTTTACATCTATCTTTATTGCTTGAAATTATTTTATTATGCACATATTATTTTACAGAAAGCTACTTTTTTTTTTTTCTTTTTTGAGACAGTCTCGCTCTGTCACCCAGGCTGGAGTGCAGTGGCACATCTCAGCTCACTGCAACCTCTGATTCCCAGGTTCAAGCAATTCTCCTGCCTCAGGCTCTTGAGTAGCTGGGACTACAGGTACACGCCACCATGCCTGGCTAATTTTTTGTATTTTTAGTAGAGACGGGGTTTCGTTATGTTGGCCAGGCTGGTCTCACACTCTTGACCTCGTGATCCACTCGCCTCGGCCTCCTAAAGTGCTGGGATTACAGGCGTGAGCCATGGTGCCTGGCCAGAAAACTACTTTTTAGAAAGCCCTGTGATATATAGGCCAGAAATTCTGAAACATCAACATTTCAGTGGTAGTTGAAGCCATAGATTTGGATAAGCTCCCCAGAAAAGAGCAGAGGGCTAAGAAGAGTGCTCTCGGAAATTCCAACATTTAAGGCACAAGTAGAAAAAGAGCTCTTGGAGAATCTTTGAAAAGGAACAGCGAGTGAAGAAGAAGAAAACCTGGGAGATAATTGTCACAGAATCAAAGGGAAGAGTATTTCAAGGGGGTGGATGTTGAAAGTGTCAGATGTCCCCACAGAGGCAGCTAATAGGAAAGGTGCTCTTATCTCTGAACCTAGGTTTCTTGGAAGCTTGGCACAAGAGTCAAATCCAGATCTTGAACCTTTCCCCAAGTATCACTGGGCAGTACAACCCCCAGGCTATTCTGCCCTTATGCATCATGGCTGCCAGTCCCAGTCTTTCAGTGAGTCTTCAAGTCAACACCAGCCAGTGCTGGCACCATCAATCTTACTACACTCAATAATGATACCCTGGCTGGGTGTGGTGGCTCACACCTGTAATCCCAATACTTAGGCCAGGAGTTCAAGATCAGCCTGGTCAACATAGTGAGAGACCCCATTTCTACAATTTTTTTTTTTTAATTAGGTGGGTGTGCACTTGCCTGTAGTCCCAGCTATTTGGGAGGCTGAGGTGGGAGGATCACCTGAGACTGAGGAGTTTGAGGTTGCAGTGAGCCCTGATGGCACCATTGCACTCCAACCTGAGTGACATAGCGAGACCCTGTTTCAAAAAAAAAAAAGAAGAATGCTACCCTCTCCCAGTCCTTACTATGGCCCTGAAGCTGCCATCAACAAAAACCTGTTTTTCTAGAAATGGTGAAATTAAGGAATTGAAAGTGGGAGTATTCGTTGGAGTTGGAGGTCAGGAACTAACTATATTTTTCATGGGTTTTTCTAAAACCTCCCAGGATGATAGTAAGAGTTGGCACAAAAAGAGGTTAATAGGTGCTGAAGGCTGGGTTTGGAGGATCACTTGAGCCCAGGAGTTTGAGGCTGCAGTGAGCTATGATTATGCCACTGCACTACAAAAAGAAAAAGAAAAAAAAAAAAGGTGTTAAAGGGCAGTAAAGCCAGATGGCATAAGCTTCAAAGGGAGAAGAATTTTTGCAAGAGGATGGAAGCACAGTGGTCTAAAAGTAGCAGTGGGTAGCAAAGAGAAAGCTGATACCTTGCCACCCCTTCCTACAGGAGCAAGAATAAACAGCCTGTAGAAGGTTGAAGGGAAAAGGTGTTCATTAATTGGGAAAAGTAAAAAATTTCTACCTCACCTCTGACCATTTTTTCCTCTATACCCACTGGAACACTTTTCTTTTGTAAACAATCTCCCTTATGTATTCATTGTCTTCGTAGATTGCTCCTTAGCTTTTCCTAGAGGAATAGCCATCAGGACAGAGGTAGCTGTGATGTGTGGAATGCAGATGTAATCCACATAAGCCCGCAAAAAAGGCAGACACAGGCACTACTTCTTAAAGGAGAATAATATTCTCCCTCCGTATCCATATTCTGAAGTGGTTTGACACTCAGTAGTCTTGGCACCATGATGGTAATTCCTTTCCATGAACCCACCTCTCCTCTCCAAACCTAACCCAATTCCATTCAGAGGATTAGAGAAAGCTGAGGATTGCCTTTTCTAGTCATAGTATGATGTCCAGTCTGCTTATTGCAACCAATGGGGAAGAGAACAGATCACTTTCTTCACTGAGAATGGAAAGCTTAGCCAGGCACGGTGGCTCATGCCTGTAATCCCAGCACTTTGGGAGGCTGAGGCAGGAGGATCACTTGAGGTCAGGAGTTCGAGACCAGCCTGGCCAACATATTGAAACGCCATCTCTACTAAAAAATAAACAAATTAGCTGGGTGTGGTGGCATGCACTTGTAATCCCAGCTACTCGGGAGTCTGAGGCAGGAGAATTGCTTGAACCTGAGAGGTGGAGGTTGCAGTAAGCCAAGATCACGCCACTGTACTCCAGCCTGGGCAACAGAATTGAACTCTGTCTCAAAAAAAAAGAATGGAAAGGTGAAGGAAGGGCTGAGATTTGCCTTCATTAGGCCTTCCAAAGTAATCTGTCTTCCCCTGCAGGACTCACAGAACTCAGTTCTTTTCCCTGGGGCCAGACTTCAATGACCAAATTTTCCAAATTCCAAACATTGGGACAGTTGCCTGGCCAGCTGTTCCTAAACTAGTCAGTTTATTTGGAGGGATATTTTCTGCTTGGGGAGCCCTGGAAGTTCACTCTTTCAACATGAAGTCCTAAGATCGTAATGCCAACAAAGAGAGCTGTGCAGATTTCCTGAGCTAAGCCAAAGGGACCTCCTGTGTAGAGATGGGCACCCTCATGTCCATCACTGAGAAATATTTCAAACAGTTTAGAGTTTTTTGTTAGCTATAGCTAGACTGCTGTTCCTCCTTAGCTTAAACTATACATCATCTGTACAGTTAAAACAAAAACTTCATCTCTTGCCTTATGAACCACCCTCTCCTTGATTCAACTAAAAACTTGGGGGAACTTCCTCTGAGAAGATTGAGAACCCTGTGTAGAATTCTCTTGTGGAAGTCCTCTGCTTGTTATGTTTCTTCCTTTACATTAGTTCCTGTCTCTTCCTCAGCTGAGAAAACATCCCTCCAGCTTTCAAAGACTGGCCCCTTCAGCTCTATCCTGATGCCCATCCTTTTCTACTTATCAAAACACTACTCCCACAGTTACCTCTTCCTTCACTGGAATCTGTAACCTGGAACCCTTCAGCTATCCACAGGCTCACATTTCCACTGTGTCCTTAACTGTAGTTTTCAACTCCCTGTAATTCTCAGTAATTAGAAAGGCCTTTTTACTATCCTTAGATAAATCTCTTTGTAACTTCCATGTATTGGTTCTGTTTTTTCTCTCTGGGTCAACACATCATAGCCACATGTCCGTACTAAATATTTTTTTACAAGTCAGTGGTAGTACCAGTTTAGAGTAAAGCAGATCTGTTCTCTCTCTTGATCTGAATACTCTATTAAGGCTGCTTGTCCTAGTCCATGTTCCTTCCCAGGTCTGCCAGATTAATCTTTTCAAACCAGATATTCCCTTAAGAAGTCTATATCTTGCTAGCACTAGCCCCTTGTCACAAGTATCCTCTTGACGCTTCCAGGGCCACTCGGATCCCTGTGTCCCTACCAGGGCTTTACTCTTCTGCTTTACTCTGCAGGGACTTGCTGACCTGATGATCTGCTCTATTCTTGGTTTCCTATTAACTCTAAGCTGCCCCAGTTACTCATTTTCATCCAGGCATTATACTACTGGCGCCTCCTAATTTCAGTTCAGCTTGGAACCTAGCTCTAAGTCCAGAACTAGAATTTATTGCAGTTCTGGCTTCTATGGCTCCCGAATAAAAGGGTAGGGACCTCGGCCACACATGGTGGCTCATGCCTGCAGTCCCAGGACTTTGAGAGGCTGAGGCGGGTGGATTGCTTGAGTCCAGGAGTTCAAGACCAGCCTGGGTAACATGGCCAAACCCTGTCTCTACAGAAAAAAATACAAAAATTAGGCATGGTGGCATGTGCTTGTAGTTCCAGCTACTCAGGAGGCTGAGGTGGAAGGATCACTTGAGCCTGGAAAGCCGAGGTTGCAGTGAGCCAAGATCGCACCACTGCACTCCAGCCTGGGTGACAGAGCCAGACCCTGCTGCCTCAAAAAAAAAAGAAAAAGAAAAAAGGAGTAGGGACCACAATCAGTTGCTGAATCCTAGTGATCTGCTGTTCAAGTCGCCTCAACCTGTTCCCTTTTCTTCATTCCCCAGCTCTGACCCTCACTAATATGACAGGCAAGTTCCTTAACTTCTCTAAACTTGTGTTCTTATCTGTGAAAGGAATATAACATCCACCTTACAGATCATTGTTTTAATGATTATATTAAATGATGTATAGAAAGTGTTGCACAGGGCCTAGTGCTCGATAAATGTTACCTAATATTTATTATTGTATTATATATAACAAGTCTCACCAGGTTTCAGAAATTTAGCAGGCTCTTTATCAATGACTCTTTGCTGCCCCCATGGGGATGACTTTTTCCAAGTCATTGGTTATTCCAAAGACCGTAACATAAAACAACCCTGTCTCACCAATCCCACCAGTTAATTAGAGAATTAACCAATTTTTCTTTGGGTGGTTGTTCAATTAAGTAAAAATGCTCTTATATTCCAGACCATTCTTTTTCAAATAACATAACAGGCTGGGCGTGGTGGTTCATGCCTATAATTGCAGCACTTTGGGAGGCCAAGGCAGGTGGATCTCTTGAGGTCAGGAGTTCAAGACCAGCCTGACCAACATGGTGAAACCCCGTCTCTACTAAAAATACAAAAATTAGCCGGGTGTGGTGGCCCGTGCCTGTAATCCTAGCTACTCAGGAGGCTGAGGCAGGAGAATCATTTGAACCCGGGAGGCAGAGGTTGTAGTGAGCTGAGATTGTGCCACCGCACTACAGCCTGGGTGATAGAGCGAGACTCCGTCTCAAAAAAAATTTTTTTTTTACATAAATAAATAACAATAGGCCGGGCGCAGTGGCTAACGCCTGTAACCCCAGCACTTTGGGAGGCTGAGGCGGGCAAATCACGAGGTCAGGTGATCGAGACCATCCTGGCTAACAAGGTGAAACCCCATCTCTACTAAAAACACAAAAATTAGTGGGGCGTGGTGGTGGGCGCCTGTAGTCCCAGCTACTCAGGAGGCTGAGGCAGGAGAATGGCATGAACCCAGGAGGCAGAGCTTGCAGTGAGCCGAGATCGCGCAACTGCACTCCAGCCTGGGCAACAGAGCAAGACTCTGTCTCAAAAATAAATAAATTAAATAAATAAATAAATAAATAAACAATAATAAGGTTATCAAAAGGTTGAAAGTAAAATTATAGGAAAAGATAAGCTATGCAACATAAACCAAAAGAAGCTTATGTTAAAATCAGACACAGTTGACTTGAAGGCAAAAAGCATTACTAGAAATAAGGACATTTTATACCAATAAGTTTAATTCACCAGGAAGTTAAAAAATTTATTTATTTATTTATTTTAGACAAACAGCTTTATTTGAAAGACGGGGGACAGCCAAGTCCCCCTGACCCTGCGGTCCTGGCAACGTCGGTCTCAGGCGTAGGAGGACCAGTGTCCTGCGGAGAGAAAAATAGGGTTAGGGGTCTGCAGCCGGGGTCAGGAGTCAGGGGTCAGACCACGCGAGCAGCCGCACCCGGGGGGAGGCCGCGGCCCCTGTCGGGGCCTGGGTTTCACCGCCGCACATGGCGGCAGCACGCGGTGAGCTGAGGCCCCCGGAGGCTCTTGGGCGCCGAATTTCACCCGCGGCCACGGCCAAAACCGGGGGTGATTTTCAACCAACGCCGGAAAACATTTCTAAATTTGTGTGCACTTAACAAAACCTCAAATAATATACAGCACCGAGCTACAAGGAAAAATAGACAAGTTCGCAATCATCGTAGGAGATTTAGCACACCTCTCTCAATTAATAGAGTATACTTCTTTCAGAACTGATAGAAAAAGTCAGGGCCAAGTGCAGTAGCTGATGCCTGTAATCCCAGCACTTTGGGAGGCTGAGATGGGAGGATTGCATGAGGCCGGAGTTCAAGACCAGCCTGGGCAGCATAGGGAAACCCTCATTTCTAAAAAAAAAAAAAAAAAAAATTAGGGGCGGGCGCGGTGGCTCACGCCTGTAATTCCCAACACTTTGGGAGGCCGGGGCAGGCCTGAGTTCAGGAATTCGAGACCAGCCTGGCCCAACATGGCGAAACCCCGTCTCTACTAAAAGTACAAAAATTAGCTGGGCGTGGTGGCGGGCACCTGTAATCCCAGCTACTCAGGAGGCTGAGGCAGGAGAATAGCTTAAACCCGGGAGGCGGAGGTTGCAGTGAGCCAAGATCGCGCCACTGCTCTCTAGCATGGGTGACAAGAGCAAGACTCCGTCTCAAAAAAAAAAAAAAATATATGCTGAGCATGGTGGTGCATGCCTATAGTCCCAGCTACCCAGGAGGCTGAGGTGGGACGATTACATGACCCCAGGAGGTTGAGGCTGCAGTGAGCTATGATGGCACCACTGTACTTCAACCTGAGAGACAAAATGAGACCAACTCTTTCTCTTAAAAAAAAAAAAAAAAAAAAAAAACAAAGACAGAGAAAGAATAAGAAAAAATCAGCAAGGATATAGAAAATTTAAATAACACGAGCAGCAAATTTGATTCAACAAGCGTATAGAGTCCACTATACCCAACGACTTCAAATTACAAAGCACATTTTCAAGCACATTTGAAACATTTAAGAAACTGACCAGATTGTTCTATAAAGCAAGTTTCAACAAATTTCAAAGGCTTCAAATGATGCAAAGTGTGTTTCTTGCCTACATTACAGTGAGGCTAGAATCAGTAACAAAAAGGTAACTGGGAAGTCCCTATGTTTACAAGTTAAATACAGCCGGGCACAATGACACATGCCTGCAGTCCCAGCTACTTGGAGGCCAGAGGATCCCTTGATTCCAGGAGTTTAAGGCTGTAGTGTGCTGAATACATTTTTAAATGACCCACAAAATAAATCACAATTGGAGTTAGAAAATATTTTGACCTGAGTGATAATTTAAAATGTCACAAAGCATTCCGGGCACCATGGCTCAAACCTTTAATCCCAGCACTTTGGGAGACTGAGGCAGGTGGATTGCTTGAGGTCAGGAGTTGGAGACTAGCCTGACCAAATGGTGAAACCCCATCTCTACTAAAAATACAAAAACTTAGCCGGGCGTGGTGGTGGGCACCTGTAGTCCCAGCTACTCAGGAGGCTGAGGCGAGATAGTCACTTGAACCTGGGAGGTGGAAGTTTCAGTGAGCCGAGATTGCGCCACTGCACTCCAGCCTGGGTGACAGAGCGAGATTCTGTCTTTAAAAAAAAGAAAGAAAGAAAGAAAAAAGGGCCGGGCGCGGTGGCTCACGCCTGTTAATCCCAGCACTTTGGGAGGCCAAGGTGGGCAGATCACAAGGTAAGGAGTTTGAGACCAGCCTGACCAACATGGTGAAACCCTGTCTCTACTAAAAATACAAAAATTAGCCGGGTATGGTGGCGTGTGCCTGTAATCCCAGCTGCTCGGGAGGCTGGGGCAGGAGAATCGCTTGAACCCAGGAGGCAGAGGTTGCAGTGAGCGAAGGTCATGCCACTGCACTCCAGCTTGGGCGACAGAGTGAGACTCTGTCTCAAAAAAAAAGAAAAAAAAGAAAAGAAAAAAATGTGCTTAGAGGAAAATACATAGTCTTAAGAGCACATAAGAAAAAACAGCCTGGATGTGGTGGCTTACACTTGTAATCTCAGTGCTTTGGAAGGCCAAGGAAGAAGGATTGCCTGAGGCCAGGAGTTTGAGACCAGCCTGGGCCACATAGGGAGACCCCTGTCTCTTTTAAAATAAGTAAGTTAATAAATAAATAAAAATTTTAGGATGAAAGAAAAGCTGAGAATTTGTGAGTTCTGCATCCATCTCAAGAACCTAGAACAGTGAATTACACTGAAAGGATTTAGAAGATTGGAAATGTGTACATAGAGATGTCTGGAAGAATATATACCTAAAATGATAGTGGCTTTTTAAAATCTCTTGGGGTGGTATTTTTGGGTTAATTTTATTTTTCTCTATTGTTCAAATAAGCTAAAACAAATAATAAAGCCATTGTAATTTTTGGGGGTAAAAACACTAACAGAAATTTTTTTTTTTTCTAGACTGAGTCTCGCTCTGTCACCCACGCTGGAGTACAGTGGCACAATCTCAGCTCACTGCAACCTCTGCCTCCCAGATTCAAACGATTCTCCTGCCTCAGCCTCCCGAGTAGCCGGGACTACTGGCACCTGCCACCACACCCGGCTAATTTTTGTATTTTCAGTAGAGACAGGGTTTTACCATGTTGGCCAGGCTGGTCTCGAACTCCAGACTTCAAGTGATCTGTCTGCCTTGGCCTCCCAATGTGCTGGGATTACAGGCATAAGCCACCGCGCTGGGCCTGAGGAAAATTTTTAAAAAATAATCGAGACTGCTGTTATGGTGACACCACCACGAGAAGCTACAAGCAAAATACTGATAACCTCATATGTGAAAATTTTTCATATTGTTTAAAATACTATGAACAAAAGAAAAGACAAATAACAAACTGGGAAAAATATTTACAACTCATCACAAATGGCTAATCCTTTTAATGTTAATATTTAAAAAAAATACAAATCAGGTCAGGCACAGTGGCTCATGCCTGTAATCCCAGTACTTTGGGAGGCTGAGGTGAGAGGATCACCTGAAGTCAGGAGTTCAAAACCAGCCTGGCCAACACGGAGAAACCTGTCTCCATTAAAAATACAAAAAGTAGCCGGACGTGGTGTGGGCACCTATAATCCCAACTACTCGGGAGGCTGAGGCAGGAGAATCGCTTGAACCCGGGAGGTGGAGGTTGCAGTGAGCTGAGATTGCACCACTGCACTCCAGCCTGGGCGACAGAGCAAGAATCTGTCTAAAAAAAAAAAAAAAAAAAAAAAAAAAGGCTGGGTGCAGTGGCTCACACCTGTAATCCTAGCACTTTGGGAGGCCCAGGCAGGTGGATCACGAGGTCAGGAGATGGAGACCATCCTGGCCAACATAGTGAAACCCTGTCTCTACTGAAAATACAAAAATTAGCTAGGCGTGGTGGCAGGCGCCTGTAGTCCCAGCTACTCAGGAGGCTGAGGCAGGAGAATCGCTTGAACCCGGGAGGCGGAGGTTGCAGTGAGCTGAGATTGTGCCACTGTACTCCAGCCTGGGCAACAGAGCGAGACTCCATCTCAAAAAAAAGAAAAAGAAAAAAAAGACGGGGCATGGTGGCTCATGCCTGTAGCACGCCCAAATCCCAGCACTTTGGAGGCCAAGGCGGGTGGATCACCTGAGGTCGGGAGTTCGAGACCAGCCTGACCAACATGGAGAAACCCTGTCACTGCTAAAAATACAAAATTAACTGGGCGTGGTGGTGCATGCCTGTAATCCCAGCTACTCAGTAGGCTGAGGCAGGAGAATCGCTTGAACCCGGGAGGCAGAGGTTGCGGTGAGCTGAGATCGCGCCATTGCACTCCAGCCTGGGCAACAAGAGTGAAACTCCATCTCAAAAAAAAAAAAAAAAAAAAAGCAAATCAGTAAGAAAAATGAATAATAGGCCGGGCGCAGCGACTCACGCCTGTAATCCCAGCACTTTGGGAGGCCGAGGCGGGCGGATCACAAGGTCAGGAGATCGAGACTATTCTGGCTAACGCGGTGAAACCCCGTCTCTACTAAAAGTACAAAAAATTACCCAGGCGTGGTGGCGGGCGCCTATAGTCCCAGCTACTTGGGAGGCTGAGGCAGGAGAATGGTGTGAACCCAGGAGGCAGAGCTTGCAGTGAGCCGAGATCGCGCCACTGCACTCCAGCCTGGGCAACAGTGCAAGACTCCATCTCAAAAAAAAAAAAAAAAAAAGAAAAGAAAAATGAATAATAATTTAAAAGGGGGAAAGGAGGTAAGACTTTACAGAACAGAGCTGGGTGTAGCATGCACCTGTATGTAGCTGCTTGAGAGGCTGGGTCCCTTTGAGCCAAGGAGTTTGAGACCAGCCTGGGCAACATAAGGAGATTCTATCTCTAAAATAAATGAATAATAATGAAATATTGTACAGAACAGGAAATACAAATGGAGACTAAACATCTGAAAAGATAGTAGGCCAGGTGCAGTGGCTCATGCCTGTAATCTCAGCACTTTGGGAGGCTGAGGTGGGCAGATTGCTTGAGCTCAGGAGTTCGAGACCAGCCTGGGCAACATGGCATGAAACTCCGTCTCTACAAAAATATACAAAAATTAGCTGAGCAGGGTGGCATGTGCCTGCTGTAGTCCCAGCTACTCGGGAGGCCGAGGTGAAAGGATCACTTGAGCCCAGGAGGCAGAGGTTTCAGTGAGCTGAGATTGCACCACTGCACTCCATCCTGGGTGACAAGAGTAAAACTCTGAAACATAGGTTTCACCGTATATTCTTTTGTCCTTTTTAAATTTGGGTCAGGTGCATGTATTATCTATTCAGAAGTAAATATTTTAAAACCAAATGTATGTAAAAGTTTGTTCTCATTTTATCATATTTGTGCTTTCCCTGCTCTCTCCTTGCCTGCATGTTTAATGTATTCATCCTAAGAGTTCCAGTTCAAAGGCCATCAGCCATATCTGATTCTCTCAGGCATAGTTACTCAGACAGTACTTTGTATATCTCCAGAATAGGGATTTCTTTTTATTACTATTATTATTATTATACTTTAAGTTTTAGGGTACATGTGCACAATGTGCAGGTTAGTTACATATGTATACATGTGCCATGCTGATGTGCTGCACCCACTAACTCGTCATCTAGCATTAGGTATATCTCCCAATGCTATCCCTCCCCCCTCCCCCCGGGATTTCTTATTTTATGGTAATTGTCACCATATTAGTTTCTCCTACCCAAAGAGGAGGTAGAGATGAAGTCCCATTAATGGTTAAACGCAAAGTCTGTAGTTCCAAAATCCCTAAGGGTGATACCAATACCACAGAAGGTGCTGCGCATACCTCAGCCCATTCAAGGGAGGGGGGGTTTAGAGTCCCTGCAGTTCTACTGTGCTTAATGGAGAACCACCAGGCTCTCCTTGTGTTTTCAGAAACAGGTTCATTATTGATCACTGTCTGCCATTTAGGGCCATCAATAGCCCCCTGCTACTGCTCCTAATCGCTCAGATCCCTGCTGCTAATTTTATATTGGCCTAGCGATGGTAGAAAGGTATATCAATTGGTTAAGTGTGTGACTTCTAGAGCCAGGCTGTGCTTGGATTGAATTCCAGGTCTCTACCATTTAATTGCTGTGTGATAGGGCTTTCTTTCATTCAACTTGTACTTCAATTTCTTCACGTGTAAATGAGGATAATGAGAGAACCCACCCCAGGGTTATAACCAGAAATAAAGGAGCTGATGTTTGTAAAATGTTTAGGACAGTGCCAAACACATAATAAGCACCGTATAAATGTTAGCTTAATATTATAATTATTTTTACCAAGTGATTCTAAGTGTGAACCCAGTTTCTCATAGCATAAGAGACCAAGCTACAATTTACCATAATTCTTTGTTGAAGTCTCCAGGATAATTAAAGGTAATAACAAAAGAGAATAACTTCCAAAACTTACTGTCCATCTACACTAATCTTCTATAACGTGGCTTCCTCCCTATAGCAGAGCTATCATTTCTTTCACCGTTCTGAGTTATTTTCCAGCATATTAGAGTCCAGACCAATGCCTTAAAGAACAGAGGAGCCGGGTACGGTGGCTCACACCTGTAATCCCAGCACTTTGGGAGGCCGAGGCGGGTGGATCACAAGATCAGGAGATCGAGACCATCCTGGCTAACACAGTGAAACCCCGTCTCTACTAAAAATACAAAAAATTAGCTGGGCGTGGTGGCAGGTGCCTGTAGTCTCAGCTACTCAGGAGGCTGAGACAGGAGAATGGCGTGAACCCGGGAGGCAGAGGTTGCAGTGAGCCGAGATCA